>NC_083350.1:115795911-116102023 GCF_030254825.1 Meriones unguiculatus | reverse complement strand
CGAGTGAATAATCTGTCACTCTGGTTTCTGATTATTTGAGTCTCTGGTACCGTGCAACTGTTAAAAACCAGTGTTCCATGAAAATGAGAGCTGTTTGAGAGAAAATATGTCAAGCAGCGTATTGTGGAACACATATTTAAATTCTTATTATGCGTCTTTTATAATAACTCTTTCACACTGAGGGATTCTATCTATCAGTTGAAAGTTGGGTGAAATATTAGCTGTATGACAAAGCAAAGAGGAGCCTGCTGTGTGTGTCTGTAAAGTTACTGATAAGGCATAAAATAATAGCTTTTGGAAAATGGTTTAAGAGAATAGGAAATGAATTTTGTCCCCTACAAAGCAATTGCTAAATAATTGAGTTATAAAAGAAAGAAGGCTGTGTAGAGAAATTTTAGTCCAGCAACATGGCTGCTCTGGCAAGGGATCACATCCAAACACCTAGGTCTGTGTGATCCAGCTGGAATACAGATATGCCCTTAGTACACACCTTTAATCTCTCTAGCTGGAATATGGAAAGGACACACCTTTAATCCCAGTGAGGTCTGATTGAGGGACAGATGAAGTGATAATTTAGAGAAAGATTTGACAGAATGGGTCAGAGAGATAAGACATGCCCAATTCTTAAGAGAGCAAATAGGAAAGAGAGGCTACTTAAGAGCAGGGCAGAGAGAGAGGAAGGAGTTCACGGAGACAGTACAGTAGAGTTCAGGAGCACAGTTGAGTTTGGTGCAGTTTAATTGAGTGCAGTATATTTGTGCAGTTTAGTTTGTGGAGTTCAGAGGCAGTATTTCTGAGCAGAGCAAATCACCGAGAAGCTGTGAGAAGCCAGATTGAATCAGTCATCTTGGAGAGGAGTTTTGAGTCAGAATAGCCAGCCAGAGTCCAGAAAGAACTAGAAAGGGTGAGCTTATTTAGTATAAAGTGTTGAAGGCTGAAAACATTCTAGGCCTGTGTTAGCAGATAGAGGCTGGAAGCGGAAGCCTTCAAGGTTTGGGTTACAGAGGATTAGATTGTATGGAAGTTAAAAGCTTCCAGGCTTAGGTCTAAGGATAGATGGATGGAACAGGGATAGAAATGTTCTGGGCTCAGTCCAAGCCATGTATTAGTAATGCTTGTATATGGCTCTCATCCCATCTGAAGAAATAAAAACATTTACCAGGATGACTTCATTTAACTATAATCTATTGTCTTTAGTTTGTCAACTTTCTCAATTTCTCTTCTGTTGCCTGATAAAGTTCCAGATAGGATTTTACTATGGGCTAAAGTTTTATTATTCAAGTTCGTTGTTTTAGAAAAGCAGTTGATCATGTAGAAACTGACTACTCACATTTTAAAAGAATCATTTGTAAATGTGGTATCTGAGACCATCCCTTGTTAAGCCTGTTCTGTACAAGAAAGGATTTGCTTTACAAACACTGCCCTCTGCTGCTGCTCAACCATTGTGTCAAATTAGTTCATGTTCATCCTGAATAGAAAGACTGAGCATATTTGTCCAGATTATTACAGATGAAGCAATTGGAAATGTTTTGAAAAAAAAAAAACAACTAAAAATATTACATCTTGCTAGTGCAACTGAGAGGCAGATAGTCAGCCTTGGCAGATGAGGATATGCATTAATTCTCTGTGGCACTTTTGAACTTAATAATTAGGCTTGGCTTCACAGGGAAAATTACATTTCCTTCCATTAGGGATACAATGGACACTGAGCTTCAACTGGATGGCAGGAAAATATGATCTTAGTCATACACACACACACACACACACACACTTAAAATAGAGAAATAAAAGTAACAACCTACTTGCTATATCTTAAAACTCTCCACAGACTGTCCCTCTATATTTCCACCCATTTCTAGAACATGAGCTTCATGTGCCTCAAACATAAGTGTGTGCTTTGAACATCCTGTGTTCAAATTCTGCCTCCACCACCACAGTGATATTCTCTGTGAGCTTCCCATTTGCAATTTTATAAATTATGTAAATGTGATGCACTAGCAGCAAATAGTTATTCCAAGTGCCTGATGATGAACTTTAAGGAACTTTAGGCATCCAAGCTTCAGTTACAAATACTTAAGGTAGATTTTTTTCTATGTATACTTATTTCACTTATTTTTCCATTCAAAGGGTTGAAGGGTGCTTGCCATACTGCCCCAAGCGTATGGTCCTGGACGAGGTGACCCTTAAGTGTGTTTATCCAGAAGACTGTAAGTGTAGACCTTGCTTAATTTGCTGTTAAAAATGAAAAGCATGGATAATTTTTTTCCTGAGGAAAATGGTTACAATAAAAAAGAAGTTTAAGGCAGATAATAACTCATTTCAATCTCCCTTCCGTATGGCTTAAAAAAAAAAAAGAGCTTTTTAAAAAACTTTCCAATTGTTTTCTAAAACAAGCATGTCTTGTTTTTCACATTCCTCTTCTGTATTTTCTTTTCTAAAACATTTTCCTTGATTATAAAAATCTTTGTGTGAATTAGGTAGGTCTTCTTTTATGGGAATATGGATTAATTATGTAAATTGACATAGAGTATCTCTGTTTCTTTGCAGGCGTACCATTGATTTCCACAGAACTACCAGGTAGGCTGTTATACCTGGGGGTTTGGATATTTCTACAATTTTAAACAGTAAAATTAGTATTCAGCAATATAAGACTTGGTCCATTTATCCTAGCTGCTAGTACATGAACCACCCAACTGACAAAAATCTCAGAAGTGACTTTTGTTTTTTATTAAGAGCAGGGTGTGTGTGTAGTCTGTAATTGGCCCACTTCTTTATCCAATTCAGTTAGTGCATACTACTAAGGTTTCTTCAAAATTCATGGTAATGCAGTTGGCTTTAGGGAGATGTACATAAACTTCCTCTGGACCCTTCATTGATATTCTGGATTCTGTCCAGGCTTCTGAGGAAGCATTTGGCTTCTACCCTCATTTACCTCCCTCACTATTAAACTTGCTCTAGCCTTGCCAGGCCACAGAGGAAGATGGTGCAGGCAGTCCTGATGAGACCTGACAGGCTAGGGTCAGATGGAAGGGGAGGAGGTCCTCCCCTATCAGTGGACTAGGGAAGGGGCAAAAGAGGAGAAGTGGGAGGGTGAGTGGGACTTGGAGGAGATAAGGGAAGGGACTACAGCCAGGTTACAAAGTGAGTGAATAAATTGTAATAAATAAATACATTCATAAATAAATGCATAAATAAAAACTTGCTCTAGGAAATGATTTTATAAATCCACTCTTAGAATCCTGCCAAGCTTAATATACTTCTCTTGTGCTTGTGATTTATAAAACTTTAGTTTCAGATACTTATATTTGGTAAGCCTCAGTTTGAATACTGTGTCTGGTTCTTTCCTAGCACTTGGTTGAAATGAGAATGTTCGACAGGCCATAGCCTCAATCTTAATATAAACAATAGTCAGCAGGGTAATGTAAAACACAGACCTCTATGTATGTAGCTTCCAACCAAACATGGGTCAAAAGTATTTGGAAAAATATTCCTGTGAGTTAATGACATATATAAAATGTTCCTCTTATCATTCCCTAAATTACGTACTAAATATTGTTGCTATAGCTTTTACATTATACAAGGCATAAGTCATTTAAGAGATTAGATGATATAATTGCATAGAAGGACACATAGTTTATATGCAAATACCACATTATCTGGTATTAAGGACTTGAGTATTCACAGATTATGGTATGTGTGGTGGGTCTTGAATGAGTTACTGATGGACACTGAGGGGTGGCTATAGTATAATGTTGGTACTTAGGAAATATTTCCAGAAGGCCATACTAATTATTTTAGAGGTAAATCTCAAAAAGTTATCAGATTAAATGTGTGTAGCAGAAGCAAAATTATGTTCTAGCTTAAAATATCATCATGTGTGAAGGTTTGGAGGTAAGAGAAAATGTGGCATAAAAGCTATTTCATGCGAGTAAATGTATTTTGAATATTCAGAATTGAGCCAAGAGATTGGATGAAAGAGATGAGAATTGGATTTTATTTTCTGAAGGCCATCACTGAAGGGCTTTAAGTCATCTGTGATGTTTTCCAGATTAGAGCCTCATTATCATAATCATCAGTGTCACTATTCTTAAAAGCTAACATTTATTGAAGGTTATTATAGGACAGTCACTGTGGTAAATACTTGGCATACATTTAATGCTTGTGGAGATGGAAAATTGATCTATCATTGTAAACACTGATGTAGGGAAGGACCAGAAATCCTACTCCACTGAATCTATGAATGAATTAAGTCTATGAAATAAAACTGCATATTCTGTCATCAAGGACATAGACTGACAATTCTAAATACTAGTGTTTACTTTGACATCACAAATCAATTACCCAACATTCATCTCAAACGTCTAAACTAACCGCAACAATTCACATGCAGAACATATATATTACACTTCATAAATGTCAACAGAAAGAAAGGTAATTTCTAGTTGTGTGTGTACATATATACTTGTATACATATGAATGTATATACACATGTATATGTATATGTATATATATATATATATATATCCCCAAGGTGTCCACTAAGTAATAAATGAACCTACCAAGCTTAAAGAATGTTAAAATTAATATAAAAATCAAATTTTATTTTATTTGCTCTACAAAAGCAATTCAACATCTGAAAAGAAATGAAGAAAATGACATCATTTACAGTGGCATCAAAAATTAATAAAATATTTTGGAAGTGGTGGTCCCTGCATTTAATCCTAGTGCCCAGGAATCAGAGGCAAGGAGATCTCTGTAAGTTCAAAAACAGGCTGGTCCACATAGTGAGTTCTGGGCCTGCCAGGGTGATTTAGTGACACCTTGTCTATTGAACAACATGAAATACTTGAGAATACATTTAACAAAATAATCATGGGCTGAAATATGGTTACAATGGAATCTGCAAAGCATTATTAAAGGAATTAGGTAGAACAAAAAAATGGGAAGAAATCCTGTATTCACAGATTAGATAAGTTTCTATTGTTGAGGTAGCAACACTGTTGAAAGTTGGCTATGCGGAAATTGACCCTAAAGCATTTTAAAATTGAAATGAATTTGAATTAATTTGAAAATACAAGTGTTCTGGAATAGCTGAAACAGTCTTGAAAAGTAATCAGAAACTAAGGAGACCCACACATCTCCTTTTTAAATGTCCTGTCTTTTTTTTCTTTATTAATTACACTTTATTCACTTTGTATCCCCCCCCATGGTTCCCTCCCTCCTCCCGTCCCAATCCCACCCTTCCTCCACCCTCTGCATGCATGCCCCTCCCCAAGTCCACTGATAGGCGAGGTCTTCTTTTCCTCCCTTCTGATCCTAGTCAATTAGGTCTCATCAGGAGTGGCTGAGTTGTCTTGTCATTGTCACAGTTCTGTAACCAGACACTGCTAGTTATCCACTGATGATTCTGTACAACATGTGTTTTTCGCCATGAAGATCATTCAACCACCCAGTCACTAGACTCCTTTGTGATTTTGTGCTGTGACTGGATGAGAACTTTATATTATTTTATGTGGGAAATGACGTTTAAGTTTCCATCAAACCTCATTCTCTGCATGAGGAAACAGATGTACGATACCATGAACATTGTTCATGTGAGCAATAAGTGGGATTTAAAAAATATTTTTTAACTGTCCTTCAAGCTAGAGATGATAAAATAGAACACATATAAGGGTTTCTGGGATCAGAAATCCTGACTAGAATCTGCCCATGCTATTTACCAGATGCCTCAATGGCTTAATTTCTGTATCTGTAAAGTTACAAAGATATTTTATTTCATCTACTTTACTTGATGCTTGGGGGGAAATGAGTGGAATAAACTATGTAAAATTTCTTAGTTCATTCTCAACCACAGAGAGCCTCCTTTCATGGTGGCTCCGCCCCACTAACAGACACATGTTTTCATTTCTTGTAGATGAAGACACAATTACTCCGATTACTCCAATTACTCCGTCAGGCGTAACTCCTACCCCAGGTTTGGAATGTGAGGTATGGCCGTGCCTCTCTCAGCTGGTTGTTGTTTCGTACAGCACTTACACAAGTCCATGTATCACCACTGTATGAACACAAACTTCTTTTGGCACAGCACCTAGTTATTTGCTAAAAAATAAGCAAAACACACATCTTATTTTTGTATCTCTCTCTCTCTCTCTCTCTCTCTCTCTCTCTGTGTGTGTGTGTGTGTGTGTGTGTGATTATACGTGCATGCACGTGTCATGTAAAATCCAAAGTGTTGGGTGTTAGTCTTCAGGAATCACTCATCCTGTTTTGTTGGCCAAGAACCAGCTCAAGGATTACAAGGATTACAAGGCTCTAGGATGCCACGCTGTTTAGCATGAGTTCTAGGGCTTGAGTTCAGGTTTTATGCTTA
This sequence comes from Meriones unguiculatus, assembly GCF_030254825.1. Classification (NCBI taxonomy): domain Eukaryota; kingdom Metazoa; phylum Chordata; class Mammalia; order Rodentia; family Muridae; genus Meriones; species Meriones unguiculatus. The sequence goes on along the minus strand of NC_083350.1, from coordinate 116,095,653 downwards.
AAAAAAAAAGCACATTCCTGTCTCATATATCTCTATAGTCCATAACTGAGCCTTCTTAAATCAGTTAATGCTTACTAATTAATTTCTGGTTGCAATAAGAAAAACAAAATAATAGTCAAGTAAGAACTTCAAATGTTTTCTTGAGAAAGAATTTGTCCTATTTCTGTTGGTTTGCTTTTATTTTACTTATCATCATTTTTTTCTTTCTTTTTTTATTTTATTAGTTACACTTTATTCATTTTGTATCCCCCCATAAGCCCCTCCCTCTTCCCCTCCTGGTCCCACCCTCCCTCCCCTTTCTGCATGCATGCCACTCCCCAAGTCCACTGATAGGGGAAGTTCTCCTCTCCTTTCTGATCTTAGTCTATCAGTTCACATCAAAAGTGGCTGCATTGTCCTCTACTGTGGCCTGGTAAGGCTGCTCCCCCCACAGGGGGAGGTAATCAAAGAGCAGGCCAATCAGATTATGTCAGAGGCAGTCCCTCTTCCCATTACTATGTAACCCACTTGGACACTGAACTGCCATGGACTACATCGGTGCAGGGGTTCTAGGTTATCTCCATGAATAGTCCTTGGTTGGAGTATGAGTCTCTGTGTTCAAATTTTCTTGTTCTGTTGCTCTCCTTGTGGAGACCCTGTCCTCTCCAGCTCTTACTATTTCCCACTTCTTACATAAAATTCCATTCACTCTGCCCAACAGTTGACCATCAGGCTCAGCATCCACTTTGATAGTCTGTAGGGCAGAGGCTTTCAGAGGCCCTCTGTGGTAGGTTCCTAGTTTGTTTCCTGTTTTCTTCTTCTGGCGTTCAGAAGCCCTCTGTAGAAGGTTCCTAGGTTGTTTCCTGTTTTCTTCTTCTTCTGATGTCCATTCTCTTTGCCTTTCAGGATGGGGATTGACCGTTTTAGTTAGGGTCCTCTCTCTTGCTTAGTTTCTTTAGATGCACAGATTTTAGTGGGTTTGTCCTATGTTGTATGTCTATATGAGTGAGTATATCAGGAGGGAAGTGGGAACAGCTGCAGAGGAGTTGGGGGAGGAAAAAAAACCCATAAATCATAATAGAGTACATGAAAAAATGCATTTTCAATAAAAATAGAAAGATAGAATCATCTGGTGGAGTTTCTCTACAAATCAATGATTCATGAAAATATTTGTTGTGCAGATACTCTGTGTGAGGTTCTATGCAACACGGTATACCATAACTAAAAATGATGACATCATTGACTAGTAGAACTAGTATTTCCTCAGCTGAGTCGGGTGTCTGGTGTCTCACTTCACAGATGCCACCCATTCTCATCTGTTATTTATCCAACCCGTGTTTGTCGAGCACCATTTCAGGCCAAGCACAGTGTTCAGGTACCATCCACAGAAACTCCAAGATCCTGAGGTGAAAGTGTGTCTAGTACAGTAGTAGAGCTAAGGCACAGCAAGGAGAGCGGTAAACAGGGGAGAAATAAAGCAGGATGTGGAATGATTAGGTCAGACCACAAAGATTCTTATAGAGTCTGTGGTTTTCTTCTGAGTGACACAGGAAGGCACTGTGGGATTGCAAGCATAAAGACTTGTATCTCCCGGTTTATCTCAGAGTCAACTCGGTGTTGTCTTATCTGGAGGGTAGAAGGGACTGTAAGGAGACCACAGAACCAGCTAGGAGGCTAGTGTGAGATGTTTGGCAAAAGGCCTAGACAGGGCTTGGTAGTGGAGATATTGACAAATGAGCTGGTGCCAGATATCTTGGAAAGGCAGAGGTCTCACAGTTTGGGAAGAATTAGAGGTGGGATGTGACTAATAGAATTATCGAAGGCTCCAAGACTTTTGCATTGAGAAACTGAAGGAGAGGAGTTAAAGGGGTGGCGATTAAAGGGAAGGCCTGATGTAGCTGCAAGTATGAGCAGTAATTGTTGTGGGTTATTAATATTTATCATTGGTTTATCTTTTAGTTAATCAGTGGTTATTCCTAAACCAGCTGTATACCCAAATCACCACACAGAGACTAGGATTTATTTACTTAACCTGGAGCACAATGCTGGGCAATAGTTATTCCATCCTAAACCTCCAAGCCCGCATAGTTTCCTCCCATTCAGATTTCACCCATTATACTTGCTTTAAGTCATATCTTAGGTCTGATTCATCTCTCCTCATGGTTCCACGACCTCTTCTGACAATTTCCTCCTCCCCCTTGCTTCATTCTCCACCGCTCCAGACCAGGATGTCCCACCCTATTCTCTGCATGGCTCAGCATTGGCTGGTTGTTTTATTGACAATACAGAGAACAAATGGTGGCATCTTTACACAAACCTGAGTCAGGTGATGCTTATTCTAAGCATCACAATGCACTGTCTGGACTGAAACCAAATAGTGGGGCAGAGAAATCGGCATTTGAATGAACAAGGGCAAATTGTATACGTTCCAAAAGATCATTATACCAGCAAGTAATTTCAGAGTTTTCCAAAATCAGTGTGGTGATACATGTCTGCAGTCATAGAATGTGGGATATGGAGGCAAGAAGACGAACATTAAAGGCCACCTTTCTACATACTCAGATCAGAGGAAGCCTGGCTGACCTTAAAATCTTCATCAAAAAATATTTGATGATTCTTTGTTGATATTAAACAACTGTGGATGCATATACTGTGGATGTGTGTGTGTGGTGTATATGAAATGATGCATTTATGGAAGTCAGAAGCCAGCTAATGGGATTCAGTTTTCTCCTTTAATGTTGAACTCAGGCCATTAGGCTTGGTGTCATTTACCTGAGGAAATACCTTACTAGCACTTTATGAATTATTAATGAAATATTCAGGTATGAATAAATTGCGAGTTTTACTGAACAAATAGCTTATAAAAATGGTCTGGGAAATTTAAGAAAAGACTTTTTAAGGTGTCTGATAATTTTTATCACAAGTTAATGTTAAAGTAAATCTTAGGTATATATTGATTATTGTAGGGATAGTATCAAAACAAAAGTTGAAGCAAATTTTTAATTATCTTTCAAAAGGTTTCATTTATTAGATGTATACTTACGAGAACAAGGTAAATGCAAAAAGTAAAACCCAAATGAAAGCATTAGTTGGATTTTGGAACTTAACTAATTTTGCTCTTTCATTAACAGCCTCAACAATTTGATCCTGTTTATAACTGTAGCCAATACATCTGCCTTAACATGGAGTGGACCTTCTACAACTGGTCTCTGAATTGCCCAAAGGACTTGGAAATGCCAGACTGTGGATTCCGAGGCTGGCCTGTTCAAGTGAACACTGATATATGCTGTCCTGAATGGGAATGTCCCTGTTAGTTTGCATTTCTCATACGGTGAACAATTGTCTGAACCATAGAAGAGTGTTGAGGTTTTTGTTTGTTTGTTTGTTTTCTTTAAGTTTATGTCAGCATACCAAGCTATTGCCTTTTACCTTTTTTTCATCTGATTTGTGATTTCTGTTTTTTCTATGTGACTTTTTGAATTGCTTTCATCAAACACAAACCTAACGTGTGTGTGTATATAAATGTATATTTTTTTCTCATGCCCCAAATATTAATTAAATGAGGCCTTTTTAAATATGTTTTTTTTTTTCATTTAGAATTGAGTACCTTAACACAGATTTAGGAAACTTGAAGTTGTATTGGCATAGCCTTGTATGAATCAAATAAGTAGATCTTGAAATTGGCCGTGATGATGCCTCGTTCCTTAGAGCAGATGTTAGCATCTCCTGCAGAACTTGTAGCAGAGTGCGAGATCCTATCCAGAGGACTTTCTGGTCTCTAGAGTAGGCGTGGTAATTCATGTTTTTTTTTTTAAAGCATTTTAAAATAATTTTATGCATTTCTATATAATGTTCTTTGATTAAAAGTCGCCCTCATTTTCCTCTCTTATCTTCTTCTCCACACAGAGCTATGGATTACAGGGAAAAAGAAGTCATATTTCTCAGTAATATGGCTACTTGTATATTATTCTCACCCAAGGAAATAATCCCTATTCATGCTTGCACAGCAAATGTCAGTTAAAAGCAATCACACACACACACACACACACACACACACACACGCACTACTGCACTCATGCACACATACTAAAAGCGAGTAAACAAACCCATGAAAACTCTACATTACAGTAGGAGGGGAGTTGGAAAGAAGGTATCTTTTGAAGAAAGGAATTAGTTTGAAAACTTAAATAGTAATGGAACAACCTCCACTCTTTTCCCCCATAGGTAGGTGCTCCATGTTGTCAGAGCTGAGCATCATTACATTCGATGGAAACAGTGCTGCGCTATCCAGCATGGCTTCTTACATCTTAGTGAGAATTCCTGGGGAAATTGTAGTTGTCCACATTGAAAAATGTTCCATGAATCAGGTAAGTTGTAATCCATCTTGTGGTTATTTCTTTCTAAATATGTAGCTAACATACATTGTAACATCCAGGATTCTCAAATTTGATCTTTTAATATGTTTTATTGATTTATTATGTATTACAATTTATTCACTTTATATCCTGACTGTAGCCCCCTCCCTCATCTCCTTCCAGTCCCACTTTCCCTCTCTCTTCTCTCTTTTACGCCCCTCCTCTAGTCCCCTGATAGGGGAGATCCTCCTCTCCTCCATCTGACCCTAGCCTATCAGGTCTCATCAAGACTGGCTGCATTGTCTTCCTCTGTGGCCTGGCAAGGCTGCTTTCCCCTTCAGGAAGAGGTGATCAAAGAGCCAGCCATTGAGTTCATGTCAGAGAGAGTCCCTGTTCCCCTTACTAAGGAACTCACTTGGACACTGAGTTGCCATGGACTACATCTGTGCAGGGGTTTTAGGTCTTCTCCATGCATGGTCCTTGGTTGGAGTATCAGTCTCTGCAGGTGCCCCTGAGCCTAGATATTTTGGCTCTGTTGGCCTCCTTGTGGAGCTCCTCTCCCCTCCAAGTCTCTCTATCCGTTCATTCTTCTGTAAGATTCCCTGCACTCTGCCCAAAGTTTGACTATGAGTCTCAGCATCTGCTTTGATACTCTTTTACTCTTTTCGGTAGATTCTTTCAACTCAGCAATTAAAAAAAAAGGAATTGATGAAATTTGCAGGCAAATTGATGGGACTAGAAAAGACCATCCTGGGTGAGGTAATGCAGAAGCAGAAAGACACACAGGGTATATAATCACTTATAAGAGGATATTAGCCATATAATATAGGATAAACATACTAAAATCTGTAGTCCTGAAGAATCTAAACAATGAGGACCCTAGGGAAGATACTTAATCCTCATTCAGAAGGGCAAACAGTATAGACATCAGAAGCAGAAGACAGGGAACAGGACAGGAGCCTAGCACAGAGGGCCTCTGATCTCTTAATATTTCAAACAAAATTTTCATGTAAAAATTGTATAATAGATTTATAACATAACTCCGTTGTTTTTTAAGGACAATTAATGTATTTACTTTAAACTTGTTTTTTTTCTTTATACTTTATTCCCCCAGAATGGAAATGCCCTTAAAAGACCAGTGAGTATTTGCAAATAATTTAGTAAGTTAATTTTGCTTATCACTAAAGCTATTTAACGTCATAAAATTTTTATTTGTTTTCAAACGAAGGCTTCTTTTGGAAGAATCTCAGGACTTTGTTTTAAGAAGCTAAATGTGACAATATCTACACATAAAATACTTATCAACAGAGTAGCAAGAAAGGTAAGGCCATGCAATAAGAATGTTCTCACACAGGATTATAATAAGAAATTATGCAAAACAATCATTTCCACAAAATAAGAAATTAAACATATCAGTATGTTTATTGCTTGTATGCAGAGATATTACTTTCATGGAAAGTTAGAGGATGTGTTTTTTAGTTTGATATTTTCCCTCTGTTAATGTGAAGGCTTTTCTAATATGAATCCATGAGACCAATGAAGGGTCACGTTAAACCCACCAATACTCTCTCAGATGCTGTGTAAGTCACCATGCCCCTTCTCCCAGAGTTAAGGTTCATGTTTCAAGTCAGACAAAGGGAAAGGACATGAAGGGGATAACACACTGTAGAAATACAGTAGTAACACAGAACATTCCTGGGAAGAGCACCAGGAGAAGAGTGAGCTGAATGGCTAGTTTCATAGTGCTGACACCACTATATTTTAATGAATACATACTAACTAAAACAGAAAGATAGCATGTATGCATTTATTGTAATAACCTAAATGCGAGCAACAAAATGATTGAGTGGTTTTATAGGAAAATTTCTAATCCGGAGAAATCTGTTTAACATGTAAGACTGAGTTGTCAGTCAGATGCATCATTCAGATCTAAAAGGGTCACTCAGGAATAAGGAAAAGTGTACAGAGGTTTTGCTTCACAAGAATGGCATATTATCTTGCTTTCTAGACCTAACTACTACATCACCAGCGTTCCATGGACTCTAGGATGTAATTAATATTAAAATGAATGTAAAATTATATTAAATGGGTTTAATTAAGTAAAACCTAAACTATGCAAGCATTGTACATTTCAAATGATGACATTCACATATTTTTATTTGATTGAAATTAATAACACACGTAATAAATAATCTCAAATATAGTTAGTGCTATTATTTTTGAACATTTGGATGGAAGGGAACCAAAAGATTGGTCAGATGTAACTACCAAAGTTGCTGTTACTTACAGCTTGCAGCTCTATATTGTTGTAATGACCTCAAATCACTGTTTTTAAAAATATAATCGCCTTGGCCTGCCTATGTTAATAGTATTGAGTGGACATGCTGAAGGTTATGTCCAGAGTTTAAACAAAGCCAACCAAGCAGAATTATTGAAATCATTAATTCTTATTAAGCTTGATAGATGATTCTTCTCAATATTATTACTCTCTCTACCTTAAATTAGTATTAGTAAATAATGGTTTAATCACTGTATGTTGAGGGGATCAGAGGAAAGCAAACATATGAAACTAATTTAATTTACAAGAAAAGTAAAAATGCAGGATAATACTGGATATATCAAGGCATAGCAGAGGCTCAATAAGAGAGATTGGAAGTTACCAGAAGGCATGGGATGACAAAAAAAAAAAAAAAACCATAAAACTTTAAGTACTAAACCCCCCATATTTTATAAAAACTTAATTTTAACTTTTGTATTTCAAGAAATGGTCTCTTAAGGACTATATGTATGTTATTCTAGGTAGACGTGGATTCCATTGTTGTGCCTTTGCCCTTTTCAAGTCAAGAGCTGCTCATAGAAGATTCTGGAACAATGTATGTGATCACTACTCCTGCTGGGTTAACCGTGAAGTGGGCTCACCTTACAGGAATCATAGACATTCACTTCGGCCCCCAGTTTAACTTGTCGTCTTACACAGAAGGGCTTTGTGGTGAGCACAGATTTTGAAATCTTCCAGTTTTTTCGAAAATGTGTTTTTTTTTTTCATACACTACATTATTTTGGACCCCAAGAGACCACTTTCCAGATTAAGATGTGATATTCATTTTTAATTTTACATGTGAGTGCTTTAGAAAGCAGTGACTTTCAACAAAAGCTAATGAAGTAAGAAAAAGCCTTTCAAGTTAGATATTCTATTTAAATGCACATTTGTTGTGGTTCTTATATACTATGTATTTGTACTAATTCATCTTTACTGAAAGTTCATAAATTGTTAGGCATATTAAAGTTCACTTAATTTTAGCCTGCATTAATAAATTGGTCCAGGGTTATCTTAATTTATGCAATGAAAATAAGATACACAAAGTTTAAAAGATTCTTATATATTTGTTTCTTTTTTACATTTTTACGTCTGAACTCTCACTAAAACATAAGCCATGTTGGAAGAGTTCACTGTTCTGAAAGTTCATGCTAGTTTTGTTATGAAATGTACAGTTCATGTTTGCTATTATGCTAAAGCTTAGATTGTAGTATTTAACATAAGTACACACACATAAGAAAATATAAGTCAAACTAGACATATCAGTAACCATTTTACAAAAATTTGAACAACTACTAGATCTACACCACTGATGAAGAGTAAGCGGATGTGTCTGGCCTTCTTAAATTTCAATATTACGGTCCTTCACAGTGATGTGATATAAACACAACATTTCATTTTTTGAGCTACATATATGTTAATATTTTTCTAAATTTGACTTACATATTTTTGACTATTGAGAGTATGTTAAATATAGCACAAACTTCTATAGTGACTTGATGCTATCATTCTGGAGACAGTTATTATTGAGTATAAGTAAAAATTCAATAGTTATTGAGCAATAAAACCGACTTTGGGAACTTATGTTTATTCCTAGAATTCACCTCTTCTATGTGGATTGGTTTCTGTTTGATTTTCATGGTATTTTACTCTTGTGAAGACAGTAATTTGGCTAACTAGTTCTAAATAAGCAGTGCAGGGAAGAGACTAGAGTGGCCTTGTACTAGTCACAGACCAGTCCCTAACTGCATGACCTCCACAGTGGGAGATATCTGATTAATTAAAGTGACGTCTGTGTTTTATCAGGGCTGGTAGTCTTAGTGCCAGATGAAGAAACTAGTGAGAAGAGTGAGTCTCTGTAGTATTGTGAATCCTTTGCATGGTAGCTAGAATGAAAACACTTTGAAATGTATTTGAAGCTGAAGCATTTTTTTTTGTACTATCTTTTACTATAAAAGGTTAGACATGAAGAAAGAACTGGATCTTCTTTGATGTATGAAGTTATCTACAGAAGTCAGTGACCTTTACTCATGGTGAAAGTCCTGTGTTGGAATTTTAATTTGGTACTTAAAGAAAATGTTTGATTCACATATTTTATGGCCATAAAGTCCTGAGAATGAAGAAAATGGCCGATTAATGTAGGATGGGATTTGGATGAGGTTTGATCAGGATCCTGGAGGCATTTCTTTATGCTCTGCTTGCCGCTGCATGCCACTGATGAAGAGTAAACAGATGTGTCTGGCCTTCCTAAAGAATCTCAAGGCTGTAGCGTGGCAATTAGTCAGAATACTGCGAAGAAAGATTATCTCTAACCACCAATCCTAGTTCAAATACTGACAATAATAACTTAATATTGAATAAATTCTTTGCTGTCAGTTGACTTCTGTAAGTTGTCTGTTTATGTCTGGGTTATTCATAAGGATTATACCAACCTGTGAATGTTGTTTTCTCAGATGAGGGAATGAGATGAGAAATATTCCAAGTCTTTTGAACTATTTTTGAACATTTGCTGGCTGGTTCAGCTCAGCTGGCTTGGCCTAAACTCCTCTCCAAGCTGACTGATTCAAACTGGATTTTCTGCTGACTGACTTTCTCTTCCTGGCCTCAAACTAATTCTGACAATATGTTTTAATCTCCTGGCTCCTTCTCACTCTCTGGCTCATTCTGTCTTTACCACTGTCTAGCTTGTTCTCCCTGGAACCTGTCTCTGTAAAATGGTCCCAGTAAGAAGCGCTCAGTAAAAGCTCCCACTCTCACCCCTCATTTCTCCCAGGTAGCCTCTTTCTGTCCTGTACTCATGAGAGTTGGGTATATCCTATCTCTGACTCATTTTGTCAAATCTTTCTTTGATTCTTCACTTTGCCTGACCCTCAATTAGACGTCACTTTCAAACATGACTGCATCCTTCTATTAACTCACTCTACCTTCATTGTTTGGGACTGAATGTGTACAAAAGGCTTGTCTGTATTCCAGCCAGATTTTACTGAAGTCCAGAGCATGTCTGTATTCCAGCCAGATCACATAGACCTAGAAGCTTTTTGGATGTGATCCTTTGCTGGAGCACTCATGTTACTGGATTAAAATTTCTCTACAACAACCAAAACTTTTAGTTTCTTTCCTTATTGCTTTAAAAAAAGATCCCAACAAAAGCAATTTAAAAGAAAATATTTATTCTGTTTCACAGCTGAAAAGTATAGGACACCATGGCAGGGAAATCAAGAAAGTAGAAGCTTGAAGCTTCTGGACACATCATATTCACAATCAGGAAACATAGAGTAACGAATGCCTGTGTTTGTCTTCCTTTGTTTTCTCTATTTGGTCTATGATCCAAGAACAGGGAATGGTGCCTTCCAATTTTAGTGTGGATTTCCCCATGTCAATAAACCCAGCTCATATGTTCCCTCAAGATATGGACAAGTGCAACATAATTTCCCAAAAGTGTGTGCATAGGTTGTTTTCCTACATAATTCTACATCCTGTTATGTCAGTGGTTATCACTAACCATCACAATGACCCATTGCAGGAGTTATGTCATGGCCTACATAACAGAGTAGGAACAATTATTGAAGGGAAAAGTTTACTGTGTTTAGTAAGATTTTTCTTGGAGAATGGAAGACTGGAATTCACTCATGAAATATTGCTGTTCTAAGAAGTATATAGTTTCATTTTAGTTTAAAGACTGTAGGAGCAGAATCTTCATATACATGATTTTCTTCATACACATTTAAAATAGGTATTTTATTAAAAAACAGACATTTAATTTTAAAGTTTTTATCAATGCCAAAGTAAAAGGATACACAGATTCATTTGTTTATAATTTCATTCAAATCAATTATTCATTTTTTTTAAAACAAAATATTAAGCCAATTGAGTTGTATTGCCTGCATTTGGTGATAGTGAAATTTTCTTCCTTCTAAAAGCTTCATGTCCTTCCTTCCAAGGAATATGCAATGATGATCCAGAAGATGACCTCAGGATGCAGAACGGCACCATTATCACCAACATGGAAGATATAGAATTATTTATCGGAAGCTGGGAAATTGAGAAGTCATTTGAAGTGACAATGAGAAGACCTGCACGGAACTGTTCTGAGCGTGATTGCAGCCATTGCATCGAGTTATTGAACAGAGATATTTTCATTCCGTGCCACGACAAAGTAAGTTAGGTGCAGCCAGAAAGAAGAGCAATTGCATTGTACTTTCTGAGAAAAAAAAAATCAGTAAGCTTCTGTTCATGCTCTGGTTCTACTCAGAATAACTTCTCTGCTAATCTTCTGTCAGTATGTTTGAAGAATAATTATCATTCATTTGTTTGTTTGTTATTTTTGTTAGAATTGTGTAACTTTTAAGGGAGTGGAAAATTTCTCCCCATGAATAAATTTCTCTAGAAGAAGGAGATCAACGGTGCTTGATAACCATGTGTAGAAGTTAAGACTGTGAAGTTTTGCTCAGTTCCCATGATGCTAGCCTCCAATGTGCATATACCTGTAACACTGCCATCAGTTAGTCAATTTAATTGATCTTTGTGTTCTCTTGTTTTCTTAGTTTAATTGACTTTTCCCTCATTCTCTTGCTTCCTCAATTTAAATGATTGGTAAATATTTTAAGAGATCTGTGTCAATAAAAAAGATTTTTTTTGTTAAAGGAAAAGAACAAAGCACTGCAGAATTTTGCAAGTCATTTAACTTAGTGACCCACCAGCATCCAGAATCCTGTGATGCACAAATACGTGCCTTCCAGTGACTTCAAGAAATATAAAAGAAAAAGAGTTTGTGAACAGACCTTTGTAACACAAGGCATGAAGATACATATGAACCAGCTTTGGAAAAGCCTTTTGGAGATTTACTATCTGTGCCCTCTAAAAGCATTAAGAAACCGGGGAAGAAATGGGAGAGTGAAAGAGCTAGGCACAGAAAACACTGTCTATAAGAGAGGATTTGGTACAGAAGTCCTACAAGCAGATTGCTGAGGCAGTTGGATGCCTTGTAGACAGGTGAAGGGAAATTTAGGAAGAAGAGTGAGGAAGTTGTAGTTAGGAAGGAACTCACCATGGCCGACTGTATTAGATGGAGAAGAGCAGATGATGCAGTCAGCCTGGACCATGAGCTCCCTGAGGGATGCACAAAGGACTCAAAGTGATGGATAAAATGTAGTCCTTCTAGAGGTTGGGAATTTAGCTGAAAGTAAACGTTAAGTATTGAACTAATTTAAATACATGCACATAAAAATAAGACACACATCCACTCTGTTATTTTTCAAATCAATTTTAAATGATCATAAAATTTGTTTTTTTTTTAATTTTTATTTTGTTGCGGCAAAAATACCTTTGGAAAAATTGAGATTTAAGAGGAACTTTAATAACATTAATTTGCTACTCTGAGTATTTGAAAATTTTTAAAGCACAGTCTCACTCTATAGACCTGGCTAACCTGATTTGCTATGTAGACCAAGTTGGCCTCAAATCTGCTTCTATCTTCCTGCCCCTGCAACCCACGTATTGGCGCCAAAGTCATGCTCTACCTGGTTTTTGAAAGTTTGGATTAGGCTCATGGCCTTTGAGAAAGTAAAAACTACATAATTTATTATATGGCAAAATGCATTTCTAGGTTTCACCAAGGGACTTTTGCGAAAAAATGTGGATCAACTACACCTACTTATGGATCTATGAATGTGATGCAATTTCTGCATACGTGGCTCTGTGCAACAAGTTTGATATCTGCATTCAGTGGCGAACGCCTGACTACTGCCGTGAGTGAACGTTAGCGCGAGGATGACTTCTAGTTGCTACAGAGCGTCCTCCTCTCTACAATTCTTTCTTCATTTCCTTTTCAGTCACAAAAGTATCTTAGTTAATAAAGTCGGTGGAATGAAGAAAACCAATGTCACAGTGCAAGTGCTGTAGCGGAGCTTGAGAAATTGGGAATTCAGCTCTGTGTGCCCTTCTCCGTGTCCCCCTCTTGGCTGTGTTTCCAGAGGAACAGCCACTCCTGCCTGATTCATCACGAGTGCCTACCATCTTCAATCTCACTAGACACTGTGAGATTGTCCCCCCTCAAGATCATATCAATTTACAGCTCCTCCCACAAGCTGAGTGTTCATTTTTGAACAGCAGGACTTTTTAAGAACAGCAGAAATCAACCAGAATTTCCTAAAACATCATTTAGAAATTCTCAGCAATGCTGCTTTTGGCAGTAACTGATTAAACCTCTACAGGCAGCATTTCTCTGTTTTTTTATCTTTTTTTTTTTTTTATCTTGTTTGAGTTACGTATTTAAGAAGTGTTTCTGTGTTTGTCCTGTAGAGAAATTATATCTCCTGTGGCTCCATGGAGCAGGAACTTTGTAATAGGTAACTCTATATTTATGTGAAAGAGACTTGGACTGGATATTGGATATATATATCATACATATATTTATACATGAAAAAATTTAAATAAATACTTTCAAATGCAACATTGAATGCTATCCAGACACTTGAAGTATGCCTTTGAATTCCCAAGGCTACCTTTATTTGTGGCTGGGTAGTAGATGAAATTTAGTTTTTAAAGAAGCTAAAACACGCACAATTTATCTCTGTAACATGGGCTGATCTCTCCCTCCTTCCCTCCTTCTCTCTCTGTCTGTCTCTCTATTCCTTCTTCCCTCTGACAACCCCCTCTCTTTCTCAGCCAGAACTCACACAAATTACCTTTGTTATTAATAAATTCTGTCCTTTACTGTCTACAGCTCTGAGCTGCCCAGAGGGAAAGGAATATCAGCCCTGTGTGAGGCCCTGTGAAGCAAGAACTTGTCTCAACAAATGGTTCTATGGACACTCCTTGTGTCTGAATTTGAGAGAAAACTGTGTATGTAAGAATGGAACCATTCTTCACCGGCCAGATAAAACTCTATGCATCCCAGAGCAAGAATGTGGTAAGGACTAAAGTATAAAATGATTGCTCGGTGATCCAGTAATTATGCAAATATAACACCTTTCAGATTCTGGAAATATATGCTGTGGGAAATTGATCAAAGATGACCAAGGTGTAGGAAAGGAAATAAGTTTGTAGTTTGCCTTTAATATCACTTCAGTTGGAGTTAAAATTAGGCCTTTGATGATGATAGTATTTGATCTTTACTTATGCAAATATTTATAACTAAGAAAGAACAACACAAATTAAGAAAAGTATGTTGTGGCATCAATTTAAGTTCTGATTATTTTTGTGTAGTGTATCACTTTTGTCTCTGTGACTGTGAGTCTATGTATCTGTAAGATGGAGAAATTAATGGTACTTAGAACAGGTAGACATAAAATAATTTAAAAAACATTGTGCATTCAGAAAAGAAGAATGCTGGAAGTGGTAGATGACATTGCAATCTAGGGAAAAGCACTGAAGTCCTACATGTTCATGTTCAAATTATTTTTGGCACATTTTCCTCCTGGTTGTGGCAGATTAGAAAAGGACAGAAAGTTCTGAAAGTGCCAACACAGCACTTTTTCAGTCACATGGCTGTTAATCATGGCCAGAAGAAAGAGAATTTTGCTCGTAATTAAATGGAATGGGTAGGATAGAAATGGAAGGATGGTTTCAGAAACAGGTTTGTGACTGCCTGTAAGGAAAGTGCCATGGAAGGTTGTGGAAAATACTATTTTCTCTGGACTTTATGTTAACATTGGTTAAAGAAAATTGCAATGTGCTTGCTGAAGAATGACGAAAGGAATCCGAGAAAGTATAGATTCATGACTTGTTATATTGGTGGGTCAAATTATGGTCCAAAAAGAAAAAAACAAAAACAAAAACAACACAAAACCCCATCATGACTTGACTTGCTTTAGCACATGTTATAAATGAAATAGCGTTGTTTATCTTTTGCAGTATGCACTGACAGTGAAGACCAACCCCGAAGTGCTGGGGAGATTTGGAATGGTGGCGTTGATGAATGTGCCCTCTACAAATGTCTGGAGAATGGAAGCATTATTCCTGTAGAGCCTGTCTGTGAAGATGAGCCCTCCCCCATTTGTGAACGAGAAGCTGAAGTTGTCATGGGCATTGTTGATGAGCTGACTTGTTGTTCTAAAGAAGTTTGTGGTATGTATCTAAACTGGAGATGTGTAGACATGCATGATACTCAGTCTGAAAAACATGACAGGGTAACAATGAAGTACTTCCATAAATGTCATTTTCTTGAGACAAGTTATGTAATTGCATGTAAAAAACAAAACAAAACAAAACAAACAAACAAACAAAAAAAAAAACAACTTGCCAGTAACCATTAATACTATTCAGCAACTTAGGACAAAAGTTCTGAGTCTCTGATTCATGACAATAGGGGATGCAAGAAAGTCCCAGAGAATTCTTAGAGGCGCTGCTATCTCGTACACAGCCCAATTTTGAGCTTGATGTTTTCCATGGAAGAGGGCCAGCCACTTCCCCACTCTGAGTTGGCAGCATAAGACCCCGGTTTCTCTCACTACTGCGGTAACACTCTGCTGCTTATTTCTAGGCTGTGATATGACTTTGTGTGACAGGACCATTCCAATGTGCACAAGTAGCCAGAAGTTGATGGTTGGCTATAGTGCTCTTTCTTGCTGTCCCCAGTATGAGTGTGGTAAGTTAATTTATTAGGGAAAGTATAGCTCACTGTCATTCTGAATAGTTGATTTAACCCTCTTCCTCTAGGTCTCTTAGGATTGAATTATTTTATACAAGCTTTTGAAGTTGCTAATTTCTAAGATTGTCACTAATTCAAATAGAAAAAGAATGGTATTGTCTTATTTTAATTAATTTTATTGTCTCACTCTTACAAAATTTCAAACATGTTTGTGATTCCACAGAATGTGATACATTGAGCTGTCCCAGTATTTCAACACCAGATTGCAGAGAAGACCAGTTTGTACTTCAAGTCCGACAAGGAGAACCTTGCTGTTTCTACCCTTCCTGTGGTGAGTGCTCTGGAGGTGACTTGCAGTAAGAAGGGTAAGGACATGGGAATGTCCGTTTGCTGTGGATTTCATAGGCAAGAGTGTCGTGTCATATCGTAGGACATGAACTCAATGAGAAGTGTAGGAGGCAGTGCACATTGTAAATAACTCTCAGCAGTGTTACAGCGAGCGCTTACTCCATCAGCAAAACTATCAATATCTGTCCAATCATGATCAAAATAATGGAACCAAGACTTCTTTTTTTTTTTTAGCATTTAATGATGCAAATATCTGTCTTTTAAAAAGAATATGTAATATGGGCATTTCTAGAAGACCCAACTAGAATAATGCTCTGTAGTGACATTAAATACCATATTCAAATTTAATTTCTATATATAACCTGTGAACTATGATAGTCCCTAGAGAACATAGGAGTATAAAAAAATTAAAACAAAACAAAACAAACAAACAAACAAACAAAAAAACCCCCAACACTTTGGAAGTAGTCAGCACAAAGTATCCTATTTGGATAACTAGAAGCTGAATAACAGGAAAAACCCTTTCTCCCTGCCTCCCAATTCAACTGAATTATCATACCAGAAATCAGAAGGCATTGCCACCTGGAATTTCCTTAAATTTCCATGACTGCAAATGGCTAGATAAAGTTCAAATGAGAACTTAGGGGCAAGTGAAAAATCTCATGAGGAAAGAAGAGATGACACCTCTCTCTGTCTGTTTTCTGTGCTAGTGCCCCTCCATTTCTCATTCAAATTCCATTGACAGAGATTCTAATTAAAGAGACATGGATTTTCCCACCATGTCGCTGGTCAGAATAAGGCCCCTTTATTAACAGTCTTTGTAAGAACTGTGTAGATGGGTCATTTGTCAGAGTCATTCAGAAAAATTTCAGATCTGGCAGGCATGACTGGACAATTTCCTACTGCACTCTTCAGCCATAAATAGCATAAAAATAAGACAATTACAGTAAATCAATCAATGGTGTTTTGCTTTTCATAGGATAAATTATTCTGCAAATAAATGGCTTATATTTCTGATAGATGTCATCTCTTTCATCAGCTGAGGACCATGCATAGAGAGAATATAGACCTCTGCTCAGATGTAGCCCACAGACAGAACCCACAGTCTCCATGTGGGTTCCCTAGTAAGGGGAGAAGAGGCAGTCTCAGACAGAACCCAATTATCTGCTCCTTGATCGTTTCTCCCTGGTGGGGTGACCTAGCCATTCCCCGGAGGAAGAGGATCCATATAGTCCTGATGGGACCTGATAGACTAGGATTAGACAGTAGGGGAGGAGAACTTCCCCTCTCAGTGGACTAGGGAAGAGTGATAGGGGAGGAAGAGGGAGGGATCGTGGGACCAGGAGGAGATGAGAGAGGAAGCTACAACTGGGATACAAAGTGAACAAATTGTAAAAAAAATAATAGACATGGATATAAAAAAAGAAAGCATAAAGTTGTACATTTAGGTTACAAAGAGCTATGCAGTATTCTCCTACTTCCCAATTAAATATATTGTATTTATTTTGACTTTGTGTATAATGTGAACTAAACATTAATTTGATTTTAGTGTAGTGTGATTGTTTTGTTATTGTTGTTTGTTTGTTTAACCTTTAGTCTGTGAATCATGCACTGAACCGCCTCCACAATGTGCGGATGGGGAATTCCTCACAGTGGATCTGAATACGACACACCTGTGTTGTCCTCAGTACTACTGTGGTAAGCCCTTTTTAACCAATTTTAAACATTAAAATGTGTCTGTGAAAGGTCCAAGAGTCAGATGTTCAAGAAGTCCAGTATATCTTAGTGGTACTGTTAACTCAGATCCCCTTCTCGGGTTTTCCCCAGAGGAGCCAAGCTAGATAGCTCAATTACTGTGGCTGAGTAGGCACTCATGCTAGGCTCAGGAAGGAAAGTAGAAGGAACCCCTGGGAGGTGGAAAGCCTGCACTGCCTTGGTAAGGGCAGCTAACTAAAGAGGACATGCAGGTCCATGAAATTCATCTTTACCTGTTTGATTTTTCCTCCTAGTTTGTGAGCCGAACCTATGTCCTCCACCGTTACTCAGCTGTGCAAAAGATATGAATCTGGTGAAAGAAAATGTATCTGGACAATGTTGCCCAAACTGGCATTGTGGTAACTCATTTCATATCTTAGAGTTTTCTAATGACGAGTTAGCGTATTCTGAGTCAGGTAAACATGTTGATTTTTGCCTTCTAGAATGCAGCTGTGAAAATCTTGTCATGCCAACTTGTGAAGTGGTAAGAATGTATATATTTTTATTAACTTATTGTGTTGCTCAAATTGGCATCTTCTCCCTTTATCTGCCTCGTTTCTGAATTATATAATGTAAATAAAACTGTCCTTGTTATGTTGTAAGTTCATCGAATAAAATAATGCTATTACATGATAGTTAACTTTTTGTATTTTATTTAACCAAGGGGCTTTGCATGATGTTGTAAACCTTTAATCCCAAATCCCACTGCTTGGGAGGCAGAGGCAGGTGGGTCTCTGTGAATTTGAGGTCAGCATGTCTATGTAGCGAGTTCCAGGCCAAGTGGGGTTGTATTGTAAGATCTGTCAAAAACTGACTCATAAAATACAGTACACTGTAATGTATAATTATTTAACAGAAAATTTACTCTCCTAATATTGTATTACTTAAGGTCCTTAAAATGAAGTGAAATATTAAAAAACATTATTTTAATATTTAAAGGCATGCTCAAATAACTCTCCCAGGAAATGTACTTCTGTTGTACCCTTTATAGAGGAGAAATAAGTCTAAACATGTAACTCTGTGTCTTGTCTTTTCTTGAGTTAGTTATGAGTATGTAAAGAGAAACATTTCAAGGATTTAATATTTTAAAATAACAAGGGTGGCTCAGGAGATCTGTTAATGGAGTGTGACTAATGGTGCTTCATAGCTTTTCCTCAAATAGCTACCTTCATTTTGTGCTATTAGCATTAAAAAAGAAGATATATTCTTCTTTAAGATAAAGAGAAAGAGAAAGAAGAAGACGTATACCGTCATTTATTAGAGCAGATAATTTCTTCCACAAAGACATTCTGACAGTTACATTTTTCTGTTTTTCTTAATGTGTACTTCCAGATGGCCTATTCAGATATCTAAGACCCAAGCTTTTTTTTGGGGGGGGGGTAACAAATGAAGCATAGTTATCACATAATGGGTTTGCTCTTTTTGCATGTCACTATTTTATTGTCAGTATCACTTAATTTTACATTTGCTCGGGGTTGTTATACAGGCTTCGCACAGAATTCTGAAGATTTACAATAACTTTTATGATAGCCACTTTTCTCATAACCTCCTACTTCCTTTCCTACTTCTTTCCAGGCATTTCCAAATGCCTGGAAGGAAGCAATCTAAGAAACAATCTAAAAAACCCTCAAGGTTCAGGGAATATCGTCCATGATGTGGGGAAGATGGGAGAGCAGGAGAGGCAGGGGCTGGCCACACTGAATCTGCAGCAAGGGAGCAGATAGTGATGGACCCTAGTGGTCAGCTGGTTTCCTCCCCCTTTCTTGTTTGCCCAGTCTGTGACTCATTCCATGCAATATAACTGCTTTCATTAAGGGTGTGTTTTCCATCCTTGGTTAAACTTCTCAGAAATACCCTCACAGGCAAGACCAGAGCTGTGTCTCCTAAGCAATCTTCAGATCTGGTGTGTTGACAATAAATACTATCTATCACAGATTTTGTAAAAGTTTTCATCTAAGCTGTGTTTGTATTACACGTACATTTGCATAAAAGTAGGTTTATGGCACCTGCAATCCTCAGATCTTACTTAACATCAAATCTTCAAGACTAGAATTTTAGCTCCTTTTATAAATAAGGAAGTTGAGGCCTACAAGGTACATGAATGATTGAAGTCAGGAATCAAAGGGTGTATGTGGGTGTGAGCGGGCATGTACTGGGTACTTACCCTGTACTTCGGTGGCCATCAGAGCATCATCTCAGATCAGATCTGGGGAATTCCAGTCATGATTAACATCCTTCAGAGTTTCTCTGCTAGCCTAGAAGACACTTAATCATCATTTGCTTTCAGTTTAGTATAAACTGACACTATAATGGGGCATGACATCATGTCCAATTTGGAAAACTTGGGCTATAACTCATATTGAAAGGGTAAGGGATATGAGACCTAACATATACTACCTGTAGTGATGTTAATTGGTACACACTCTTCCAGTACAATATTTCACTAGGTTATTCAGAGTTACTGCTTGGTCCAACAACTCACCCCCAAGAAAGAATGAATGACACACAGAAACTTGTTTTTGAATATCATAATAGCTATAAAGTAAAAACAAGCCAAGATGACAGAGTTTTATATTAACCTTAAAGAATAGTGACACTTATGCAACAGCACTCCATCTTATTGATGTAATGTTAAGGACTTGTAAATAATACATACCTTATTGGTGAAGTTAAGAGATAAAGCTACAAATAAATATGTGGAATGGTCTGAAAAGACATAGACAAAGAAAGGAATATTTTAAAGCTGAAAGCTGAGCTTGTGAGGAGATGGTGTGTATAATTATGCCTTTGATTATTAAAAATGAAACCAGTGGTAAGTGATCTCTGTAGAAACACAGGGAAGATCCCTTATTTCAACTTCAGAGTACCGTTTGCACTGGTAGAATTTGATTAATTGTTTTTTTAAAAATTCCATTAGAAGGTTTTATTTCCATTCTCTTTGAAATTTTATTTAGATTAAAGTCATAAAACAACAAATGAATTAACACTTGTGAAACTACAATTTATAAAGCAACATAAAATGTTACATATTAGCTTGCTGGAAAAAGTAACTTTAAGATAGTGAATTTATTAGAATAAATACTTTATATGAAGAATCAAATTCATTTTATTAATATGTTATGAGGATTGAAGGCACTGTGGAAAAAGAAATGCTTACAAGAAAATACTTGAAAATTTAAACCTAGTCCTGTCATTGTTTTGACGATGTTAAATCATTTCTAACAAGGTGAGGATAGAGTCTCAGTCATGACAAATACTTACGAATAGCTACAGGCTACACAGCACTTTTGGGGTATGACCTCAATCCTGACCTTTTTATTACCCTTCCCCATTGATTTTTTTTTTCACAGTGCTAAGGGGCCAGCAGTATCATTTTGTTTATTTTATGGATGAGGGAAATAAGGCACACATTGGTAAAATAATGTGCACTAGTTTGCATAGTAAATAGTGAGCCAAGTTCTGCATGTTGACCAGGTTCCTCAGTTGACTATTAGACACCATTCTAGGCTCACTGCCTTTTCTCTATCTGTATGCCATAGCTGCCTTGCTGGTCCATGGATCTCAAAATTCTGGACTGCCTCTGAAGAGCATATGGTTACATTTCCAGGGCTGCACGCTTCCTTTCCGTCAGCTGAACACTAGCATCTCAAAATCCAAACATTCTGAAGTCAGGATATACAATAAATATTATTATGTCCACCTTCTCTTATTTAATAGATAAGGAAATTGAAATACAAAGAGATTTAATGGTCCGTGCTGGAAGATGGTTCAGTGGGTAGGTTCCCCTCACAAAGGGACTAGAGTTAGTAAACACAGCCCATGCTCTGCAGGTACCTCACCCGTATTCCCAACACACAAGAAACAGAAACAGAAGATGCCTGAGACAAGCTGGCTACCTAGACTAGCTGGGACTGATGAACTCTGAGGAGAAGTGAGATACCTTGCCCGAGTGGATAAGTGATCAAGGGAGACACCTGCTGTCCTCTGGTTTCAACATGCCTGCACATTCCACACACACAAGGCATGCATGTACCCTACCACATAAACATGTGTGCACACCTGCCCCTATCCAGGCACTGAGTACTCTGTAATTACGTTTTTATTGTGATTTTTTTTTTCATGAATGCTTGGCAAACTTAAGCCTACTCAGTACCAGGTGTGTTAAGTATATCGTAAGTGTTTATCTGGGTACGATTCTTTGTAATGCATCTTTTCAAAATAATCATGATAAATCCCATAACAATTTCTTTCTAATAGGGAGAATTTGCCACAATAGATCAAAACTTTCAGAGTGATTGTGGATGTGAACAGTACCTTTGTGGTAAATGTTTTCTTTTTTAATATTTTAAATAATGACTGTTTATTATTGGTATCTGTTATTTAGTGCTTATATATTTAAAAATGTTTTCTTTAAAAAAATGTGTGATTTGTGTTTAGCCACTTGCCAGTATTCTAATGCACAACTATTGTTTTTTTCTTCATAATATCTCAAAATGTTCTGAGAAATTTGATAACTCAGAAAAAAGTATTATTTTCACCACAGAACTTTTTTGTAAGAAATTATTATTATTATTACTATTATTATTTAGTACATTTTATTCACTTTATATCCCAGCTGTGGCACCCTCCCCCTGTCCTCTCCCATTCCCACCCCCCTGTCTTTCTTCTTCCCCTATACCCCTCCCCTAGTCCACTGATAGGTGAGGACCTCCTCCTCTTCTATCTGACCCTAGCTTATCAGGTCTAATCAGGACAGACTGCATTGTCTTCCTCTGTGGTCTGACAAGGCTGTATCCCCACTCAGGGGGAGGTGATCAGAGAGCTTGTCACTGAGTTCATGCCAGAGAAAACCCCTGTTCTCCTTACTAGGGAACACACATTGAACTGAGCTGCCTATGGTCTACATCTGAGCAGGGGTTTTCGGTCCTCTTTATGCATGGCCCTTGGTTGGTGCATTGGTTTCTACAGGCACCCCTATTGGTCTATTTCTCTATTGGTCTCCTGTGGAGCTCCTGTCTTCTTAAGGTCTTTCTATCTCTCCATTCTTTCATAAGATTCCCTACAATCTGCCCAAAGTTTGACTGAGTCTCAGCATCTGCTTTGATACTCGTTTGGGTAGATTCTTTCTACCCAGCAATTAAAAACGAAGAATTCATGAAATTTGCAGGCAAATGGATAGAACTAGAAAAGATCATCCTGGATGAGGTAACCCAGAAGCAGAAAGATGCACAGGGTCTATATTCACTTATAAGTGGATATTAGCCATATAATACAGGATAAACATACTAGAATCTATAGTCCTAAAGAAGCTAAACAATAAGGAGGACCCTAGGGCAGAGGTATAATCCTCATTCAGAAAGGCAAACGATATAGACATTGGAAGCAGGAGCAGACAGGGATCAGGAACAGGCCCACAGAATGCCTCTGAAAGACTCTACTGATCGAAGTATCGAAGCAGAGGCTGCGACTCATAGCCAAACTTTGGGCAGAGTGCATGGAATTTTATGAAAGAAGGGGGACATTGAAAGACCTGGAGGTGACAGGAGCTCCAAAAGGAGACCAACAGACAAAAAAAAAAAAAATAATAATAATGATGGTCCCTGCAGAGACTGATTCACCACAGAACTTTTAAGAGGACACTGGAATTCTTTTTCTATGTGAGGTAAAAATATAGTATCTAAAATTGTCAACATGTTTTTGTTCATTGTCTTATGATCAGTATTAGCATTTCAAAGCATGAAATACTAGATTTCATACTTAGTGGGTTCTAGAATGTAGAATATTTCTTTGATGGCTTAAAATGCCTCAAATTTTTGTATGAGCAAAGAAAGGCAGAACCTCGGAGTTATATAGAGGCAAGGAAAGTTTCTGGCTATATAAAGCCCTCTCCTAGCCTGATTTAAAATACCATCATTCATATAACATGGGGCATTATCCTGGCAGCACTAAAAACGGAATCATTTCCATCATCCTAATAGTCATTGAAGCCACAAAATGTTACAGAATCCCATCATGGAGAGTACTACTGTTATTAAATTAGACTTTGTAACTATCTAGGTTCACATTAACTGTGTTTGGAGGAGAGGTGGGAATGCCTTGTTCATCTCTGAGACATACTTCTGGAAGTTGCTATAAAATGTATCTTTTGGAACATGTTAATGCAAGTGATTTTGCAGTTTAGTTTTTATTACACATTAAGGGATAAGTGTGCTATTCATGTTGTTAAATGAATTCTTGGTTTGTTAGACATATGTAATATCTTACTTGATTTTGAAAATTGGGTCCATCACAATGAACATAAGTTCTGTTGATTGGTAAATACAAAAGACAACACTGTGTGTTTTTTTTTTTTAATTGACTTCTTTTTTTTTTTTTTTTCTTTTCTAGAAAAGGATGATGTATGCGTGTTTCAGGAAGTCTCAGTATTGAATCCTGGCCCATCTCTGATAAAGGATTTGGAAGGGGACTTTTGTTACACAGTGGAATGTCTGGAAGAAAAAGATAACTATACAGGTTTTCATACTTTGAACGTTACAATGGTGAATTGTTCAAAAGACTGTGATGTTGTAAGTATTATTATAAGTTGCTCTGGTGACCCCGTGAGTTGAAAGTTTCCAGCTAGAGAATTTGAACTTGTGAATATTTTATGAGTTATACACTTGAAAAGCTTCTCAACATGCTATTATTTTACGAAATGTGTATTCAATGCAGAGTTTCACGTTGCTAAGAATGGCCTTGAGTTTCAAGAGTTGTAGTGTACAGATTTCTTGTTTGGTTGACCTAAGATTGTTGCACCTGCCTGATGAGTGTTTCCTGGTGGATGGAGAAGCCAACATCGACTTTATTTCTAAGTTGGCCGTATAAAGTAAATTATTGCTTGAAGCTCTTCAGATTCACCTTTAGGAATGCTTCCAGATGTTGGGGGGGGGTATGTTATAGTTGGAAAACACCTTCAGAACTGACTCATTTAAGTGCTTGTATTGCTGTATGGCTAATCTTCTGAGGAGCTAATCCTCTGCCTGTTCACTGTATGCAGCACCAGATATACATTCCATCCTCCAGTGATTATGATTGCTGTGGAACCTGTAAAAATATATCCTGCAAGTTTCCTATGGAAAATGGAACATCAGCTGTCTATGAGGTATGGAATTTTATTTCCTAAACCGTGTCCTATGGAGAGTAACTCTCTCTGGCACTTTCTCCACACTCTTGAATTGCATTTAAAAATGTCCATTTGCCACACGTACCTACATACACTGTACATCTACACACAATGGACACCTCCCACTCTTGATTATATTTTGTTCTGTTTTAAATTTTCTGATATTTTTTGATAATTTTGTTTTGTATTTTTTAAGTAAGTTTACTTATTTATTCATGTACATCCCGATCGATCATAGCCCCCTCCTTCCTCTCCTCCTGGTCCTATTCCCCTACCCTCTTCCCTCCCTCCTCCCCTCTGCTTCTCTTCCCACCAACCCACCCCAGAACATCAGATCACATCAGGACTGAGCTCACCCTGATCCACTGAGGCCAGGCAAGGACACCCCACTAAGGGGGAGTGATCAAATAGCAAGAAACAGAGTCCGTGTCAGACACAGCAGCCTCTCCAATTGTTTAAATTGCTTCCTAAGGTAATTTTAACATGGACTTTTTAAAACATTCTTTATTAATTACACTTTATTCACTTTGTATATCCCCTGTGGTTCCCTTCCTCCTCCCGTCCCAGTCCCTCCCTTCCTCCCTTCTCTTCATGCATGCTCCTCCCCAAGTCCACTGATAGGGGAGGTCTTCTTTTCCTTCCTTCTAATCCTAGTCTATTAGGTCTCATCAGGAGTGGCTGCATTGTCTTCTTCTGTGGCCTGGTAATGCTGCTCCCCCCTTAGGGGGAGGTAATTAAAGAGCAGGCCAAAATAACATGGACTTTTACATTTTTCTGGATGTACAAAAATGAGTTCCAGGAAAAGTTTGTATATAATCATTGATGAGGATAGTAAAATGGTGTCAGTATTTTTATGACACCATTAAATTTTAATTTTTATCTGTTGGCTATTACTATTTTCCGAATATTATTATTATTACTATTATTATTATAGGTTTCTTTGGGACAGAGCTTCTGGGTATAAGAGCCCTGGCTGTCCCAGAATTCACTTTGTAGACCTGGTTGCCTTTGAACTCACAGAGATCTGCTTGCCTCTGCTTCTTGAATGCTGGGATTAAAGGTGTGCACCACCATGCTTGGATGAATATTATTATTTCTAACCTTTGAACTTATAGATTGTTTTTGGTTTAGGTTCTTGGATGATCTGAAGCTATTCATAAGTTGACATAGGACTTAGAACAGTGGTTCTCAACCTTCCTAATGCTGCAATCCTTTCATACAGTTCCTTATGTTGTGGTGACCCCCAACCATAACATTATTTTGTTGCTACTTCATAACTGTAATTTTGCTACTGTTATGAATCATAAAGCAAATATCTGATATGCAGGATATCTGGTATGCTACCCTAAATGGATCATGACCCACAGGATAAGAATCACAGATCTAGAGAAAAGACAGTGACAGGGTATATCTAAAATTCTACTGGTCTACAAGGAAGAGCTTGGCTATACTTTTAAATTACAGCTATAGCCCAACAGACATTATTATGCAGATGGTTTCTTTTAAGCTTGGCAGTAAGGGAGAAAGAGGAAGAAAAGCAAGATTCAAGAAGGGAGGGTTGTGAGGGGTGTGGTTTGTCGTGAGGAATAGTAAACTGAGATGCTGAGGTTTGGTGGTTAGATGACCAACTGGTAGAAATACTTACCTAAGTGCTACTTTTCTTTCAGTTGCTTTATGTCATATGAACATCTTAGCTTCATTAAGAAACCAAACACATACCAATATGTGTGTGCACAGGTGTGCATGCCTGTGCATCTGTGTGTTATGTATTTTTGAGACACAATTGGGGTCATTTTCCGATAGAATGTTGATGTTCCAAGAAGCTTCCATATCTTGTGTTTGATTAAATAAAGATTTATTTATATATTTAATTAAATAAAGATTTAATTAATTTACGGGTTCTAGGAAATGTTACAGACCGTGGCATGTATAGTAGTAATTTATTTTTTAATTTTAAATTTTTAGGAGGGGAGCACCTGGCACTATAATTGCACCACCTACGAATGTGTCAACACTGACGAGGGAGCAATGATCCTAAACTATGGCATGGTTTGCCCTCCTTTTAATGAGACCGAATGCAAACTGGTTTGTACTTTGTTCTATCTAAAGATATCCTGCATCAACCATAATTTAGGAAGTCCACATTAGTATGTTTCTCAAGGTCCTACAGACATAGTTGCTTATTTGCTGTCGTGGATGTTTATGTTTTTTTCTTTGCATGGATAAAATCTCTGTTACAGTTCTGTGGTTTCCTATTTTGCATTCAAAATTGACTCTCTTAGAATGGATAATTTGCTGTCTCTAGACTTTTATGTGTATAGTCAAGGATAATTGAAAAAGCCTTTGATCAGCAAGTCCAGGCACCCTTTTAATATAGATAAATGTACCACTTAATTGAGTTTTGCCTTTTTTTCTTTTCTTAGACAAACACATAGATTTATCATGTCATTTATGCATCTGGATCTAGTGACATTTACTTTGCTTCGCTGATTCAGGCCACTGGAGAACTTGGTGTTTTTTTGTTTGTTTGTTTGTTTTCAGATTCTATAGTTTTGCTCCATTTTACCCTCTATTTTCTAAGAGAAAAATCTGTCAGGAGAAAAGGTTTTGTTGTTGTTGTTTTTTGTTTTTGTTTTTTGTTTTTTGTTTTTTGTTTGAAGTGTAATGATTTTTACTCTAAAACAAATGCTTAGTTACTTAGACAGTTGGTTGTTAATGATTAATGGGATTTATTCAATTGCACAGAGAAATAGCATAGTCTCTCTGATGTTTTTTTCTTGTAGTTATAACCTTTAATAGTAATGGCTAGCATGCTATCACATATATTAAAGTTATATTTAAGCTCTGGAACATGGGTTTTGTTTGAAAAATAAAATATTTATTAAAGAAAGACATGTCCTCGTAACATTTGTGATATGTAGAAATTTAATTCATCTAATTAATATAATTTAAATTATATTTTGGAGTTGAAAATTAATGGCAACTAGTTAGCTTTTATTATAATAGCTTTTATTATAATAGCTTTTATTATTTTATTATGGTTAAATTATATGGAGCATTGTAAAAGCGTTCCTTAAGTAGCAATTTTTTTTGTACTTTTTGTATGAAGGTAGAGACAATGTAGGTTTTAACAAAATATCTTGTTCCTAAAAAATTCTTATTAGGAATTGTTAACTTTTAATTGTTTTTTCTACAAAGGCTTCCAGGTAGCTGATAAAATATTGTAAGAGTTGGCTTTTAGTTCCAAGTTAAGAGGAAATGGATAAACACTGTATCTCTTACCTTCTATCTTTTTTCTTCTCCTAGAATGAAGGGATTGTAAAGCTTTACAATGAAGGCTGTTGCAAGATCTGTAAGTGGGGATAGCTTAGTCGTCACGGTTCATGCCGTTGTTGTGTTCTCTTAACTAAAACCATAAAGTCTGTCATTTAAGTGATTTTGTGTTGTGCGGTTGATATGCCTGTCATCCCAGCCTTTGTATATTGCGTGATATACATAAACTTTTATTTAGATAAATTCTCATGTCATTTTTTGATATTTCTTTATTTCAGCATTTTCTAAAAGCCATAGCCTAGGGTTTTCTTTAAAATTAAAAGATTTTGTGTGTGTGTTTTACCTGCATGTGTCTCTGTGCACCACGTGCATGCAGTCATTATAGGGGCCGGAAGAAGGCGGCAGGTCCACTGGAGCTGGAGTTACAGAGGTTGTGAGCCATCGTGTGGGTGTCGGAATCAGACCCAAAGCCCTCTCTAAGAACAGCCAGTCATCTTAGCAACAACCACCTCTCCAGTCTCTAGCCCAGGATTTTAATAGGTTTGGATTTCAAGTTCACTTTGCTTGGAATACGCTCAGCTGCACAAACTTCAGTAGATTATGAGAAGAATGATAACTGAGGCATCACTAAGAACATTTCAGGAGCACATAATATCTTCAGACAGTTCGAACAGATCTATGAGTCTGTACTCCTGGGAAACGCCAACTGTGAATTACACTTAAATCCTATATTTAGAAATGTTCATGGGGCTTAGTTAAATACGTGTACTGCCTTTTCTATTTGTTTTAATTATAAGTTTATTTTGTGGTGATTTTGAATAATTGAGATTAAATTAGAATAGAGGACTATTCATGTAGCAAACCACTTTTATTTTTTTAAGCATAAACTTATATGAATATAAAAGTAAGAGTTTTAAGAGAAATTAAATAGGCAGCAATTTAAATTTTTTTCTAGAGATGCTTTGGAAAATATTATAGGATAATCTGGGTTAATAATATCATTGTAGAGGGATGGAATTTTAGATATGGGCTGAAGTGTTTCTCAAATAATATCCTGAGTATCCTTAAGGATTAAATCCCATGAATTCATAAAGATAGAATATTTACTTTGCACAAAATATACCTCAATAAATTCTGGAATTGTTTTGATTTTCAGCTCAAAGAGGTTAAGCAATTTATTCAAGTCATATTTCTTGTGAATGGTGATGATGGGCTAAAATTTAGTTCCATTGTATACGAGCCCAAAGTTAAGTCATACATAAGCCCTGCTCCAAGAGAGAGAGAGAAAGAGAGAGAGAGAGAGAGAGAGAGAGAGAGAGAGAAAAGAAAAGAAAAGAAAAAGAAAGAAGGAAAGAAGAGGAAAATTTCAACATTTTACAACTTGATATCCCTTTTACTGTGTTACTTTCTAGGTCTGCTATAACACAGAGTCTTACAAAGCAGGCGGCTTAAGCACCAATAATGTATTGTTTCATAGCTCTGAGGTTCCCAAACTTAGACGTTGACAACCAGCTTTTCTAATGAGTTCAGTGAGGGAACAATTTCTGTCCTTAACTTATGTTAGTATCATGTTTCTGTGTGTATTGTGTGTATGTGTGTGTTTGTGTGTTTCTTTGAATTTCCCCTTTACAAAGGCCAGTCATGTTGCTTTGTAATCCACATTTTACATCAGTCTTATCTGAGTGCCTCTGTAAAGGCCCTGTGACCAAATAAATATCACATTTTCTAGCTCTACTGAACCTGAGAAGATTTGGGGGACACAATTTAATTGAAAAGAACTATATTGACGTGACTTGGGAATAGAGTGACGTGCATTTTAATTACTAGAATCTGATGAAGCATCCAATAAGTTTTTTCTACTAATTGAAAATAGCAATTATCCATTCAGTATTCTCTGAATCACATGGGAACTAAGGTTTATTGATTATCTCTTGTATCAGGAACACAGCAATTAAATTTAGCTGTAGATTCTAAAGAGGCTTGTATTTATTTATTCTTACTCCTTATTCCTTTGACAGCTTTGGAGTCTAAACTTTCCTCTAGATATGAGAGAGAGGCGAGTCTTATTCAAAGTCGAGGCCATTGTAATCGGCCCCATAATACCACCCCATGATAACTAATAGACAAAGTTCGTGTGTTTACTTTCTGAGGGCAGACGGGAAGAACTGGGTGACTGATGAATGACACACTGCTACTCCTCAGCCTGTTTAGACGTGAGCAGAGTCAGTCCTTGGAGGAAGGTATAGCTTCCTGAAATGATTAGAACACCAAGCTTCAGAGCAAAGGATCCCACAAGATAATAATGGATAGAGACGCAGCATAGTTCATCTCTGCCAAGATCTTTGCATTGTAGAATAATGGCAAACTGCTTTGATCTCTCTCATCTGGTGTGTTACGGAATGTGAAGTAGTTTATGCTTTGCCATTAGAGAAGCTTTGTCCCAAGCTGAGATTCTGAACAACTAGGTTATGTTGTAGAGATTGTGGAGTTTGAATATTAAAGGTACTGTGATAACACAAAATATACTACAAAGAATTCTGTGAGGAATACGTAGAAAATACCTCTAGGAAGAAAATATACTGTTAACCAACAATGAATAATGTTATCCCAGATATTTTTTCTGTTTTTTTTTTTTTTTCCTTGACAAGGACAGTTTAATTTCAGCCAGGCTTAGCTACCTATCTCTCCTTGAACCAGAGTAACTTAACTTTACATGTTGGAATTTCGTATCAGCATGTATTTTTAACTAAGACTCTCATGGATAAATTATATGAAAATTGATCTTGTAATTTTACCATTCCATTAATAAGTACACCTAATAGAGTGAGTCAATGGCTTCTCTAAAGTGACAAAGCAAGTCCATGGCAGGGGGAGGTCAGAATCCTAGTTTTTGTCATCGGATTTAAGCTTAACTCACTAGCAAACACTGTTAAATATATATCTTTGGGTATATATATTATAATATAATACTCAGTTGCGTATTGATGCATGCTACTGTGTCCTAATGGCTATTGTTGTAGGAAATAAAACAATGAGTGTTGGGCTACATAATGTTTATTATTAGCCCTATGTTATTGCACCAATATTATTTGACCCGCTATCACAAATAAAAAGACACAAGTACCAGTTAGATTTTATAATTGCCTTATTTACCTTGGGCCAGGCAGATATTTTACCTATGCTGTCTCAATAACCTCACCATGCATCTCCCAGCCCCCATCCATCGCCATCTGCCTTAACCATCATTATCTGGTTCCATCCATAATCTTGGAAATACTTGCTTATCTTGGTGTTTTCTGCATCCACACTATCCTCCGAGTCACGTGGTTCCTTCTCTAGCTAACCCATCGTGGAATCCTTCTTCTTCCTCTCTTCCCTTCTGTCTGTCTCCCATGATTCTCCTGTCTTTTAAAGCCTGGGCACCTCGGCCATGCCTACCCCATTCGGCCCTGCCCAGGTCTAAGTCGTTCAATCAGCCAATCAGGCAGGTTTACACAACAAGGATAGGTGTACCCAGATCTTGAGGGCCAGTAACACACATCCGACCAACCTCCAAAAGGCTATAGAGTATTTTTTTTTAAATAGTAAAAGATTACTTCAGAGCCATAGAACAAAGTATGATTCATTCATGTATTACAATGTCTCACAATTAATTACTTTTTATACTTAGCATTATTAATGTGTACTTAGAAAATGTGGTTTTATATTCCCTTTTATTTACAAATTATGTACCAATTAATCATTTTTGCATATTATGTATTTACACATATCATAGTTAAATCTACAATTTTATTACTCCATGTGTATAATGTTTTTGAGATAACGAGGCAAAAATGAAAAAATTATGAATCTAGAAAATACAAGCTCTATGGAAGGAGAAAAGTAGATATTATACATACAACATCTAAGAGCAGAGTCTGAAAAAACTTATAGTGACTATATGTTTTAAATAACCATTTAAATCGATTTTCCAATCTAATTCTACTCATGTTTTAAATTAAAGAAGCATTTTACATGGAATTTTAAAGTTTACTTATTATTATTTTTAATTATGTGTAGATTTATGTGTCTCTGTGTGAACGTGTTCACATGAGTGTGGTCATGGAGGGGCCAGAGGTGTCAGCTCCCCTGGAACTGGAGTGACGAAGGGTTGTGAACCATCTGATATGGCTGCTGTGAACTCCATCATCGGGAATAGCAGCAGGAGCTCTTAGCCACTTAAACATCTCCCCACCCCTTCCGTGGGCTTTTGGATGAATACATGCATTTTCTTTTCTTTTCATTTTTTTTTTTCAGGCAAACGAGAAGAAAGAATATGCCAGAAAGTGATCATCAAATCAATCATAAAGAAGCAGGACTGCGTAAGCCAGAGCTCTGTAAGTGAGAAAGTAACACTGGTTACATAAAGAACGTGTGTGTTTCTGGAAATCTGTGGATCTCTGACAACTGACACTGGCAAACTAGGCAGGAAAGGCACTTGGAGAGCGCTCCTGTACCCCAGTATCAAAATATCCGGTTCCTGAAGAATTGTATGTTATTCGTAGCGTAATCAATCAACGTTCTCAGTGATAATTGCAATCTAAAGAGAGAAACACAATCTACATGTAGTCACAACATTTTGCCTCTAGCTGTGAATTTTACTCAAAGGATGTAGTCCATGTTCTTCCTTTCCTTTTTTTTTAACATGGCCTGCTTAATTCTCTGCTGAACATGCACCACAGCATGACACCAGTGACAATAAAATTATCAGGCTAGAATAAAGTTATTCCTTATATTCAGTCATGCTTGCTCAATTCATTCTCTGAATTACATAAGCACCGCTGTATTCAGAATGGCCACGTAACAACCCTTTGGTGTATGTATAAATCCCGTTTACTCTAGCATTTCCACAATCCTTTAAACATATAGAAGGTTGGAGAATGAAATGATTTCAAGAACGGTCTTCCTAACTCCCTGGAGAAATCAAATAGTCTCCAGTGTTGGCTGAATTTGCAGCTTTCTTTTCTCATTATCTGCCCCTGCAGGTTAGTGTTGCATCATGTGATGGAAAGTGCCCATCAGCTACAATATATAACATCAATGTTGAAAGCCACCTGAGGTTCTGCAAGTGCTGTCGTGAAAATGGAGTGCGCAACCTGACAGTGCCTCTGCATTGCTCAGGAAATGGCACTGAAGTTATGTACACACTCCAGGAACCGATAGACTGCACGTGCCAATGGAATTAAGCTCTTGCATTTGAAGAACTCTGGACAGGAGTGTCATGTCAGGCAACATTAACTTTTATTGTTATTATTTAGGCACATGTCAGACTTAAACTCTACAGCAAGAACATGTCCTTAACACTATTGGGATTTGACAACATAAAAGTAGGTACAAAATGTGTACAATTTTAGATTTGTTGTTTTATTTTAATGAATACAATTATTCCAAGTTGTTTAGCCGAAATGCCGTCACGTTTATTACTGTAGAGTGGGGCAAATTTAAATATTCCTATAAAGGCATTGCAGAATGTCTTTCATTTCAGTCCCTAGTCCTATTATTTTGTTTTGATTTGCAAAGTTTTACATAGCTGTCCAAACCCGAGGCAGACTTTAATTTCTCCTATGTAATCTTATCAATGGGATTCATTGTTATAACTGTCCGGAGATAGACATAGTGAGTTGTGCTTCTTAGAAACAGTACATAGAACCGTAAGATGTGAACAACTCAACAAATATTAGAAATGTTACTACAGATTCTCATGGTTTTTTTTAGATGTGACAATTCCATAACATTTCTGTGACTTCTGCAAATATATGTAGCAACAATGTGCCTAGTTTATGTTAAGAATTTTTTTTGTAAATGATTTCATATTCTTTTATTGTAGATGATACAGCAAAGTGATAAAAAAAAGTCACAGGATCTTCCATTATTAAAAAGTAGTGGGTAAGGAATGGATACAGAAATTGTGGTATTTTTACACAATGGAATACTACTCAGCAATCAAAAAGGAGGAAATCATGAAATTTGCAGGCAAATGGTGAGATCTAGAAAAGATCATTCTGAGTGAAGTATCCCAGAAGGAGAAAGACACACATGGTATATACTCACTTATTTAGACCTATAAGATATGATAAACATAATGAAATCTATAGACTTAAAGAAAATAAACAAGAGAGAGGACATGGGGTAAGATGATCAATCCTCACTTAGAAAGACAAATGGGATGTTCATTGGATGTAGGAGAAAACAAATAACAGGACAGGAGCCTACCGCAGAGGGCTCTGAAAGACTCTACCTAGCAGTGTATCAAAGCAGATACTAAGACTCATAACCAAACCTTCGGCAGAGTGCAGGGAAGAAAGAAGGGGGAGTTAGTATGAAAGAAGGGGGAGTTAGTATGACTTGGAAAGAATAGGAGCTCCACAAGGACCAAATATATCTGGGCACAGGGGTCTTTTCTGAGACTGACATTCCACCAAGGACCATATATGGATATAACTTAGAACCTCTGCTTGGATGAAGCCCATGGTAGCTTAGTAACCAATTGGTTTCCCACAGTAAGGGGAACAGGGACTATTTCTGACAGGAACTCAATGGCAGGCTCTTTGACCTCCCCACCCTCCAAGGGAGGAGCAGTCCTGCTAGGCCACAGAGGACGACTTTGCAGGCAGTCCTGAAGATAC
The DNA here is from genome assembly GCF_030254825.1 of Meriones unguiculatus. NCBI lineage: Eukaryota > Metazoa > Chordata > Mammalia > Rodentia > Muridae > Meriones > Meriones unguiculatus. The sequence continues at coordinate 116,061,209 of NC_083350.1, read as the reverse complement.
CTGATAAAACAGGGTCAGATGAAAGGGGAGGAGGTCTTCCCCAATCAGTGGACTTGGAAAGGGGCAGGGAGGAGATGAGGGAGGGAGGGTGGGATTGGGAGGGAATGAGGGAACGGGATATAGCTGGGATACAGAGTTAATAAAATGTAACTAATAATACAAATAAAAATTTTTAAAAAAGTAGTGGGTAAGATTAAAAAGTTTAAGCCCAATATTCTTTTAGAATACCACACATGCAATAATAGTTATTTCATCAATAAGGAACAGAGAAACATAGTGCCATTCACTATGTCGAGGACGACATGGAGCTATATTTTTATATATTAAAATTGTTAACTATATTGTTACTATTTAACATTCAGTTCCTTTATTTATCGCTGGGGACTGCTTCTAGATATATCTGTACACTAGGAATCCTGAGAGCTATTTTGCCATGAAAGCTGCTGCTTTGTTGTGAAGTGATATAAAATTATCTGAATGTATTCATAGTGTTAGAATGGGATGCTGCTTTTAGAAACTACAGTGAATCATTGACATTTGCAAATAATTTGCTCTGAGATCTTTGCAAATTCCCCAATTCTTTTTACAGGGGAGTATATAATTATTTGAGTTTCTTCTGTAGTAAAAAAAAGAGTATGCCTTAGTGTGATTGCGAATAACAATGAAGGCCAATGTCAATAAAAGGACATTAAAATTTCATTGAAAATCCAGTGCTTGGGGGTTAATCGTCTAGGGTTAGCTTGAGCTAAGTTACTTGTTTTCAAGCACTAATGTTTCCATTTAAAAATCATGCTTCTAAGGAATACTGTACCTAAGTGGTGTTTGGATCAACAGGGCTGCTTAGAAATGGGTGAAAGAGTAATATCTGGAAAGTCCCATCGTCTACTGTACATGAAAAATAATTTACCTCGTCTGTTTTAATATAAGCATTTTCTTTATATATATGAACATTTCTGTTTCCGTGATTATTTGCATATAGATTGAGTGAAGTGTTTTTGTTTAAATATATTAAAATTTACATAAAACATCATGTATCTCAAACAGAAGTATGTAATATACGTTACCTATCACTTTCTTTTAAATTCCACTCTCTGTTAAGTATCTATTATTAAATATCAAGTGATCATCAAACCTATTTGTGGGGCGCAGAGAAATATTCTTCTGGTACTTAATAAACAGCAAATAAAATAACTACACATTGAAGTTCTTTGATGTGTTTGGTGCTGTTCTAAACAATGAGAACAAAGGCAAAAAGAGACATACACACTCTTTGCTTCTGGGCAACAGAGTCTAAAGAGAAAGCATTTTTTAAGCAGTTATATATATATATATATATATATATATATATATACACACACACACAAAGAAATCTACATGGAGACCTGAGAACGAATAGGAAGCTTGTGCAAGATATCTCTCCAGTCAGCACAAAGTCAAAGACAGACTTTCAGTGATGTCTATTGGAACAGTCGAATAGTCATGTGAACCAAAAATTTTTTGGGTTTATATATCCATTGACATCAGAATAAACTGAAAAGGAATCCATAATTTTATGTGAAGTGAACCAATAGAAGTTCTAACAGAAAAATAGTGAAGAAATTTATTGTCATCGTGTACAGGGGAAAAAAATCATTCTAAGTTTAACTCAGTATACAGTAGCCTCCATGTAAAGATTAATAAATTTAATAAGAAAACTTGACACTAGCAGATTCTGTGTGAAAATAAATGTCAAAAGAACTGTAAAACTGGAATGATAATGTGTCACGGACAGGGCTAACATTCTTGCATGCAAAGAGCGTCTGGAAAACCATGTGAGAAAATGACTGACAAAAGAAAAGTGGGCTGTGTGCAGATTGTTCAGAGAGAAATAAATTGTACTGGTGGAGATTTAAAATGAGTGCTGAAGTACAATTGCTTTCCCACCCGGCTGGTAAGCATCAAGATTAATTATACTTTGCAAAATAAAAAAAGGCGTGTGAGGAGAGAAATCTCTCTTGAATTATTGCTGAAGACTAAAAAGTGTAGAAAGCTTAAGGAAGTTTAGCAATACATATTAATATTAGGGGGGTGTTTTGGTTTGACCATCCTACATTGGACATTCGTTCTAGATAACACATCTATACAAACGCAAAATGGCATTTGCCCAAGGCTATCAATTTTAATTAGAAAGCTTTGTAGTCACACCAATAAAAAGTGAATAAATTATGTAAATCTGCATGATGCAATGTTATGACTGTGTATGAAACGGAAATGTATATATTCACGTGAGCTGTTCTCTAGAATTTAGTTGTTGTCTAAAGTAGGGATTCATAGCTGTGAAGAGACACCTTGACCAAGGCAACTCCTATAAAGAAAAACATTTACTTGGGGCTGACTTACAGTTTCAGAGGTTTAGTCCACTACGATCATGGCAGGGAGCATGACAGTGTGCAGGCAGACTTGGTACTGGAGAAGGAGCTGAGAGTTCTACATCTTGATCCACAGGCTGATGAAGGGGACTGTGTTCTACACTGGGAGGAACTTGAGCATAGGAGACCTCAAAGCACACCCCCAGTGACACACTTTCTCCAAAGAGGCCACATCTATTCCAACAAGACTGTATTTCCTAATAGTGCCATTCCCTATGGACCAAGCATTCAAACACATGAATCTATGGGGGCCATACCTACTCAAGTACCACAATTGGGTTACAGGAATCCAAACTCAGGACCTCATGCTTGTTTGGAAAAGACTTTACTCACAGAAAGATTTCTTCAGCTGAAGGTAGTCTTTATATTTCATTTTTTAATTTTTACCAAAATATATTAATTTGCATATTTGTGGAATGCAGTATGATTATTTAGTACATGCTTAACGTGGTGTCATGCTTAAGTCAAGGCCATTTAATATTCTCAAGAATTTGCGATTTCTTCCTGTTGTGAACCTTTGAACTATACTAATTACTTTAAAATATATTATCAAATGTTGCAAATCATTTTCAACCTGCTGTGCTCTAGAACACCAGGGTACTCCATCCAGTTTAGCTGTATTTTCGTGCTTGTCATCTAGTCTAGCCACCATCTTTCCCATCTATCTTTCTCAGCTCCTAGTACCACTGTTTCTCTCTCTCTCCTTTCATGAGATCAGTGGTTTTGATTCCGCAGATGACTGACAAGAGAGCAAATGTTTTTAAATAATGTGTACCATGTGCCAAAGACCAGTGGTTTAAAAAAATGAGCACATCTGAAAATCTAATCCATATGAGAAAGGAGAACAGGACCCATACTTAAGTAGAAAGATCTCTGCCACTGAGATGTCATATAAAAATGTCTAAGGAAGGAGGCTGAGAAAGAACGGTGGGAGGCTAAAGTAAACCTTGGAATAGTAAGGGGGAGCTCACAGGAGTCCAGAGAACGTAAGGAATGGGACTTATTGGTAACGTGCTAATGGGAAAACCAATTCACAGAAGCAGAACTATTATTATTGTGATTAGCCATGTCAAAGAGCCAGAATAGTGACTGACAGACAGTGAATTCCCAATGTGCTCAAGCCACCTGCTGGGCCAATGAGTTGCTCATCACATTCATCCTTCTACATCTGACAGCACTGAGCACTGTTGGATCTTGGTGCTTGCTCTTCTACCAGCTGCTAAGAAATCTGGTCAGTAACTTCACAGCATAGGCATCGTGTGCCTAGGCCCAGGCTTTGGTTTTTCACCTGTTTTTAGGAGCTCCAAGCCTTTTACTTTATTTATTCATTTTCAAGAAGATGGACTCCCTTCCTCCTCCATTTCTACCAGCAGCTCTTTGTGGACCTCTATAGCCCAGGGCAGTTCAGAGTCCAATTGGGTTACATAGTAATGTGAAGAGGGACTGCCTCTGACATAATCTGATTGGCCTGCTCTTTGATCACCTCCCTCTGGGGGGGAGCAGCCTTACCAGGCCATAGTAGAGGACAATACAGCCACTTTTGATGTGAACTGACAGACTAAGATCAGAAAGGAGAGGAGAACCTCCCCTATTAGTGGACTTGGGGAGTGGCATGCAAGCAGAGGGAGGAGGAAGGGTGGGATTGGGAGGGGAGGAGGGAGGGGCTTATGGGGGGATGCAGAATGAATAAAGTGTAATTGATGAAAAATTTTAAAAAAAATTTATGAATGCACTGAACAAAAAAAAAAAAAAAAGAAATGCATAAAAAAAAAAAAAAAAGAATTACAGCTCATGAATGCCCCGGAGCTCTAGGTTAAGGAGTCTGGCAAAGAGTTTCCTGTAAGAAGAACTCTGACCTGTGAATGACAGGTGAAGAACCGGAAGGTAAAGTTCCTTCTTCTATCTGTGCTTTTCTAAGATGCAGGGCTTCCTCTTGGTATTTGGATTATTTCCGTGTTGACTGCTGGGTGTGTCTTGCTATCTGGCCACAGCTTCTGCTCGATTTATGCCTCACCTGCCTACCCTTACTTCTCTCAAACCACGTCCTTCTGGAGTCTTTCCTTCAGTGTATACACATACATTTGTGTATGTATATTTCCTGATTAGCAAGGGCATATTATAAAATAAAACTTTTTGGCAAACTAAATCAATAAGGACTTTTAACTCTTTCCTGTGCCATTTTTGGAAGAAGAATGGGGATCAAATTTTCATAAACTGTTCCTGTAAATAATGCATTTTTGTCTTTTGTTTTTTTCCCCCTACTTTCTCCCTGCTTTCTCTCATCTTGAACAAGGTTTTGTTAAAAAAAATAATGTTGAAATTCTTAGAAACCAGTCTTCGGGTCAATGATGCTGCATACTGGGAAAGCACAGGCTGGAGGGTGACCCAGGGCTACAGCCAATCTTAAGAAATCATGGTCTATGTTCTATAGGTAGAACTCAGTGATAGGATCTTGCTTAACAAGGGCCAAGAGTTTGACTCTCCACACACATGTATGCACATGCACACACATAAGCATATGTACGTGCTCATTCACACACAGGCACACTCTTAAAATTTCCAGGCATAATCATCCATGAGAGGTTGAGGTAGGATTGTGACCAGATTGGTTTTAGACCAGACTGAGCTACAAAAGGAAACCTTGTCTCAAACAACAGTGGCATGTATTTTTCAAGAGCCATGGTGTTTGAATTGGGTGCTTTCATGTTGCTGTAATAGAACACTACGGTCCACAGTGACTTATGGGAGAAACAGTTTACTTTGGTTTGTGGTTCCAGGAGCCTTAGAGTCCATTCTGGATGGGAGGCATGGCAGCAAGTGGCAGGGATGAAGGCAGGAGCAGGAACCCTTTCTCCTCTGGTAGCATGCATAGAGCCTTCCATTACCATGAACGCCAAAAAACACACAAACACAGAGCAGACAGAGAGGAAACTGGAAGTGGGGTGAGGTTAGAAACCCATGAAGCCCTCCCCCAGTGACATAATTTTTTCAGCAAGGTTCTACCACATAAACTGCCCCCAACAGCACCACCCTCCAGGGATCCATTGTTTAAATACATTGTTAAATTCATGGGGGACGTCTCTCATTCAAACCACCACAGCATTCTATTAAAATGAATATCACAATATATTTAACCAGTGTCTTGAGGGAGAGATTTCTATTTTTTTTTAAATTAAAATCCTTAAGGGTGAAGTAGAATTAAAGACTCAATTGGCATCAACACATGGAAATTTCTAGTCATATCACCAAGTTTGCCTTCTACTGACTACTTCTAAATCAAAGTTTTTCTCAACAAACAGTACTTAACAGTTTGTTTCCTTTATTCTTCATAATCATCATATGTTTTTATTAGGCAGAAATAGATAAGAAAATTCAAATAATAAACAAAAGACATCCATTCATATGGCATACGTTTGCCAGTTAATTCAACCTAGTTATATATTCACTGTAGCTTTTCTTTTGTCTACTTTGTTAATTTTTCTAACATGGTAATTTCACAGTACTCTGTAGAACTACAGTTTTGCAAACATTAACTCATCTGTTTAGTCTCTATCTTTAAGGCTGTATTTTAAATTAAAATTGTCTGGCATGCATGTTTATTTTAATAGATGGATTCAAATTAATTACAGATTTATTCAATTCATTTATGCTGAAAAGGAGAAAAGACAGATTAGGTACCCTGGGGCTCCAATGCCTAGCAGAAGAAAAGAAGCTCTTAATAGGAGTTAAAAGGCTTTGAGTCTTTGTAGAAAATTAATTATCATGCAGAACTTTAAGATTAACATTCACATTACATAGAAAATAACACTAAAGTTTTGAAACCTAGGTATCTTCAAAATATAGTTTAAAATGATTTGTGGATATGAGATGCAGATTCGGGAACTCTCTAACTATTGAGTAAGTATCCTGACTAGAAGGCTCAGTGAATGGAGTAGATTCACACACGTGTTAATATCCTAAGACAACCATCACTGTCAATGGCTGTGCACTTGGAGTGTGGTGTTTGGCTGTTGTTGCTTATCTAAGGTACGAGGGAGCACTGAAGAGGTTTACCAGTTGATTAGCAAAGATACTGATTCGTTTGAGCACTATAATAATGGCTTATTGAAGATGTCATGGTTTGCTGAACAAATGGATATAAAAAGAAGGGAAAACAGGAGTTTCAGTATGATCAAAGCACATTGTGTACACATGTGAAATTCTGAAGACTAAGTAGAAAACATTGCTCAGCTCACTGGATGGCTTCCAAATTTAATCATAGTCATCAAACCCAAAATGCCAATTCAACAGCAATGAAGTGTTTTCATAGCACAGGACCTTCACGTTGTTGGCATTTTTGAAGACTGAAAGAGTGTTCAGAACTCTCTGCCCACCTGAGAATTCAACAACCTGAGTATGGCTCATTTATAAAGCTGCCTTATTTCAAATAGTGTTTGTTTGCTTGTTTTTACCATCTTAGAGCTAGGTACAGAGTAGGTGCAGACATAAACACATAAAAAGTAAATATTTCTAGTTCTGTTGCTCTCCTTGTGGAGTTCCTGTCCTCTCCAGATCTTACTATTTCCCACTTCTTACATAAGATTCCATGCACTTTGCCCAACAGTTGGCCATAAGTTTCAGTGTCTGCTTTGATAGTCTGCAGGGCAGAGCCTTTCAGAGGCCCTCTGTGGCAGGTTCCTGACTTGTTTCCTGTTTTCTTCTTCTGATGTCCTTCCTCTTTGCCTTTCAGGATGGGGATAGAACATTTTAGTCAGAGTCCTCCCTCCTGATCTGTACACCCTCTTTTGGTGTACAGATTTTAGTAGGTTTATCCTATATTATATGTCTATATGAGTGAGTATATACCGTGTGTGTCAATTTGAACACAGGGGTCTTTCCAGAGACTCATACTCCAACCAAGTACCATGCATGGAGATACCCTAGAATCCCTGCACAGATGTAGCCCATGGCAGTTCAGTGTCCAAGTGGGTTCCATAGTAATGGGAAGAGGGACTGCCTCTGACATAATCTGATTGGCCTGCTCTTTGATCACCTCCCCCTGAGGGGGGAGCAGCCTTATCAGGCCACAGATGACAATGCAGCCACTCCTGATGAGATCTGATAGACTAGGATCAGAAGGAAGGAGAGGGGGACTTCCCCTACCAGTGGACTTGGGAAGTCCACTGTGTGAAGAAGGGAGAGGGAAGGTGGGATTAGGAGGGGAGGAAATAGGGGTTTATGGGAGGATACAAAGTAATAAAGTGTAGTTAATAAAAGTTTAAAAAATGTAAAAAAAGTAACTATTTATACAACACAACAATAATGTTCTAGAAAACAGAAGTTCAGTGTTGGTGGTCTGTTACTTTTAGTGAGTGAAATATCAGAACCCCATGAAAGAGAGAAAAGACAGTAGAACAGTGAATGTGGTCATGGCCGTTAAAGGTAACAGACAGGCTTCACAGTAAGCACTCTACACATAGGTCATTTGTATGTTTTACAAATGTTATTCTGGATAGTGTAGAGAAACTTGTGGAGTCCAAAAAGGGACAAGGTCCAGACTCAGAAGTAACTGCAGTGAGCCAAGGCTAGCTCAAAGAGGAAAGACTACAAATGTAGCTCTGGAAAGATGGTTGTGATTTCTCTGTGGGAGTCTTCCAGATGGCGAAATAACCCTGCACCAAGCTATAAATACAGTTTTGAATCATTTCAGAGAAATGAAATCCTAAACAGATTGATTGGTAATCTTGAACATGGCTGAAATTATGAAGATGAATGAAATAGCCCAGATGGCACTATGGCTCAAGACGGTTTTTAAAAGCTAAATGTCAGAGGCTTCCGTGAAGCAGACTGAAAAGGTGGAAAAGAAACAAAACTCTCACACAAACAAAAACAAAGCAAACAAACAAACAAAAACAAAATTGAGGAAGTTGAAATCAAGGCAGGTAACTAAAGAACACGATGAAGGTAAAATCTTATCAGCTTTCTTAGGGCAAAAACTCATGTGCACGCTACTTGTCGTCCATGCTAAAAAAGACTGCTGGCCCGTACTGTTAGGTCCCAAACCCCAAATGGCAACGTTGCTAGCAACATTGTAGATGACAGTCTGGGCTTTGCTCAGGCTTGATTCGGACCTGGTAAACTTTACTTGGCATTCCTGAGAAATCTTGTAAAATAGGTTTCTGTTCGGCAGGGAAAGACATTACTTTTGTAGCTGGCCTACACACCCCACCTCTGCCAAGGGCTTCCTGTAAGAAGGCAAAGAAACTTGGAACAGATTAAAGCCCAGCAGTACTTCCCAGGCTCTTCCAGGCAGCCCATCTTCCTCTCCTTCCTCCTCTGGCAACAGAACCCACTCTTTCATTCTTTCAGGAGAGGTAGCCGTAGCAATTTTGAATTCCCTCAAATAAAACCTTTCTTTACGCCCAGGGGGAAGTTTAATTCGGCGGTTTCACTGTGCCCTTGCTTACACCTACAAAGCCACTTGTATAAATTTAACCCCAAGGTAGGCTGTTTATAGCCACGTGACTTTTTTTCTTCTTCTTCTCTGGCTTTATCAGATGACATGTTCTCACTTGCATCGTCCTTCACCGCCTCAGCTTCTCTCCCCTTCTAAGTATTGAGCACATTCAACTAAGGTGCTTGGGGACTAGCCTCCCACTCCTCCCCCTTGAGTTTTGCATCTCCAAGGAGACCTGTCCCTCAGTCCAACCCAAGGAGACAGAGTTGTGGGCAGGAAAAGCAGCAGAACAGGCAGGGAAGAGCCAGCTCTCTGAGAGCAGGAAGAAAAGGGCTAGGAGGACTAGACAGAGCTTTGGGCTTGGTGGGGACCTGGAACCTCCCCTGCGCAGGGTAGGGGTTAAGGCAGGGGGTGGGGCTGGAAGGCACCTGCGGGCATCTTAGCTGTGCAAGCCCTTCGCGTTGACAAGCTAACCCTAGCCAACCTTCCAGCCTCTCCTTCCGTCTTGAGGGTGCCTGCCCACCTCCGCCACCTTGAACTATTTAGAAAAGACTGCACTTGAGAACATCCCGTCTGTCTGTCTTCACCAGAGCGGTAAACACTGTGACTGAAGGTTAAGCAGAGTCTACACCCCAAGGGAAGGCAAGCGCTTTTCACTCTAGCTTTCCAATCCCTAACAAGTCTTTAACTGTCTAATTTACATGTAGACTTGGATGGATACCCAGAGTACAGAAAGCTTACTTTAGATTGTCAGTAAAATGAGCGGCATGAGAGCTTTGTCCTTTTGTGGAAGGGTCTGAGAATTTGATGGAGGCTATTTCTTTTTAACTGGCATGGTTTTCTTTCTTTCTTTCTTTCTTTCTTTCTTTCTTTCTTTCTTTCTTTCTTTCTTTCTTTCTTTCTTTTTATAATTTAAGGGTAACACCTGCTTAATAGTAACCAAACAGAATACTGTAGAAAGAAACTTGCTTTAGGGTGACTGTTTGAATGGATTCTGCGGACCTGTTTAGAGCCAAACAGCATTTGCAATTTTAGAAATACGTATGTAAAGTATAGGCATACTCCTTTCTGTATTTTTTTTTTCTTATTTTCAAATTTGTTTGCTTCCTCCCTCCTTTTCTTCCCTTTCTTTACTGGGACCTTGACACAGAGTCTTAGTCTATAGATGATAGCTCAGGTGGGCATTTTAAAAAATGAAGTCTAACTCAAAAGTTCAGTTCCTAAAGATTGCCACACAAGCTTTTAGGTGAAACTGTTTTAAGAGTAAAACTATCCTTGCATGTTTTTCTACTTAAATTTCAATTTTATCAACAGTATTTGAAATATTTTTATAGTGATGGTGTCATTTTAAAATGTGATGGATTACTTCCAATGCAGTAGAGTGTGTAGGTGTTCTAATTGTTCATCTATTAAGGTTAAATAGTTTTACACAATGAGATGTAATTTTGTGTAATTACCTGGTAATTCATTTTATTTCTACCACTTTCTTCATATTCAATTAAAACTATTTCCAGAAGCAAATTATTTTCCTATTTGTTGGAAAGTACTGAGGATTCCAGTTTCATTAGATAGGGGGTATCATATATCATGTGCTGACTGATGCCTTCACACTCACCTGGATGAGCAACCAATCTAAATTGAAAAGACAGACTATTGGAGTCACACACACACACGTACATATGCACACACAGGTTAAAGAAGGTCAGATACTTTGAAGTTAAGTACATGCATGTTTGATTGAACTGAACATACTTTACTTTCCAGGTGAGAATCAATTATTCTACTGCTCCATTTACATTTTGTTATTAAGATGAGACATTTTTCAGGGTGTCCCTTTGGCAGTAATTAAATAGCAGTGAAGATGCAATTGACTTTAGTTGAGTTTGTTACTTTGGAAAATGAGGGACACATTGAAAGTGAATAATAGAAGGTTCAATTCACAAGAACATTTTTCTTTGTTAGGTGTTGCGTCTCTGTGCAAATAGAAATGGTACCTGTCTCCATTTCTTACAAATATGGGATTAGTCAGCAGGGAATGAGATCAGAATTTGGTAAAGGGCATAGTAGATGAAGCATTTCAAGGATGGTTGTTGGACTGTTATTAACACGGGTCTGTCTATGGAGATTCACTCCAGCAATGCTGTGGTTGCCCAAGTCTCTTACGTAAAATGACATGGTATTTGCATATAACCTGTGTGTATATTGTATATACTTTAGATCTTGTCTAGACTATTTAGAATATCTAATACAATATAAATGTTACACAATAGTTATTATACTGAGTTGCCTAAGGAACAATGCAAGTTTCCCTAAGTATTATTGATCTGAGGTTTGTTGGGTTCCCAGATACGGAATTCAGAGGTCCAGAGGGCTGACTGAGTATCAATCTCTTGAAATTTAAGGCTTTTTTTTGTAATTTAAAGAAAATAAGCCATGTTGGATTTTCTAGTTTATTGAATGTTTTCATATGTGTTGTTGAGTATTAATATTTATTATTGATTTATTTTTTAGTTAAACAGTGGTTATTCCTAATCCAGCTGTATACCCAAATCACCACACAGAGACTAGGATTTATTTAATCAACCTAGAGCACAATGCTGGGCAATAGTTAATCCATCCTAAACCTCCAAGCCTGCATAGTTTCCTCCCATTCAGGTTTCCTACATTATACTTACTTTTAGTCCTATCTTAGGTCCAATTCATCTCTCCTCATGGTTCCAAGTCCTCTCTACCTATCTCTCCTTTCCAACTCCTCCCACTCACTTCTTTCTCCTCCCCGTCTGGACCAGGATGTCCCACCCTCTTCTCTCCATTGCTCAGCATTGGCTGGTAGTTTTACTGACAATACAGAAAACAAATGGTGGCATGTTTACACAAACTTGAGACAGGTGGTGCTTAGAATAAACATCACAATGCAATGTCTGGATTGAACCAGATAGTGGGGTAGAGAAATCAGCATTTGAATGAACAGGGTAAATTGTAAACATTCCACAAGAACATTATACCAACAATTATGTATAAATAAATCAAAGACAGAAAATGATCTGAGGCACACCACTCTGCACGAAAATGTAACATTATGTGACTCATCTGTGAAATACACACTATTGCTCTCATAAGTATTGAAACTAGAATGGTGGCAGCAGAAACTGGGGAGAGTATGGAAGGGGAAGAGATGGGGAAAGATTTACCAGTGGGTATCAAGTTGTAATTACATAGAAAGGAGTAACCTAGTGTCTGCATTATAGGAAAACGTCCACAGACACAGGTTATGCAATTTATTCTCAAAAAGGTAGTGATAAATGTTTGAGAAGTGATATCAAAAAAAGTCATAAATGTTTGAGGCAGACCTCTTTAATCTTATTATGTAATGTATACAAGTAATAACATAGAATACCTCAGAGATATGTATAGTTCTTATCTCTTTATGTATCAAACAAAACTAAATTCAAAGAAAAAAAACTAGGCAGTTATATACCTCTACTTTAAAAAAATAAAGAATTACTAGCTGACATATTTTTACAGTGGCTCATGAGTTTTGGTTAGTAATGTAAAATGTCTCCTTTCTTTCTCACCAATACAAAAAACTTTCTAAAGAACTCCTGAGATATAAGGTTGAGGTGTCAGTGAGGTATCAACATGAACTGATGTGCACATCTTCTTCAAACTGGCTCTTGTATCCAGTCTTTCTTAGTGCACATCACACGCACAAAAAATTCAGCAGTTATTCCAACTTTTTCTAGAAGGTAAATACTTTTGATGCCAGGAGAAAAAGAATAGAAATCTTCACAAGATTGTCTAGCACTCTGAAATAAAAACAAAGTGGAAGCACTTAAAAATGAAAGAAAAATAAATCTAAAGTTAGGTTTCCTTTAGAAAGAAAAACATCTGTGTCTTGTTCTAACGCAGTTATAATTGCACACTAATTCTGCGCAAGTGAATCTAGCAGCTACTTTAAAACTATTTTAATTGGTGACAATTCATTTCCTACTTGATTAATACAAGCATTAACATTTTTATTGGTTTGAGATATGTATGAGTAAAATACACGGAAAACTAGGAGGCTTTGCACTGTTAAGCCTTTATATATGTTAATAAGGGTAGTTACGTGACATTGTATTGCTGCACTGATCTGTAACGTGTCATGTTTTGGTAGGTTCATGTAGAATTACCAGTGTCTGTAAGTCATGAAAGATAGCCAAGCAACACTGCAACATTATCAAGTTCTTCACTCCTTGACTACTTAAGAAAGAGGGAGAGAGAAAGAAAAATGAAGCGCAAAAAAAATTTGTACCTTCATACCTTAGGTCAAAGATTCACATAATAATATGGGCTGGTCTTAATGATATGAAGGTCACTAAAGAGCTATTGTGATAAATGAAGCTACTCATTCAATCATTCATTCATCAGAATTCATTAATTCAGCAAATGTTTATTTATTACTTAATATACTGAACATAGCTTCTATTTCTGTAGCTATGCCTCTTTAGTAGGGATCAGATTCTTGCACTAATTATATTTTAATCGTGGTCTTCCCTTGATCAGTCCAGAATTCATAGGGGTGATATCATCTCATCTCTTTCCTAACTTACCACGGTATCAACTTAAATTGTTCCTAACTTACTTTCTCCCTATGAGATGCAGACACGTGCATTACTTTCTTAATAAATGGTCTTTCCCACAGATATGTCAACATTGCCAAGCCGAATGCATCATGTCCCTCTCCTCAAAGCTGGTTCACTTTGTGTTTGTCACCTTTTCTACAAATAAAGTAATAGAAACCCATTTGTGAAATGTCTCACAAACTTTCATTCTGGTCAGCCATCTGCTGAAAGACCCTATCCCCTAGCCAGTCGGCTTTGTTATTAACGACCCTCTACTTTACCTGGCACTGTTTTCCAGATGATCACCTATGTGTAACAGAAAGAGGAACTGTAAATTTTTCTGTGGAACATGTTGTGGCTGTCACAGAAGTATTGGTGAGTGAGCAAGGATGTCCTCTTAAAAAGAAATGTTGACTACATATTTCTAAAATATTAGTTTATTGAATTTTTACATTAATTATATTTAAGTGGTATACATTCTCACGTTCTCACAGTTGAATATGGATTTGAATGTTGAATTACAATTATAGGCACGGATTCTAAATCCTAATTCATTTAGACCACTTGAATTCTTTTACATTGCTTTAATTTATACTTTTTCTCTTAGAGAGTCCATAGTCATCTGCTAACTTTGACCCTAAAATACACTTATTACAAAACTTCCATAAGACAAACAAGTGAGATGAATAACACTCACTATAAATATTCGATCTGAAGTTGCCACGTTTTAATCAGTTCTATTTTATTTCTTACACAATGTGTTCAGTTGACCTCTAGGGGGCAGTCTCATCACAGGAGTTTCAGAAAATTCACTTGGCAGTCTCACATGAAAATTTTTGAGTCCTTATGTAGATCACAATTATCAATATATCATGTAATAAATCTTTATATTTTTATCCCTTAATATAATTCTGTGTTTGTATAGTATAAAACACTAGCTTTGAGAAACAATGCATCATTAAGCACACATCCTGAGAATAGCCCATACTGAAGATGCTCTATGAAGTTACTTCATTAATAACAGCATTTAACCATCTAAAATATTATACACTCTACAGTTGAGACAGGAGGTATCTAAACCTTGTCTGTGCATGACCATAATGGATATCCTATATTCACTGGCAATATCTGATGTTTTTTGAAAAACAAAACAAAACAAAACAAAACAGAAGTTTCGGTTTAATGTTTATGGAAGGCAAAGCACACATTCCATGTTCCAAATACTAAAGAAAATATTTTCCTAACTGTATTAGGTAGCATGTGTTTTATATTTTGGGGGTTTTGACAAAGTACTCTTCAGTTGCCAAAAGCTCGTTTGGAACCCTTACATTTTTTTGGATGGTGTTTTCCCTATACTACCATGTGTTCAATATTTAGGAGTCCAGTGCTGTTTTACTCTCTTAAGGGTGAGAAAATAACCTTTTATCATTTCTCATTCACTCAGTGAGTTGTTTTACAGTATGAGAAACTGGAGACAGGAAGATGAGAAGGACAGAAAGCAAGTTCATGCCGTGCTAGCACTGCATTATAATTGCTGTCATGTGGGTTTCACCCTGGGTACTCTCGAAGCTAGGAGAAACAGCAAATAACCCAGTGCCAGGGGTCAGCTTTACCACTGAAGGCTTCATGAAGGACGTGCTAGATCACAAAGAAAGAGAAGGAGCTGGTCAACATGCCGTGATGGAGTGGAAGGCTATTTAAAGAAAAATGTCAAACAATTTAAAATCATATAATTGCCCTTATATGCATGAGCTGGTAGCTTACTGTCTGAGGAAATAAAGCCCAGAAAGATATGATAGTATGAAGACTATAATATATTAACAATTTTATGGAATTACATGGTCACAAGAACACAAGGCTTATTATTCAAATAAACTGGGTAAGGAAACAGTTGAAATACTCTCTTCAGTTTTTGTTTTAAAATACAATGAAGATTCTCCAATGATATTCTCCCAGAATGATACATACCCTGCTAATTTCTTGTCTATTTCTAAATCTTTAATACCTTTGCAAACCAGGGAAGCAAAGTAGAGAAAACTGGAACTTTATTTTTTAACGAACATGAGTTCTGAAACTTTAAAAACATCCATCTATCCCAGCGGTTCTCAACCTTCTTAATGCTATGGCCCTTTAATCCAGTTCCTTATGCTGTGATGTCCCCTCCCCACCATAAAATTATTTTGTTGCTACTTCATAACTGTGATGTTCTACTGTTTTTAATTGTAATATAAATATCTGATATATAGGATATCTGATCTGTGGCCCCTGTGAAAGGGTCCTTAGACACATGACCTTCAGGTTGGGAACCACTGGTCCATCCAGTGAGTCCTGAGGTCATATCTCCAGCACAGCTCTATCCCTGGACTCCAATGACAACATCTAACTTTCTACTCATCTCATTGGGCTGCCTTGGAGATGTGCTTATGGTATCTTCCAATCAGAATATTCTAAACTGAATTCCAGGCACTTTCTCCAAACCTGTTTTCACTTCTCATTTCAGTGTATGGTGATTCCACTCATCCAGTCTCTTTAAAGACTAAAAGAAAAAGCCAGATGTTCCCTCATGAGCACCGTTTCTCACATAGGCCACAACCATTTGGACTGGAAATCATATCTCTGCTCTCTTCAAAATACATCCAGAATCATGCCACTTCACACCAGCCTAAGTACTGTTTCTTCCCGGCTCTTTCCATCACATGTTGGGTTAGTGGGTCTTCACTGTCGGCCATTAAATCGTAGGAGCATCATGCCTTTAGGCAGCATTGACTCAGGAGCTGCCCAGATCTAGCTGTGCAGGATGTGGCTTTCCGTTAACCTCTGCCCTTCTAGTGCGTTCTTTATTCACTCCGGCTTCCTTAACATCTTAGGTCAGTTGTTCTCAACCTTCCAAATGCTGTGACCCTTTAATACAGTTCCTCGTGTATTTTTGTCGATACGTGTATTATTTGTCGATACGTGTATTATTTTTGTCGATACATCACAACTGTAGTATTGCTACTGTTATGAACCATAATGCAAATATCTGTGTTTCCGAATGGTCTTAGGTGACTTGTAAAAGGGTCACTTGCTCTCCCAAAGGGGTCCTAACTAATTTAAGTACTCTTCAGTGTTAGTAGCTGCATACGAATTTTTTTTTAATTTTTATTTTATTTTATTTTTAATTACACTTTATTTACTTTGTATCCTCCCTCTAGTTCCCTCCCTCCTTCCCTTCCAAACCCTCCCTTCTTTCCCGTTCTCCACACCAAGTCCACTGGTAGGGGAGGGTTTCTTTTTCTTCCTTCTGATCCTAGTCTGTTAGGTCTCATCAGGAGTGGCTGCATTGTCTTCCTCTGTGGCCTGGTAAGGCTGCTCCCCACTCAGGGGGAGGTGATCAAAGAGCAGGCCAATCAGTTCATGTCAGAAGCAGTCCTGTTCCCATTATTATGGAACCCATTTGGACACTGAACTGCCATGGGCTACATCTGTGCAGGGGTTCTAGGTTATCTCCATGCATGGTACTTGGTTGGAGTATGGGTCTCAGGAAAGACCCTTGTGCTCACATTTTTTGGTTCTGTTGCTCTCCTTGTGGACCTCCTGTGCTCTCCAGATCTTACTATTTCTCACTTCTTTCATAAGATTCCCTGCATTCTGCCCAAAGGTTGGATTTCTTTAGCTCTAACGCTCTTCTTCTAAAAATATGTGTGCTTAACTTCTTCACCCCGTTAAACATTTTACTAAAAATTCCACTTCTTTTTTTCATGGACCCTTGCTCTAAAGTTCCTATGTAATAACATGGCTTACTCTGCCAGATCACTGTATTTTTTTATTTTAATTCTGTTTTACTAATTTTTTTCCTTTTGGACTTATGCACATTATATAATGTATAGTTTTTATTTTATGCATTATTTATTGTCAATTTTCATACACTAGAATATAAATGTCAGAGACAGAAGTATTTTTATAGATGCCATTTTCACACATAAAATGACAGATATACAGTGCATACCCACACAGAGTTAATGAAAGAGTGATTCATTTCAACCACGGGAGTATTACTTCAATGATACTCTTTAAAAGGCTGATGAATATGCCAAAGACTTGAGGATTTATATGCCAAAGACTTGAGGATTTATAGTCCAGCTTTCTTGAAATCACGATGCTTATATTTAGTCTTGCTAATAAATATTACAGATATTTTCTCCTAGTCTGATCTTTTTCAAGATATGTTAATATATATGCCAAGTTTAATTAATATGGAATTTTTGTTCAACAGCTTGAAAAATGGCAACAAACTAAAATGGATGCATCTTTTCCTTTGTTTCCATAAAGTATTGACGCACCTCAAAATGACTGTGCTAAGCCTATAGAGCTAGGAGAAGCAGCCTACATCTTCAGTGGAAACCTGTGGAAGGAAGATCCCCATGCGATCCACACTGAAATCTAATGTATGTCACATTTAAGTCATATCAGGAAGCACTTTATAAAGAAAACAGATATTAGCCCTCTATCAGATGTAGGGTTGGTGAAGATCTTTTCCCAGGCTGTCACTTTGCTCTGTTGACAGTGTCCTTTCGTTTACAGAAGCTTTTCCATTTCATAAGGTCCCATTTATTAATTGTTGATCTTAGAGCCTGTGCTGTTGGTATTCTGTGCAGGAAGTTGTTTCCTGTACCCAATGAGTTCAAGGCTCTTCCCCACTTTTTCTTCTAACAGATTTAGTGTATTTGGTTTTATATCGAGGTCTTTGATCCAGTTGGACTTTAATTTTGTGCAAGGTAATAGACATGGGTCTACTTGCATTTTTCTACATGTGGTCATCCAGTTAAATCAGCACCATTTGTTGAAGATGCTATCTTTTTTCCATTGCATGGTTTTGGCATCTTTGTCAAAAACCAGGTATCTGTAGATGTTTAAGTTTATTTCTGGGTCTTCAGTTCATTTCCTTTGATCCACCAGAATATATAAAGAACTCAAGAAATTAGACACCAATAAACCAAACAATCAAATTTAAAAATGAGGTAAAGAGTTAAACAGAGAACTGTCAATGGAGGAATATCAAATCGTGGAGAAACACTTTAAGAAATGCTCAACATCCTTAGTCATGAGGGAAATGCAAATCAAAATGACTCTGAGATTCCATCTTACACCCATGGTTAAGATGAGAAACTCAAGAGACAACACATTCGAGAGAGGATGTGGAGAAAGGGGAACCCTCTCCAGTGCTGGTAGGAGTGCAAACTGGTACAACAACTTTGGAAATCAGCCTGACGCTTCCTCAGAAAACTGGGAACAGTGCTACCTCAAATCCCAGCTATACCAACCCTGGGCATATACTGAAAAGATGATCCACCATACAACAAGGACATTTGCTCAAATATGTTCATAACAGCTTTATTTGTAACTTCCAGAATCTGGAAACAACCTAGATGCCCCTCAACAGAAAAATGGATACAGAAATTGTGGTAAATTTATACAGTGGAATACAGCAATGAAAAACAACATCTAGAAAAACAACAACAAACATACAATTGGTGTCTTTGAGTAGAGTATCTACTTAGGAGGGAGAAAGACATGGGGAACTGGAAATTGTGCAGAGGTACCCAAGGGTCGGATCTTACGGCTGTAACAGCCAACACTTCGGGGATTTTTCTTAAAGATAGGAAAATCATAGAAGGTCTTGAAGAATTTGAGCTGTGTTTCAAAATACCCCCTCTGGTAGTGCCTAAAAAAATGATTTGTAAAGGGGTAAAACTGCAATCAGAAAACCTGTCAAGGAGGACATTTTAGAAATCCAGACAAAAGATTATGGTAACCCACTTGGACACTGAACTGCCAAGGGCTACATCTGTGCAGAGGTTCTAGGTTATCTCCATGAATCGTCCTTGGTTGGAGTATGAGTCTCTGGGAAGTTCCCTGTGTTCAAATTTTCTTGTTCAGTGTCCAAGTGGGTTACATAATAATGGGAAGAGGGACTTCCTCTGACATAATCTTATTGGCCTGCTTTTTGATCACCTCTCCCTGAGGGGGGAGCAGCCTTACCAGGCCACAGAAGATGACAATGCAGCCACTTCTGATGAAAACTGATAGACTAAGATCAGAAAGAAGGAGAGGAGGACCTCCCCTATCAGTGGACTTGGGGAGGGGCATGCATGCAGAAAGGGGAGGGAGGGTGGGATCTGGAGGGGAGGAGGGAGGGGCTTATGGGGGGATACAAAATGAATAAAGTGTAATTAATAAAAGTTAAATAAAAAATAAAAAAAGATTATGGTAAGCAAAGATATGGACAGTGCAGAAGGAAAATCTATCATTTTCCAGTCTGTCAAATGTAAGGACTAAGCTCTGCGCAGCTTGTACTGAAGGAAGCAAGAGACCTGGGTTTTAGCCTGAGTTGTTGGGTGAATGTTAGTGACACTAAGAAAGATGTTATTGGACCAATAAAAAAAAATGAATGAATCCAAGAAGCTGTGTATCAAATGTGTAATCAAATAACCAATAGCATGTCCCATTTTACTGCCTAACATTGAAAACAGACTTAGGCTATGCACTGACATGCTTTTACCTGTGTCTTTTAAAGAAAAACTATTTTAGATATGGAAGAGAAAACAATTACAAATTATATATTACCATAAAGCATTATTCAGTGCTTATACAACAGTACACTAAATAAATGCTTATGGACAGGACAGAGCTGGATTGTACAATGGTAAAAATGAATTGGCTTTTAAGTCTTTCTTTTATTGGCAGTGTGAGGTTAGAGGGTGTTGATCTTGCCTATCTTCTCTCTAAAAACATTTAAGACATTGAGGCCATTATTTTAAAATACTGTTTCTGACAATATGTCATCCAATTCTTTAACTTGAGAATGCCAGGTAATGTTTTAGCCCATCCCCATCAAAAATATAAAGACTTTGGCATTTGAGTATTTTGAAATTTTTCTTGGAAAAGAGTTAACTTTTATTCAGTGTGCCCTGCAATAGATTAATTCTTACTTATTGGTATTAGTAATAACATTATAATAGTATTTTTACTAGTTGATTTTTTTTAATTAGGGCAGAGACTTTGTACATTTTCTTATCTGATATATAGTTCCAAGCATCCTGTTTGATTATTTGGGACTTTCATGATTCATTTTCATCCTTGCTCACATCATGGACCGAAATTCTTCAACACTGAAGATCAAGTCTCCTCCCCAGTTCACCCGAGAACCTGTTAAATGTTTACACACCCACTAGGTGTCCTGTGGTTCCTGCACCGTGTTCCTCTGGGGTGGGAGGGGAAATTACCTCTATGTCCTTCCGGAGTTCCACTATGTCTCACACTGTTATGGAGTATTACTTTTGTTCTTAAGCTTCATAATCACTCTCAGCATTGGATTTTTTTCCTATACACACGTCTACTTCCTTTATTCAAGGTCCTAAAGAAAATATTAGTCCAAACTGCATAGGTCTAAGTTGAGAAGTTAAGTATTTTCCTTGCAGTCATTCAAAAAGTATTTGACACACACTTCATCTCGCCTCTATGACATTGTATTTTCTCTGTCTTACGTATATTTTGAATCAGACAAGCATGGAAAGGGATTTATTTTAATGAACTGGTATAGTCATACAAAAAATGTGCAGTTTTCACATTTATGTGCTGTTTGTTTTTCTCTGCATGGAAACATATTGGTCTGTGTGTATCTCTAATTTGTATTGAGAGTAAACAACAGAACTTAATCTCTAGCTATGATTGTACATGCCTTAGAATGTGTTCTTGGGAGAAAGTGCTTATGGCCAGAGTTTTGTTTTTTTCACTTCATGTACTTTTATTTATTTATTTTTATAATTTATAGATTTTTTATTTATTACAATTTATTCACTTTGCATGCCAGCTGTAGCCTCCTCCCTGCTCCCCTCCAAATCCCACCCTGCCTCGCTCTTCTTCCATGCTTCTCCTCAAGTCCATTGGTAGGGGATGTCCTCCTCCCCTTCCCTCTGACCCTAGCCTATCAGCTCTCATCAGGACTGGCTGCATTGTCTTCCTCTGTGGCCTGGTAAGGCTGCTCTCCACTCAGGG
The DNA here is from genome assembly GCF_030254825.1 of Meriones unguiculatus. NCBI lineage: Eukaryota > Metazoa > Chordata > Mammalia > Rodentia > Muridae > Meriones > Meriones unguiculatus. The sequence continues at coordinate 116,039,724 of NC_083350.1, read as the reverse complement.
AGAGGCAATTAAAGAGCCAGCCACAGAGTTCATGTCAGAGACAGTCCCTGTTCTCATTACTAGGGAACCCACTTGGAGACTGAGTTGCCATGGGCTACATCTGTGCAGGGGTTCTAGGTTATCTCCATGCATGGTCCTTGTTTGGAGTATCAATCTCAGAAAAGACCCTGTGTCCAAATGTTTTGGTAATGTTGCTCTGCTAGTGGAGCTCCTGTCTCTTCCAGGTCTTTCTATCTCCCCCTTCTTCCATAAGATTCCCTGCACTCTGCCCAAAGTTTGGCTGAGTCTCAGCATCTGCTTTGATACCCTGCTGGGTAGAGTCTTTCAGAGGCCTTCTGTGGTAGGCTCCTGTCCTGTTCCCTGTTTTCTCCCTCTTCTGATGTCTATCCTGTTTGTCTTTCTGAATGAGGATTGATCATCTTACCCATCATCCTCCTTATTTTTTAGCTTCTTTAGGTATATAGATTTTAGCAAATTTATTCTTTATGATAGGTCTAATATTCACTTATGAGTGAGTATATATCATGTGTGTCTTCCTGCTTCTGCAATGCCTCACTCAGTATGCTCTTTTCTAGTTCCATCCATTTGCCTACAAATTTCATGATTTCCTTGTTTTTAATTGCTGAGTAATATTCCATTGTGTAAATGTACCACAATTTTGGTATCCGTTCCTCAGTTGAGGGACATCTGGGTTATTTCCAGATTCTGGCTATTACTAATAAAGCTGCTACGAACATGGTTGAGCAAATGTCTTTTTTGTGTACTTGAGGATATTTTGGATATATGCCTAGGAGTAATATAGCTGGATCTTGAGGAAGCAAAATTCCTAATTGTCTGGGAAAGTGCCAGATTGATTTCCAAAGTGTTTGTACAAGTTTACATTCCCACCAACAATGGAAGAGGGTTCCCCTTTCTTCACATCCTCTCCAGCATGTGTTGTCAATTGAGTTTTTGATCTTAACCATTCTGATGGTGTAAGGTAAAAGGTTTTTATTTTTATTTCTTTTCTTTTTTTTTATTTAACCACTTTACAGCCTGATCCCAAGCCCCTCCATCCTCTCCTCCCAGTTCGCCCTCCCCGCTTCATCATTTCCCGCTCAAGGGAGGTCCCTCATGAGTACCACCCCTGGCACCTCCAGTCACAGCAGGAATAAGAGCATCCTCTTGCACTGAGGCCAGAAAAGACAGCCCAGCTAGGGGAAAGGCATCTAGAGGCAGGCAACAGAGCCAGAGCCAGCCCCTACTTCCACTGTAACGGGACCACATGAGGAGCAAGCTGCACATCTGTTACATATGTGTATGGGGTCTAGGTCCAGCTCATGCAAGCTGTTTCGTTGGTGGTTCAGTCTCTGTGAGCTCTCATGGGCCCAGGTTATTTGACTCTGAAGGTCTTGTTGTGGTGCCCTTTAGCTTGCTACCTCCCTCAATTCTTCCTCCCACTATTCCACAAAACTTCGTGAGCTCTGCCTGTGGTACGGCTCTTGGTCTGTGCGTCTGTTTCCTTGGGCTGCAAGATGAAGCCTCTCAGAAGACAGTTATGCTAGGTTTCTGTCTGCCGGCATAGCACAGAATGTCATTAAGTGTCAGGGGTTGGTTCTTTACTGTGGGGTGGGTCTCAGGTGGGGCCAGTCAGTCATTGCTTTGCTATTCCCATAATCTCTGCTCAGTCTTTATTCCAACATTTCTTGTAGGCAGGACAAATTTGGGGTTGAAGGCTTTATGGGTGGGTTGGTGTCCCAGGCTACAGGAGGTGGCAACTTCAGGTTGCATACTTCCCACTGTTAGGAATCTAGAGTCAGAGTCACCCTGTAGATTCCTGGGAGCCTCCCCTGTTCCAGAGATGCTTGGGCACCTATTTCAGTTCTTTCTCCTGGCCTTCCCTTTAATTTCCCTTCCTCCACTCTCATCACACATGATCCCCATCTCAGTTACTCTCCGCACCCTCTTTCTCACACAGCTCCCTCCTTCTGTCTACTTCAGATGTCTCCTTTACCTCCTCTTTTTAGTGAGATTCAGGGATGCTCCCTTGAGCCTTCCTTGGTTTTCAAGGGTCTGCAGATTGTAGCATGGTCATCCTGTACATTGTGGATAATGTCCACTTATGAGTGAGAATATACCACATGCATAACAGGTTAGAATCCCAGCCCCATGAATTATCAGCTTAAGCATTTTGCAAAGTTATCAAGCATTTGCCCCTAAAATGGGAGCGACACGTCCTAGGAATGTTATGAAGTGAATATAGTTAAGAAGTTTGACACTGGTTGAAATCAGTGCACACATGAAGAGTGCTCCTGTGGTTTGTTTCCCTGGCGTAGGGGAATGGAAACCTTGAGCATCTGTGGCCCTGCAAAGTGGGAAGCAAGGACATGGCAGTGGCTGTGTGGTCTCCACTGAAGTGATGGACTTCAGAGGGTGAGCTATGAAAGAACTGATGTTTGGGTTTCCTTTTCTTTCTTTTTTTCTTCCTATCTTTGTGTAGCAACATTTTCGTGAAAGACCATGCACTCCCCCCAGATTTATTCTATATTTCCTATAATTAGAAATTCTTTAGGTTAGTCTAGTTTCACTTATCTCGTATTGAAAAAAAAACCCATAAACTCCCTGATATTATCATTAGTCTTAATGCAGATACATGAGGCTAGACCTCATAGAAAACTGTGAGTAGTCCCTTGAATGTTTATTATTGTTATCAGAACATGTCACGTGAATTTCCAGGTATTTTGAAGGCAAGACAGAACTTTGTTTCCGTTCGGTCTGTTTGCCCCCTTCCAGGACAAGTGCTGTTGTTGGAAATTCCATGCCTATCTGCTACAGGCAGGGACACTCACTTCATATACTTTTACTGTTAACATCAGAGTGTGCCTACTGGTTGTTTCTTTAAGAAAATGTCTTCAGAGTCTGGAAAGCATTTAGTCCTGTGACTTCCTGACCACTCATTTTCTATCCATGTGTCCTTTAATTCCTGCTTAAGATACATTTGGAAACTTTCACAGAGCGTTGTCCACAAATTCAGATGGATTAGTTGCCTCCGAATGTCAGCCTTGAAAAAAGCCGTAGTTACTGTAAGGCCTTTGTAACTGAAGAAGGTTGTATGGAATTTAAAGAGAAAACCTACAAACATGCTAGTGATGACAGAGGAAAATATAATTGGAGGGAAGAAAGCCTGGTAAATGCACCTTGAAACCCAGTAGAGACCATATGGAACCTGTTATGGGAAGTTTATTGAACACTTACTTCCTCATTACCACCCAGGATAGAAAAGGCCAGAAGGTTCCAAGTTATGGCTGGATGAACGGATGGAGACATTGCATCAATTTTATGTCTTAGAATGCTAATTATAGAGTGTGGAAATTCTTCCACACAGTATGGGCCTGGGTAAAGTGGGAGAACACCATTATCAGCGACTACTTAACAACTTGGAATAAATTCCATTGTCTCAAACCAGATGGTACAAAGAGAACACTGTTCTCTAGAGGGAAAAATGTTTTCCAAAAGGTGTATTTTAGAAGATGGTATCTGCTAATTAGGAAAGACAGACTTGAGGAAGTATTGAATAACATATCCCACCAATCCACAAATAGAAGAGAAAGAAAAATTTACCTGAAGGAAAATATGAACCGAAATAATCTAAAGATTCAGATTTGTTCTAAATAGCATAACAGACAAAATACAACAAAGCTTTTTAGCAGAGGTCAGAGTGATTGATAAATGTAAACAACTTTTTTTTCTTCAAACTGTTACCCTGACCATGTTTCTAAATATTAAGTGACATGCCTGTTCAAAGCCACTCTTGCCTTCAGAATACAGTCTGACCTCTTTGGCCTAGCACGCAGAGCTTCTTAGAGACAGTTCCGCAGAGGGGAAGTGGAAATTTCTGGTTTCTTGGGAAACTCACTTGTATCATTTGAACATGTTTTTGTTGTTGTTCCAAGTGTGGAATGTGGGGATGTTTTTGCCCCCTTGGAAAACCACCACCCTGAAAAGGGGTGTGATGCTTGTCAGCTGCAAACTACCTCTTTGCTAGCTGCAAAACATCCTCATGTGGACTCTGAGAAAGAATAAAGAGAAGCCCATGGACAGTGAGACAACTTGCTCTTTGCATCTCTTTGAAACGGTCCAGATCCCTGTGCCGGTTTTCCCAGAGTGAACTTTTCGTGCTGCTTTGCTGTTTTGCTGGATGGTACCATCTCTGTTGCTGCTGCTGCTGTGGCTTGCTGCTTTGTTCTTTGACTGGACTGCTAGTATCCTGATGACTGAGATTGGTATGTCCCCAAAGAACCCAATGACACTAATAAGCAGGAAGTAGCTAAAAGAGGTCTCTACATCCCTTTACCCTACTAATCCTACATAGAGTTAGAGTATGGGAACCGAGGTAGAGGCATTTTAGAACCTTAAATAAAGTAGCTGTTTAAAAAAATCTAAGCCCACACAGAGGCATGAGTTCCATGACGAGAATTATTTCTTTCTCATGTATACCCCGTGTTTTAACTACCTTGATTGCCTGTTATCATCAGACTATATCAACCTACCAGGTCCTAATAATGACACAGAAACTTATTATTATTTATTATAGTGCAAGCCTTTGCTTAGACTATTTCCAAACTAGCTCAAATAACTTAATTAACCCATTTATTCTATTCCATATTTACCACATGGCCTGTTACTGCTAACTCAGTCGCAGTATGTGGGACTTCCTCTTTGTCTGACTGCCAAATCTCCCATTCCTGATTCTTTCCCAGAGTTCCTATTTCTGCCTGTATTGTCACACCTTTTTTCTGTCAATGCAAAGTTACTGCATATTCTCAAAAATTATAGAATCAGCATCTGCTCTGATACCTCTGATATCTGCTCTGATTGGCCTGTTTTTTGATCACCTCCCCTGAGGGAGGAGCAGCCTTACTAGGCCACAGAGGAAGACAATGCAGCCACTCCTGATGAGACCTGATATGCTAGGGTCAGAAGGAAGGAGAGGAGGACCTCCCCTATCAGTGGACTTGGGGAGGGAAATGAGTGGAGAAGGGAGAAGGAGAGTGGGATTGAGAAGGGAGGGGGGAAGGAGCTATTGGGGGAATACACAGTGAATAAACTGTAATTAATAAAAATTAAAATTAAAATTAAGAATATTCTAGAATCAGCTAGACAAAGGACACAGAAATATTACCGAGTTCAAAAAGTGTTCATCATAAATGTCTCTTTTTAATGTTTCAGATCTCAATATTCTTCAGATTGTTATTCTCTGTGAAAGTTGTGGTAACTCTATAATCTTATCTGTTCAAATACCCAGTGCTGGACTATTTGATTGATGCCTTACCTATTACAAGAGAAGGAGGGACAAAGATAGCCATGTTTATAAAACAAGGTAATAAAGATTGAAATTTAACATTGGAAACAGAATACAGCTCGTTCCTATCATCGGTGGAGCTAAGGTAAAGACTATGTATTATGCGAATCAAATAAGAATATGTGTTATATGACTTGCACAAACGTTCTTTGAGACACAATTTCACTGTATAGCCCAGGTTGGTCTTGAACTCATAGGTATCCCCCTGCCTCACCATCTTGACTTCAGGTGTATGTTACTATGCCCAGGTACCAAAATTTTTCTTGATTTTGATTTGTGCAAAGTGTCAAATGAGTAGCTTCTACAGGCTTTACTGAGTCATATTCAAAATTTTTTTCAGAGTAATTTTAAGAGTTTCTCTTTTGAGCGGGAACTTTCATTGTTCCAGTGTGAGGTATAACTACCCCAAAACAAAACTGAAGAATTTTTATCTGTCCATTAACAAAACACAGTTTGCATTTTAACAGCTTTTCAGTGACTGAATCCAAGTGTGAGCAAGGTAGCTAATTTTAAGCAGATTATGAAAATTAGGTTGTGCTCTTGAGTTCAGCACCAACCAATTGTATTTTGAAATTCATATTGATTTACTATCTCTTTAACTCACTGGAATTTTTGCAAATATTAGTTTTGAGAATTTGAAATTTATGTAAAATAGTCATCCAGTAGTGTTTAAATGAATGGTAAAGAATAATAAATGCCACAGTAAAATCTCACAGTGACTGCATTGTCATCTTCTGTGGCCTGGTAAGGCTGCTCCCCCTTAGGGGGAGGTGATCAAAGAGCAGGCCAATCAGATTATGTCAGAGGCAGTCCCTCTTCCCATTACTATGGAACCCACTTGGATACTAAACGTGGGCTACATCTGTGCAGAGGTTCTAGGTTATCTCCATGCCTGGTACTTGGTTGGAGTTTGAGTCTCTGGGAAGACCCCTGTGTTCAAATTTTCTGGTTCTGTTCCTCTTCTTGTGGAGCTCCTGTCCTCTCCAGCTCTTACTATTTCCCACTTCTTACATAAGATTCCATGCACTCTGCCCAACAGTTGGCCATAAGTCTTAGCGTCTGCTTTGATTGTCTGCAGGGCAGAGCCATTCAGAAGCCCTCTGTGGCAGGTTCCTAGGTTGTTTCCTGTTTTCTTCTTCTTCTGATGTCCATCCTCTTTGCCTTTCAGGATGGGGATTGAACGTTTTAGTCAAGGTCCTCTCTCTTGATTAGTTTCTTTAGATGTACAGATTTTAGTAGGGTTATCCTATGTTATATGTTTATATGAGTGAGTATATACCGTGTGTGTCTTTCTGCTTCTGGGACAGCTCACTCAGGATGATCCTTTCCAGATCCCACCATTTACCTGCAAATTTCATTATTTCCTTAATTTTCATTGCAGAGTAATACTCCATTGTGTAGATGTACCACAATTTCTGCATCCATTCTTCAGTTGAGGGGCATCTGGGCTGTTTCCAGCTTCTGGCTATTACAAATAAAGCTGCTACAAACAGGGTTGAGCAAATGTCCTTATTGTGTACTTGAGCCTCTTTTGGATATATGCGTAGGAGTGGTATGGCTGGGTCTTGAGGAAGCACTATTCCTAGTTGTCTGAGAAAGCGCCAGGTTGATTTCCAGAGTGGTTGTACAAGTTTACATTCCCACCAGCAGTGGAGGAGGGTTCTCCTTTCTCCACAGCCTCTCCAGTATGTGTTGTCACTTGAGTTTTTCATCTTGGCCATTCTGATGGGTGTAAGGTGAAATCTCAGGGTCGTTTTGATTTGCATTTCCCTAATGGCTAATGACATTGAACATTTCTTTAAGTGTTTCTCTGCCATTCTATATTCTTCTACAGAGAGTTCTCTATTTAGCTCTGTTCCCCATTTTTAAATTGGATTACTTGGCTTGCTGCTTTTCAACTTCTTTAGTTCTTTATATATACTGGATATTAGCCCTTTGTCAGATAAAGGGTTGGTGAAGATTCTTTCCCAATCTGTAGGCAGTCGTTTTGTTTTGATGACAGTGTCCTTTGCTTTACAGAAGCTTTTCAGTTTCATGAGGTCCCATTTATTGATTGCTGCTCTTAGAGCGTGTGCTGTTGTTGTTCTGTTCAGGAAGTTGTCTCCTGTACCAATGAGTTCTAGAGTTTTCCCCACTTTTTCTTCTAACCGATTTAATGTGTCTGGTTTTATGTTGAGGTCTTTGATTCACTTGGACTTTAGTTTTGTGCAGGGTGATAAGTCTGGATCTATTTGCATTTTTCTACCTGTGGACATCCAGTTGAACCAGCACCATTTGTTGAAGATGCTATCTTTTTTCCATTGTATGGTTTTGGCATCTTTGTCAAAGATCAGGTGTCCATAAGTCTGTGGGTTTATTTCTGGGTCTTCTGCTTGGTTCCATTGAATCACCATTCTGTTTCTATGCCAGTACCATGCAGTTTTTATAACTGTTGCTTTATAGTACAGCTTAAGATCAGGGATGGAGATACCACCAGAAGATCTTTTATTGTAGAGGATTGTTTTAGCAATTCTGGGTTTCTTGTTGTTCCATATGAAGTTGAGAATTTTTCTTTCAAGGTCTGTAAAGAATTGTGTTGGTAATTTGATGGGCATTGCATTGAATCTGTAGATTGCTTTTGGTAAGGTGGCCATTTTTACTATGTTAATCCTGCCAAGCCATGAGCATGGGAGATCTTTCCATCTTCTGATATATTCTTCTAATTCTTTCTTCAGAGACTTGAAATTTTTTTCATGCAAGTCTTCTGATAGACTAAGATCAGAAGGAAGGAGAGGAGGATTTCCCCTATCAGTGGATTTGGGGAGTGGCATGCATGAAGAAGGGGGAGGGAGGGTGGGACCAGGATGGGAGGAGGGAGGGACTTATGGGGGATACAAAGTAAATAAAGTGTAATTAATAAAATAAAATAAAATTAAAAAATCTCACAGTGTCCTAGAAACATTAATCTGAAAAGAGCATGACAGTTTCTTTATCATTTCTTCAGAAAAATTTCTTTTTGCACATGCTATTTTTTCACTCTCCCCAGAACCATTAGCTTTTTATATCTGCTTAAAATGCTTTTCCCTAAGAATCTTCACTAACCCTTTATCTGACAGAAGAGTAATATCCAGTATATACAAAGAACTAAAGAAGCTGAAAAGCAGCAATCCAAGTAATCCAATTAAAAAATGGGGAACAGAGCTAAACAGAGAATTTTCGACAGAGGAATATCGAATGGCAGAAAAACACTTAAAGAAATGCTCATCCTCATTAGCCATCAGGGAAATGCAAATCAAAACGACCCTGAGATATCACCTTACGCCCATCAGAATGGCCAAGATGAAAAACTCAAGCGATAACACATGCTGGAGAGGTTGTGGAGAAAGGGGAACCCTCCTCCACTGCTGGTGGGAATGTAAACTGGTACAACCACTCTGGAAAGCTATCTGGCGCTTCCTAAGACAAATAGGAATAGTGCTTCCTCCAGACCCAGCTATACCACTGCTAGGTATATACCCAAAGTTTGTTCAAGTACACAAAAAGGACACTTGCTCAACCATGTTTATAGCAGCTCTATTTGTAATAGCCAGAACCTGGAAACAACCCAGATGTCCATCAACGGTGGAATGGGTACAGAAATTGTGGTATTTTTATACAATGGAATACTACTCAGCAATCAAAAAGGAGGAAATCATGAAATTTGCAGGCAAATGGTGGGATCTAGAAAAGATCATTCTGAGTGAAATATCCCAGAAGGAGAAAGACAAACACGGTATATACTCACTTATATAGACCTATAATATATGATAAACATAATGAAATCTATACACCTAAAAAAGATAATCAAGAGAGTGGACATGGGGTAAGATGATCAATCCTCGTTTAGAAAGACAGATGGGATGTGCATTGAACGTATGACAGGAGTCTACTGAGCGCATCTGAAAGACTCTAACTAGCAGTGTTTTCAAAGCAAAGACTCATGACCAAACCTTTGGCAGAGTACAGGGAATCATAAGAAAGAAGGGGAGTTAGTGTGATGGGGAAAGGATAGGAGCTCCACAAGGACCAAATATATCTGGGCACAGGGTCTTTTCTGAGACTGACATTCAACCAAGGACCATGTATGGATATAACCTAGAACCTCCACTCAGATGTAGCCTGTGGTAGCTCAGTAACCAATTGATTTCCCAAAGTGAGGGGAACAAGGACTATTTCTAACAGGAACTCAATGACTGGCTCTTTGGTCTCCCCACCCCCGAAGGGAGGAGCAGTCCTGTTAGGCCACAGAGGAGGGCTTTGCAGCCAGTCCTGAAGATACCTGATAAAATAGGATCAGATGAATGGGGAGGAGGTCCCCCCATCAGTGGACTTGGAAAGGGGCACGGTGGAGATGAGGGAGGGATTGGGAGGGACTGGGAGGGAATGAGGGATCGGGACACGGCTGGGATACAGAGTTAATAAAATGTAACTGATAAAAAAAAATGCTTTTCCCTAACATAACACAAATTCAATGCCACAAAACCTCATTATTTTGATAGTATTTTAGTCTAGTTATTGTCAGCTCATTAAATTTCAAATTGCATTTACATATTAATTTTTGTTTATTGTTTATGTGCCCACAAGCATGAATGCCACAGCATGTGAGTATCAGAAGACAACATTCAAGTTTGTTCTTCTCTTCTGGTGACAGTTCTGAGCATAGAACTCAGGTCATGAAGCTTGATGGCAGGCACATTTATTCACTGAGGTGTCTTGCTGACCCTCCTCAGTGTGTGTACATATATGTGTGTGTGTGCGTGCATGGTATATTTGTATATGAATATATAATATACATACCTATGTGTATGTGTATATGATGCATATGTGTATATATAACTTTTGTTTATCAGTTTTTATGCCCTTTTAATATCAGAATTCTATTCTCTATTTTTCTTCTTTATATTATAAATTATCTCGAATAGCATTCATCTTATTTAATTCTTGATTGTGTAAACATCAAAAGTGATACGAATTGGCAAAATAACTATACAGGATGATAATCTAGTATATGACATTTTCCTAGATAATTCTGATTTTTTTAAGATGCATGGGATCTTCAAAATGGTGGGAAAACACTACATTCTACCAGATAAAGGCCGTTTTATTCTCTAGTGATTATTGAGCATGGATGGGATCCGTTTTTTTTTTTTTTCTTTGTCTAGTCTTCATGCAGGTGTCCTTTTAGCTCAGCAGTTCTCAACCTTCCTAATTACACAGCCCTTTAATACAATTTCTCATATTGTGGTGACTCTAGCCATATAATTACTTTCGATGGTATTTTATGACTGTAATTTTTGCTACTATTATAAATCATAATGTGGATATTTATCTTTTTGGATGATCTTAGGCAACCCCTATGAAAAGGTTGTTCAATCCCAAAAGGAGTCATAACCCACAGGTTGAGAAACACTGTTTTAGCTTACATTCATACTTTAGCAAAACTGTAATCTATTTCTTATCCTTTAAGTATTGTGTTTTTATGTCTTTGGATTTCACCTACGTAAATTTTGCTGTCACATCAAAATTTGATGTTTCCAATGCCATTTAAAGGGGCTCACCTCGTTTGTAGCTCATTAGAACATTTTAGGAACTGATATTGAATATATAAACAAATACTTTCAATTTAGATATAGGGATAGACAGATTAATAAATGCTATCATCTTTTCCTTGCTATTCATTTTATTTTCTGTAACAAAATAAAAGACAGAACAACAACAACAACAATGAAACATCCAAGAGTAATTTGTTGTTTGTGTGTTATGTATTTGAATAGGAGTGGAATGGCTGTGAACATCCATGAAGACAGAATCACTGACTCTTCACAGACCTTGTCTGGTAGCGACGAATGGAAATTTTCAGCATTATGAAACACTGTGCTTCTGCTTTCATGGTACATTATTAAGGGCACTTGGAAGAATTAAACTTGATTTGTTCATGCTGAAACCAATATTGCTGCATTCTTACATCAGACAGGAATGAAACTAAATATGCCTGGGCTATTTTGCTCCTATAAGCTGTGGAGCCCTTCTTAAAGTGAAAAACCAGGAGCTGATTCTTTGAGATGAGGGGCCCAAAAATACACGTAAGAAACAGCCCAGTTCTCTCTCCTGTGTCTAGCCACCCTGTTTCTATTAGGGTGGAAAACTGCTTCAATGACAGTCCTGAAAACATTCAAGAAATATACACACGTACAAACACTGTAAGTACATTATATGTTTCAATATTCAAATACTTCTCCAGCTCTTTAAGAATGGTGGATCAATGGAACCGAACAAAAGACCCAGAAATAAATCCACACACCTACAGATACTTGATTTTTGATAAAGAAGCCAAAACCATACAATGGAAAAAATATAGCATCTTTAACAAATGGTGCTGGTCTAACTGGATTTCTACATGCAGAACAATGAAAACAGATCCATACTTATCACCCTGCACAAAACTAAAGTCCAAGTGAATCAAAGACCTCAACATAAAACCAGACACACTGAATCAGTTAGAAGAAAAAGTGGGGAAGAGCCTTGAGCTCATTGGCACAGGAGAAAACTTCCTGAACAGATCACCAACAGCACAGGCTCTAAGATCAACAATCAATAAATGGGACCTCATGAAATGGAAAAGCTTCTGTAAAGCAAAGGACACTGTCATCAGAACAAAATGACAGCCTACAGACTGGGAAAGGATCTTCACCAACCCTATATGTGACAGAGGACTAATATCCAGAATATATAAAAATTTAAGAAGTTAAAAAGCAACAAATCAAGTAATCCAATTTAAAAAAATGGGGTACAGAGCTAAACAGAGAATTCTCTGTAGAGGAATATAGAATGGCAGAGAAACACTTAAAGAAATGTTTAAAGTCCTTAGTCATCAGAGAGATGCAAATTAAAACAACCCTGAGATTTCACCTTAGACCCATTAGAATTGCTAAGATCAAAAGCTCAAGTGACAACACAAGCTGGAAAGGATGTAGAGAAAGGGAAACCCTCCTCCATTACTGGTGGGAATGTAAACTTGTACAACCACTTTGGAAATCAATCTGGTGCTTTCTCAGACAATTAGGAATAGCGCTTCCTCAAGGTCCAACTATATCACTCTTAGGCATATATCCAAAATATGCTCAAGTACACAACAAAGACATTTGCTCAACCATGTTCATAGCAGCTCTATTCATAATAACCAAAACCTGGAAACAACCCAGATTTCTCTCAATGGAGGAATGGATGCAGAGATTGTGGTAATTTACATAATGGAATACTTACTGCTAAGCAATTATAAACAAGGAAATCATGAAATTTGCAGGCAAATGGTGGGATCTAGAAAAGATCATTCTGAGTGAGGTATCCCAGAAACAGAAATACACACATGGTATATACTCACTTAGAAGTGGATAATATAGGATAAACATACTAAAATCTGTGCATCTAAAGAAGCTAAGCAGAAGGAGGACCCTGGGTAAGATGATCAATCCTTACTCAGAAAGACAAACAGAATGGTCATTGAAAGAAGGAGAAAACAGGAAGCAGGACAGGAGCCTACCACGGAGGGCCTCTGAAAGACTCTATCCAGCAGTGTATCAAAGCAGATGCTGAGACTCTTAACCAAATTTTGGGCAGAGTGCAGGGAATCCTATGAAAGAAGGGGGAGATAGTGGGATGTAGAGAGGACAGGAGCTCCACAAGGAGAGCAACAGAACCAAAAAATCTGGGCCCAGGGTTCTTTTCTGAGACTTATACTCCAAACAAGGACCATTCATGGAGATTATCTAGAACCGCTGCTCAGATACAGCCCATAGCAGCTCAATATTCAAGTGGGTCTGCTAGTAAGGGGAACAGGGACTGTTTCTGACATGAACTCAGTGGCTGGCTCTTTGACAACCCCTTAGGGTGGGAGGGAGCAGTCTTGCCAGGCCACAGAAGAGGACAATGCAGCCATTTCTGATGAGACCTGATAAACTAGAGTCAGATGGAAGGGGAGGAGGACCTCCTCTATCATTGAACTGGGGAAGGGGCATGGGAGTAGATGAGGGAGAGAGGGCAGGATTGGTAAGGAATGAGAGAGGATGCTACAGCTCGGATACAAAGTGAATAAACCTAATATTGAAAATACTTCTACATTAAATAAAAAATAGATAAATAGATAAAATGAATAATTAATTAGTTTTATATTTCGGGATTGTTTCTGATTTTTTTTTTCTGCCCTCCCTCCATGAACTTCCACATTCTTAGACTTGTTTGTGGGTGTGTTGCCAGACAATAGAGTTGCTAACTGCCTGCTGTCTGCTAGATTCCATTTGTGTTTTAATTTCTCCATTGTTCCATAATGCTGAGAATAACACACTACTTTTCCAGTGCAAGTAAGTATGCTAGCAGCATAGCAGCAGATGGCGGTTTACACAGTGGCAGTCACAGGAAATAAAAGAAGGCTCAAAAAAAAAAAAGCACACAGAATATATAAATTCACATGTACCTAGTAAACTAAAATGATCAACTATTAATATCTACAAAAATAACCATTTTAGTTGCTCTTGACACTGCCACTGTTAGATTTATGGACATAGAACTTGGTCAACACTGTTTTTTGTTTTTTGTTTTTTTTTCTGCATTCAAAATAAGGTTGAGGAGTGTATATTGGCAATTTAGATCCTTTATTTACAGAGAAGCGTTAAGGGGGAAAAATAAATGCAAGATTTCATTATGTAATTTAACATTTTATTCTTTATGAAAGAAGGGTTGCATTTTATTTACATTTCAGCTAGTTTTATTGATTATTTACTGTGTCCCAGTTTGGAATCGACTTGGGAAACGCAGTAATAATTGCTTATGAGGCTGTGTTTGCAGAAAACTAAGGTGTAGTGTATTCTCCACACTTTAGGAAATTGGTACCATTTGGATGTAACCTGCTGAATTTACAGAGGGTTAGCACAAAGGACAAGAGTGTTTCAGGGCTGTTTTAAAGCAGGTACTTTATGCTGTAAAAGTTTGATTTTGTTTCTGTCTTAAATAATGTAGCCACAAGCGAAGCTGAGTTCAAAATAGAAAATGGAAAATAGGAACTATTAATTACCTTCCAGCTAGAGCCCTTCTGGATGAAGACAATAGCTCAATATTCTGGGAAAGCTTAATGAAGAAAATATTTTGCCTTTCACTAAAAGATATGACAGTATTGAAAAGTAATTGTATTAAACCACTTAGACTATAATATCAGCATTATATGTGTGAATGTGTGTGAAAGCTATGTCAATCTATTTAAGTGAGCAAAGATTAGAACAAATTCCAAGGTATTTTCATAGTAATAAATTAGAACAGCTAATGTAAGCACGCAGCAATATTATCACTGTAAATACTTAATAATTAAAGTCATTCTCCTGTTCATAAAGAATACAAAGTTTTGATTTAAATAAAAAATCTTTATGAAAAATACAGTATAACCTCTTGCTCTTAGGCACAAAAATATTTCCAGAATAGACAATGAAAAAGCCACAAAGCATGAATAAAATCATTTCTGCAGATGGTGCAAGGAAATAGTTTTCCAAATGTTTCTGAGATAAATGTTTTAATAAGTAGCTTTTTATTAACCTGGAGAACATTCCCACCTAATAACATTTCTTCAGGTGTGGACTTTTTAATTAGTGTTATGACTAAGAGAAATGAAAAAAGAACCTGTCTTACTGTCATCATGGTCAGCACTGCTAAGCTTACTTTATAGTTAATTAAAATCTACGGGACTGAAAAGAAAGGAAATAGCTATGTTTAGAGTCAATATCTCATTAGAAATGAATGACTTAAACGTGGATGCTGAAACAGCCCAATTCTCTCTCCTGTGCCTGGCCACCCTGTTACACTGTTTCTATCAGGGTTGAAAACTGTTCCAATGAGAAGAAGCACAGAGTAGCATATCTGAGTAATAGTCCCACCTTGGTCAGTTAGGCAACCCTGGGCAAAAGAATTATGCTCCCAATTGGAAATTAAGGACAATTATTCTTTTATCAGTAAAAAAACCTTATTAAAAGCAAGTGCAAAACTATTTGGGAAAATGAAAAGTACTGAACACCCAAGGCACTGTTATGATGAAATACCCAATATTTTCTGAATGCTTTATACCTATTAATATTTTATAAAAAAAGGAGTCCTGAAAAAATATGAAAAATGGATTATGTTGCCTTTTAATTGCAGTATTCAGATTCAATTAGACTTTTCCAACATTATGAACACCACTTACCTATAAACCTGCTCTGAATATATGCAATCAAGTAAAATATCCCTTTATGTCATGGAGCTACTGGTTGTAATAAAGTGTGTTCAAATGCCAATGCTTGTTTAGTTGTGAGAGGAGACTTCTGTTTAGAACTTGACGTATGTAGGGACGAAAAGCACTTAAAAATGCTTTTCTTCGAATCAATTGTGGAAAATAAAACAGTTTGGGCAATTATTATAACCAAGGTGGGGTTTGTGTATTTAGGTCGGGGCACTGAACATGTGCACATTTCCAAAGTGTAGAGTAAGGCTCAGAGTGTCTCGTAATTCATTAAATGTGTTTTTAATCTAGTTATCTGACTTCAAAGCAGGTATTAAACTTTTGTTTTTATCTGCCTCATTTTTGTCTTTTGTCTTCTACAATATGTGAGTAATTTTGTCTTCTTATATCTTTTTTTGTGATCCCTCTTAAATGCATTTAGTAGAGAGATATTAACAAATAAACAAATGGAACTAAAATACATTATGGGAATAAAAATGAACTGCAGTTAGAAGAAAATATTCATTACAGAAACTAGAATATAAGGGAGTTAAAATAGGGGAAAAGATTTAAATATACCAGCAAGCTGAATTATAATAAACATATCAGTCAGTGTGTTCACAGAGACAAATAATTTCATGTAAAAATTGATTCTTCGTGACACAATTATTCCATAACAAATTTAACATTAGATTTCTTCCTGTTGAGAAATGAAGTATGTTAAATGGAAACATGAAGGAGAAATAGAAATGGAGCGCCAACTTAAGAAGTAAACTCTGTCCAAGCCCTCTCCACATCTGAATCCCCCCTTGTTTCCTTTCCAACACCCTTTCCTACATAGTTCCCTCTCTTCATCCACTCCCACTGTCTATTCTATTTCCCCATCTGAGTGAGATTCGAGAAGGGCCTCCCTCAGCCCTTCTTGTCACTTAGCTTCTTTGAGTCTGTGAATTGTAGTACCATTAACCTATAATATATGTCTAAAATCCACTTATAAGTGAGTATATACCATGTGTGTCTTTCTGGATTACCTCACTCAGGATGATCCTTTTTAGTTCCATCCATTTGCCTGCAAATTTCATGATTTCCTTGTTTGAATAGCTGAGTAGTATTCCCTTGTGTAAATGCACCATGTTTTCCTTATCCATCCTCTGGTTGAGGGATATGTAGGTTGTTTCCAGTTTCTGGCTATTACGAATAAAGCTGCTATGAACATAGTTGATTAAACCTCCTTGCAGTATTGTGGAACATCTTTTGGGTATATGTGCAGAAGTATAGATGAGTCTTGATGTAAGGCTATTTCCAATTTCTGAGAAAGCTCCAGATTGATTTCCAAAGTGGTTGTACAAGTTTGCCCTCCCACCAGCAATGGAGGAGTGTTTCTTGGAAAGAAAAAGGAAACGAAGGGCAGGGGCATCTCTGAGACAAACTGGAGACTTGTGGACAGGGTAGGCTCCAGGGAGGGTATGGGGATGACTCTAGCTGAACTTTCTAGCAGTAGGGAACATGAAGACTGAAGAGGTCACCTTCTAGCCAGGCTTATAGTGACTTATAGTGATGGGAGGAGAACACCAAACCACCTATAAAACCTTTGACCGAAAATTTATCCTGTCTACAAGAAGTGCAGATATAAATATTGATCAGAGACTGAGGGAATGTCCTACCAATGCCTGGTCCATCCTGAGACCCACCTGAGACCCACCCCATGGGAGAGAACCAACCCCGGACACCATTAATGATAGTCTCCTATATTTAGACAGGATCCTGGAATAACCATCGTCTGCCCCATCCTGCAGCTGATCAAATCAGGTGGTGAGACTCACAGCCAAGCATTAGGCAGAGCTTGGGGAGTCCTAGGGGAGAGTGGGCAAAAGATAGAAGGCCTTGGAGGCTGAAGAACAGCAGGGGCTAAAGGGCTAAAAGTCTGCAGAGAAATGATAGGTGACAAGCTAGAGGCCTAATTTTTCCTCTGGGAGGATATGAGGAGAACTCTAGCTGAGACTCCTAGTAGCAGGGGCCATGGGGATTGAAGAGGACTCCCTCTAATTAGACAGAACTCCTAGTGAATAGAGGAAAACATCAATCCATTCACAAAAATTTCTATCTAAAACATACCCTGCGTGCAGGGGCAAAGATAGAACAGATACAGCAGAGATTGAAGGAATGACCAACCAAAGAAGGGCCCAACCCTATGACCCAACCCACAGAAGAAAGCCAACCCTCATCATTATTAGTATTACTCCGATATGCATACAGAGTTGTCCCCTGAGAGACTCCACCCAGCCATGGTTTGAAACAGATACTGAGACTCACAGTCAAACATTGGGCTAGACATAGGGAACCTAGTGGAAAAGTGGGAAGTGGGACGGGAGTATAAAAGTACCTAGAAGTGACAAGAACTACATGAGAAGTTCAACAGAGCCAACTAACCAGGGCCCAGAGGGGCCTATGGAGTCTGAAGCACCACCCAAGAACCATGCCTGGATTGGACCTAGGTTCTCTGAATATATGTATCTGATGGACAGCTCAGGCTTCATGTGGGGCCACTAGCAAGGGGAGTAGGGGATATCACTGATGTGGACTATGTTGTCTGCTTTTTGATCACTTCCCCCTAATGGGACTGCCTTACCAGGCCACAAGAGAAGAAGACAAATGTAGTCCTCATGTAACTAGCTGAACTGGGGTGGGTGGTTAAGGGGTTCCCCTATTATAAAGAATATGGGAGCAGGGATACAGGAGTGAGGGTGCAACTGGGAGGAGAGGAGGGTCGGACCTATGAATGAGATGTAAACTGAATGAATAAATATATTAAAAAAATAAATAAAATATAGAGGGACCCAGAGGGGACAAGAATGCCACAAGAAGACCAATAGGGTTAACTAACCTAGGCTTACAGGGGCTTACAGAGATGGAAGCACCAAACAAAGAGCATTCATGGACTGGGCCTAGACTCCCTACATGTATGTGTAACCAAAGGGCAGCTTGATCTTCATGTGGGTCCCCTAGTAAGTTGAGCAGAGGGGTGTGGGGCTGTCTCTGACATGGACTCTGTTGCCTGCTTTTGATCACTTCCCCCTAGCCTTGCTTGGCCTCAGTGGATGCGGATGAGCTCAGTCCTGATTCAGCTTGATGTGCTGGTATGGGTTGGTGGTGGGGGAGCTCCCAGTTTTCTGAGAAGCAGTAGAGAAGAGATAGGGGGAAGAAGGTGGGTAGGACTGGGAGGAGAAGAGGGAGGGCCTAAAATTGGGATGTAAATTGAATATATAAATTAAAAATACATATAAAAATAAAAAAGTAAATTTCTGGGCTCCTTTGGAAGGGAGCAGGAGCTCATAGAAGGTAATAACAACCCCCACCCCCTTCTTACCTTCTGATTTTATCCAGTGCATAAACTCTGCTAGAAAACCTAATGCTAATAACTTTATTTTCAATTTCCTGATGAGAAAGAAAATAACATGAAAGTCTATTGTTTATATGCATTTATTCCTGAAAGAGGCTTTAGTGAAATATTTTTTTTTCTTTTCCTGGCCTTGGTAAAATAGGTTGCATCAAATCACATAATGATAAAAGTCCACTAAGAAACTGTGGGAATACTGTGTCCTCTAAGGCATACTTTTGAAACAACAACAACAATATTGTTAATTGACCACAGACAACATAGTTGGGGAATTTCATTTTCTACAGTTATCACTCCTTTCTTGAGTGCTGACTTACCGGTTGGGGAACATGGAAAAGACAGGATGGATATGTTTGTCGTGGACTTGCACCAGGGAGGCTCTGAGAAGACCCAGATGAAGAACAATGCTTATGAGAAGGCAACAGTTTGATTTCCAGAGTGGTTGTACAAATTCACATTCCCACAGCAATGGAGGAGGGTTCCCCCTTTCTCCACATCCTCCCCAGCATGTATTGTCACTTGAGGTTTTGATTTTAGCCATTCTGATGGATGTAAGGTGAAATCTCAGGGTCATTTTGATTTACAATTCCCTGATGAGTAAGGACTTTGAGCATTTCTTTAAGTGTTTCTCTGCTATTCAATATTCTTCTACTGAGAATTCTCTGTTTAGCGCTGGACCCCATTTTTTAATTAGACCACTTGATTTGCTGCTTTTTAACTTCTTGAGTTTTTATATATTCTGGATATTAGCCCTCTGTCGGATATAGGGTTGGTGAAGATCCTTTCCAATCTGTAGGCTGTGGTTTTGTTCTGATGACAGTGTCCCTTTCTTTACAGAAGCTTTTCAGTTTCATGAGGTCCCATTTATTGATTGTTGATCTTGGAGACTGTGCTGTAGTGCTATCTCAAGATCCAGCTATAAAACTCCTAGGTATATATCCAAAATATGCTCAAGTATACAACAAGGACATTTGCTCAACCCTGTTCATAGCAGCTTTATTCATAATTGTCAAAATCTGGAAACAACCCACATGAGCCTCAATTGAAGAACAGATACAAAAATTGTGGTACATTTACACAATGGAATACTACTCAGAAATTAAAAACAAGGAAATTATGAAATTTGCAGGCAATTGGGGGAACTAGAAAAGATCATCTTTATTGAGGTAACCCAGAAGCAGAAAGACACACATGGTATATAATCACTTATAAGTGGATATTAGACATATAATATAGAATAATCATAATAAAATCTGTACACCCAAAGAAGCTAAGCAAGAAAGAGGACCCTGGGTAAGATGCTCAATCCTTGTTCAGAGGGCAAATGGGATAGACACGGAAGAGTGTGAAAACAAAGAACAAGACAGGAGTCTACCACAGAGGGCCTCTGAAAGACTCTACCCAGCAGGGTATTAGTGCAGATGCTGAGACTCATGGTCATCTTTGGGTAGAGTGCAGGGAATCTTATGAAAGAAGAGGGAGATGGAAAGACCTGGAGATGACACTAGCTCCACAAGGAGAGCAACAGAACCAGAAAATCTGGGCCCAGGGATCTTCTTTGAGACTGATACTCCAACCAAGGACCATGCATGGAGATAACCTAGAACCCCTGCACAGATGAAGCCCATGGCAGTTCAGTGTCCAAGTGGGTTCCCTAGTAATGGGAATAGGGACTGTCTCTGACATAAACTCAGTGGCTGGCTCTTTGATCATCTCCTCTTGGGGGGGGGCAACCTTACCAGGCCACAGAGGAAGATAATGCAGACAGTCCTGGTGAAACTTGAAAAGATAGGGTCAGATGGAAGAGGAGGAGGACCTCCCCTATCACTGGACTGCAGAAGGGGCATGGGAAGAGAAGAGGGAGGTATAAAGGGATTGGAAGGGAATGTGGGAGATGGCTATAGCTGAGACATAACATGAATAAATTGTAATAAATAAAAAATTAAAAATAAATACTTAATTTTTAAAAAGAACAATGCTTTTCTGCTGCATGTAGACCATCTATGCATTCACTTATAGTGGTCTTTCTCTCCTTTTTATCCTTTATTTTATAATAGTAGTTTCAGAATTTATTGTGCTCCTTCAGTGTAAGATTTCTGTTTATTTCTCTTCTGTTCTTCTTATTCCTCCTCCTTTTTAATTTTGAGATGCTGTCTCATCTAGCCTAGCTGACCTCAAACTTCCTATAGACAATGCAGTACTGGTGGTGAACACCTAACTCCCATGACTCCACATTCCAAATTCTGGGATTATACATATGTACCACAGCGCTGATTCCCTGGGGAAGATTGTGTTTCTTCCACCTCAGCATTCCTCATTTACCTGTAGTTCTTTGTCTAGGATTAGAGCCCAATGAGAAGAGGAAAGGATTTAGAAACTAAGCATTTTTTTTTTAAATACTAAACAGGTAACTCAGTGCAGATTTGGGCTGAGTGAGGCAGGGTTAATGATGGCTAATCTTGGTTGTCAACTTGACACCCCTGGAATCTCAGTTGAGGAGTTGCCTTCATTCTATCCACCTGCAGTGTTTGTGTGGGGCATTTTCTTCATTATTAAATGATGTAGGAGGGCACTACCCATTGTGGATGGTATTATCTCCATGCCAGTGGATCTGGGTGAGTCCAGAAGCAAGCCAGTAAATAGTGTTCCTGTGACGTTTCTGTTTCAAGCTACTTCTTTGAGTTCCAGACTTGGCTACCATCAATGATGAATTATATTTTGGCAGCCAAATAAACCCTTTCTTCCCAAAGTTCATTTGGCTGGTGTTCTTATGAGATCAACATGACAGTAATTAAGACAGTAGCTCCATGGTAGAGTGCTTGTCTACTGTGCATGGAGTCCCAGGTTTTATTACAGTTCTGCACACACCTGCCTTTCCAGAGCTGGAAGAATGGAGGCAGAAAGCCCCGTAGCTCAACTTTGTCATCTGTTATCTCATTACCTAGGGGTTGGAGACCAGCCTGAACTACATTTAGATCTTTTCACAAAAAAAAAAAAAAAAATAACAATAAAAGTTAAGTGTCATTCTGGTTGATATTCAAATGTAAGTGAATATCTTTTTCCCGGCTTTCAAGAAGCCAAGATAAACAGAAAGAGTGAATTGTAAACTTTGGAGAGGTATGGGTGGGGCTGAAGCCTTCGTGTGGATGGAGGGTAGTTCAGAGACCACAAAGTCTAAGCTGGGCGAAGCACAAGAGCCTCCTCAGTCTTTCCTGTAGAGTTGGCTGTAAAAAACCTATAACAACCTTAGAAGTTGAAGCAATTGAGGAAAAGCTGTTATTTTAACACAGGGAGAAAACAAGGGCCAGATGTCGGGAAGAACTATAATTAGATGAAAGGTCACTGATAATCTAGATTATTTTCTTTTCTGTATTTCTACTCTTTTTTTTTTCTTTTTTTGCTCATTTATGTAAGCTGTTATTATAGTTTTTTTTTTAACTTGTTTTCCTGAAGACTGAATTTCTCTGCCAGCAGCATTAATGCTAAGCAGAACATTGCCCTACTTAGCTTCCAGGTAGATGGTTCGTGACCAGCCACAGGGGCATTTTCTACCTAAATCTCTAAGGACTAGAGTATAATTACTCTAGACTGAAGTAGATACCTAATCTTATTCTAATCAGACAAAATATGTCATTGGCCTCTGTCTTAAAATGATTTGGTTAACTATAGTATAAGGATAGAAGAAAGGCAAAAAATGAGTTTTTTTTTTTTTTAAAAGGGTATTGTATTGTATTGTATGTGCATTTAAACTGAAATATAGAATGGCCTTTGGAACAGAGTTCAATCACTCAACAAATTCATTATGCAGTGTTGGAAGAGGTCATTTCTTAACAGTGCATTCTTGTCCTTATAGTGGCTATGTTCTGGCAGAACTGCAAATATGGAAAAGGATGCTCACTGCAATAACAGCTCAAGAAATATAGGGGAGATGAGGCAGTGTCTTCAAACATCTTTAGCTTTGGGAGGCTCAGATATCACTTTCTTTAAGAGCAACTTATGATGTGGTTTATTATAAAACAGAACTTTAAATTGCTATTTTGTTTTGCCTAGTATGCTGAGTTCAAAGATAAGTAATATTTATTATTATACACTGGAATTTATTAAGCACCAAATATTTCTCCTAGTTACTAATTCTTTGAAACTATTTGTTTCCTGGTATTTTTTACATTTTTTATTATTATCATTTATTATAATATATTCAATTTGTATCCTGGCTGTGTCCCCCTCCCTCATCTCCTCCCAACCCTACCCTTCTTCCATCTTCTTCTCCTATGCGCCTCCCCTAGTCAACTGAGATGGGAGGTCCTCTTCCCATTCTATTTGACCCTAGCCTATCAGGTCTCATCAGGACTGGTTGCATTGTCTTCCTCTGTGGCTTGGCAAGGCTGCACCCCTCACAGGGAGGTGATCAGAGAGCCTGCCACTGAGTTCATGCCAGAGAAATCTCCTGAAGCCCATATAAGTGAGTATATACCATGTGTGCCTTTCTGTTTCTGGGTTACCTCACTCAGGATGATCCTTTCTAGTGCCCACCATTTGCCTGCAAATTTCATGATTTCCTTGTTTATAATAGCTAAGTAGTATTCCATTGTGTAAATGTACCACAATTTCTGTATCCATTCCTCCATTGAGGGACATCTGGATTGTTTCCAGATTCTAGCTATTATGAATAAAGCTGCTACGAACATGGTTGAGCAAATGTCCTTGTTATATAGTTGAGCATATTTTGGATATATGCCTAGGAGTTGTATAGCTGCAGGCAAATAGTAGGAACTAGAAAAGATCATCTTGAATGATGTAACCCAGAAACAGAAAGATACACATGGTATATACTCACTCATAAGTGGATATTAGCCATATAATATAGGATAAACATACTAAAGTCTATACTCCTAAAGAAGCTAAACAACAAGGAAGACCCTAGGGAAGATGCTCAATCAACCCTCATTGATAAGGACAAACATGATAGAAATCAGAAGCAGGAGAAGACAGGGAACAGGACAGGAGCCTACCACAGAGGGCCTCTGAAAGATTCTACTGTTAGAGGCATCGAAGCAGAAACTGAGACTCATAGCCAAACTTTGGGCAGAGTGCAGGGAATTTTAAGAAAGAAGGGGGCGATAGAAAGACCTGGAGGGGACAAAAGCTCCAAAAGAAGACCAACAGAGCCCCCCAACCCCCAAAACAAAACAAAACAAAACAAAGCAAAACAAAAAAAAAAAACCGGAGCCCTGGGGGGCCTGAAGTGAATGATACCCCAACCAAGGACCATGCATGAAGAGGACCTAAAAGTCTGGCTTAGGTGTAGCTCATAGACTTAGTCTCCAAATGGGGTACCTAATAAGGGGAGCAGAGTCTTTCTCTGGCATGAACTCAGTGGCAGGCTCTTTGATCCCCTCCCCCTGGGAGGTGCAGCCGTGCCAGTCCACAGAGGAAGACAATGCAGCTAGTTCTGATGAGACATGATAGTCTAGGGTCAAATAGAAGGGGACTTCCCTCTCAGTGGACTAAGGGAGAGGCATAGGGGAAGAAAAGGTGGGATTGGGAGGAGATGAGGGAGGGCACACAGCCATGATACAAGTTGAATATATTGTAATGAATGATAATAATAAAAAATTAGAAAAAAAACTTTCAAGTGACAATATATGCTGGAGAGGATGTGGGGAAATGGGAACCTTCCTCCATTGCCGGTGGGAATATAAACTTGTACAACCACTTTGGAAATCAATCTGATGCTTTCTTAGGAAATTAGCAGTAGTGGCTTTTTTTTTCTTGAGCATGAGGGTTGAAGGAAAATTTATATCCCCTAAGGAATCTCAGAACTGTGCTAGAAGGGAAGGCAATATCTATTCTAAGCATAAAACAAATCAAAACCAAACAAATAAAAAGAAAAAAATTGTTTCCCATATTTAAGAGCAGAAAGAATTCCCTGTGAGTCTAGACAAAGGAGCAAAAAATGAGCAAGCAGTGGACAAAGAATGTTCCCATTTCAGGTGTTTCACCTTCCGCTGGATTATATGAACCTGGAGTAAATTATTATTATCATATTAGTACTGTGCAATAGAATTATGGAGTGTACCAGAAATGTGATATATTAAACTTTAAATTTGCTGGTAGAAACATCAAAAGTAAAAAAATCAATCAAGGTAACAAGTAATATATTTTGACCTAATACATATGCAAAATTCTAATTGTTAACCAAGATAAAAATTATTGAGGTATTCTTCATTTTTTATATTAACAACTTCAAATATGGCTTCCATTTTGTACTAGAAACACATTTCACATTCACACCATGAACATTTGAGACACTCAATAAACAGGGGTGGAAAATGGCAGTCACCAACGAACGGACTAGCCACAGAGAGTAACAATTGTCATGTATTTTTCAAAATAAAGTGGAAATGTGTCAAAAATCACTCTTTGATGCCCGGCTCAAATCCCACATCTTTTTTAAAGCCTGTCTGATATTATCAATATGAAATGATATGTTCTTGTACAAGTCACTTATAAAACTTTCTTTTAACCCTCACTGTGTTCCTTGGGCATGTCTTTTGTCACTATTGATGTTCAAAAGCTATGCTCCTTGTGTCGTTTTCTTGTGGACACTTTAGCCTTTTTAGCAATAAAGTCACAGAGCTGTCTACTGAATAAAGCAGTGGTCTATTTTTCTGCATAGCTTCTTCCTTTAGGTTCCCAGGTGAGAGCTACAAAATCATTTGATGCAATTTTGATATGCTAATCTTTGGACAGTTCGTGTGTAATTTTACAATATAGGTAGACTGTGTGGAAGAGTCATAGGCTAGGGATGCTCTACTTTGAATTCTGATTTCATGCCCAATGCAAACCCTAGAACTGTAACTAGTTACATATAACTAGTTATTCTCTGATCTTAGTTCCCCACCGGGAAAAGGGTTTTCTATAGTTTCGTTAAGAATATTCAGTTCTACTGGGAAACCCTGGGGAGCCCCTACATGACAGGAGCCTACTACAGAGGGCCTCTACCCAGCAGTGTATCGAAGCAGATGCTGAGACTAATAATCAAACTTTGGGCAGAGTACAGGGAATCACATGAAAGAAGGAGGAGATAGCAAGACCTGGAGGGGACAGGTGCTCCACAGGAGAGCAAAAGAAACAAAATATCTGGGCGAACAGGGGTCTTTTCTGAGACTGACACTCCAATCAAGGACCATTCATGGATATTGCCTAGAATCCCTGCTCAGATGTAGCCTATGACAGCTCAGTGTTCAAGTGGGTTCCCTAGTAAGGGGAATAAGGACTATCTCTTTCACTTTGTATCTCCGCTGTATCTTCCCCCTCCCCCACCTACTTCCTCTCAGTCCCACCCACCCTCCCTTTTCTTCCTCTATGTCCCTCCCCTAGACCACTGATAGGGGAGGACCTCCTGCTCTTTCTCTGACCTTAGCCTATCAGGTCTCATCAGGGCTCGCTGTGTCATCTTCCTCTGTGGCCTAGCAAGGCTCTCCCCAACCCCCTGCCAAGGGAAGGTGAACAAAAAGCCAGCCACTGAGTTCATGTCAGAGACAGCCCCTGATCCCCTTACTAGGAGACCCACTTGGAAACTAAGCAGCCTGTGGGCTTTCTATGAGAAGGTTTAGGTCCTCTCCATGCATGGTCCTTGGTTGGAGTATCGGTTTCTGTAGGGCCCTCTGGGCCCTGTTTTTTTTGGTTCTGTTGTTCTCCTTGTTGAGTTCCTGTCCCCTCCAGGTCTTTTTATCTCCCCCTTATTCCATAAGGTTCCCTGCACTCTGCCTAAAGTTTGGCTATGATTCTCAGAATCTCCTTCGATACTCTAATGGATAGACATCAGAAGTAGAAGATAGGGAAGAGAACAGGAGCCTTCCACAGGGGCCTCTGAACCTCCCTTCTAAAAGTTGAGTATTATTTTAAACTTCCATGCCATTTATATAGAATGAGATTTTAATTTTCCATTTGCTTTTCAAATACAACCTGAACTATGGACTCGGAGACCTCTCCCGACTGATCTTTATTTAATTTTCCAGCTCGCTGAGTTACTATGTAGCAGCTGTTTATATTTCTTTGTTCCTCAAATATCTAACCGCACCCCCTTAAATGACAAGAACATTCACTTTGCTTGGACATTCCACATCCGGATTTGATTAACATTTTCCCTATCATTGCTCTCTCAGTTCAAATATAATTTTATCTTCCTCCGTGGTTGTCAAATTTAAATAAAACCTCTCCTTCCAGAGCATCTGTGATTTGATTATCTTATTTGTTTATTTACATAGTCATTTTTCAGCAGGCCCCAGTGCTAGAAGTAGCTTCCTTTCAACCAGCAGCCTTTCCGTTTCGCCAAAACAGTATCAGTCCTAAAACCACACTACCCTTCTAGAACGTGTTCAGTAAGTATTTGCTGGGTAACTAAACCACACATGCACGGTGATTTCCACGTATGTTGGGAGGGGTGATTACAAAAAGCAGATATTAATTCTGAATGACATTATTAGAGAAGAGTTGAACTTGAGATGACCTTTTCCTAACCCACAGCTTCAAACTCATGGAAAAGAGGACAGGATATTCTATATTAGGAAGGTCATGAAGTCAGGAGTGAGCATTCTATTTGTCATTTGTAAGTGTCATCCAAGACAGAGACATCCTGAATAATAGATTGCTCATGAAAAATTCCATCCTTCCTACAATGATTCATTTCATTCCTGTATTCAGTGCTGGTATTCTGAGGCAAATAGTCAAGAATTTTTAATGTTGATTGAAAGGATTCTCATTTCTTACTCTGTATATCTGTCCTCAAGTTTACATTTTAAGTCAAGTACCACATGGTATGATCTTTACAGGTGTTACATTGAGGCCAATTAAAATTATTCATTGTTAGATGAAATATATGAGCACACGATGGTGTCTCACTATAAAATATATAAATAATATAAATATATATAATACAAAATATAAAAAGTATGTGTCTGTTATTAAGTGAAGACTTTTGAAAGCATATTGTTATTTGGAATTCATATTATTGTTATGATAACATTATGTTAGCAATGGTTATCTGAGCTGTTTGCAATCAATGAGATTATTTGTTAAAGTTTAATGAATTGGGCAGCGATATCCCAGTTGCTCAGTGAAGTGCACTTGCATAATTGGGATCGTTTCCCTCTTCATATAAAATTTATCATCCCAGGTTTCCAAACACCCTTTGAGAGTTCAAGTCAGGCACAAATTATGTTTCCTCAATTGCATCCCGATGGGTCTGCATTCTTCATATGCCTTTTTGGAGATGAGAACTTTGTATGTTTTTATTCCATTAAAAGGTTACATAGTTTTATGATAAGATGACATGAAATTCTTTTCCTTCTGCCTTTCATTAATGTGTTAATATGACTCACCGTGTCTCAACGTGGCACTTCATGAAGACAGTAACATCCGTGGATAATTGTGTGCTACTTTCTACTTCTGTCCCTCCCATACCTCAGGTTCCTAGCATTCTACTCATTTCCCTCATCTTTCCAGGCCAGACAAGCAAGGAATGTTGTCAGTGACACCCGTGAGTCAATTTGTACTGAACCGTATCTAGATTTCGTGAGTTTCCCCTTTCAGTAAGAAAGTTCTCTTCCCAGAAGTTGGATCAGCACATCTGCCTAGAAAACTGTTTTTACTCATACCACACAGAAGCAAAGCCAATCAAGTCTACATAACTTATGAAATTAATATAATTGTTTTTATGTGGTGGAGTGAAGAAGACAGTGGTAATTAGCCTTCAGTAAAGTTAAAAATAAAAACTCTGGTTTTTAGAACTCTCAGATTACGGAACTGGAAATATCTAAAGTTAATGGTGATCCTCAGAGTTCCCATGAGCAATTTAATGACCTGGCCCAGGTTATGTAAAACACAGAACAGCATAGAGTGTGTCATTTATCAGTCATTGACCCTCTTCACCGTATTTGTGGGGTGTTGGTATTCCAGCCGTGCATCTATGTGACTCTCTCTGTTGCTGGTTTTTACTATGATTATGAGAAATGGACCGGTTTTCAGTGACATGTGTTCAACAATGTCCATATGTGGCTCTCTCCTTAGGAACTTGTGTGAACTAGCTGGAGGACCTTGTGGGTCATTGTTCCCACTGTCAGCTGCACTGACAACCCAGACCCAGCTCTGGCTTCACCGTTGTCATCTCTTATTACCTTTTCCTTATGGCATCATGTTCTACTCCTTTGTGCTGCTGGGGTTTCCTGGCAAGTCTTCTGAGTTTGGAATTGATAAGATAATTCAAGACCCACCCCTCTGGGTGCTAATTGAACTTGATAAAAATATGATACCTTGTTATAAGACTTTTTAGATTTTGTCTCATAAGCTTAAATGATGACCTTAAACTTGAAAGGGGAATGATAGATCATCCTATTTGGTGATAAAGTCCTCTCTAAATGCCACCCTGTTCTAGATTTGAAGGAGGTGCCTCTATTTGTTAACTTCTGCGCGAAAGTTAGAAATGACAGCTATCATGTTGACTAAAACTTGAACATATTATCCTGGGTCTAAATTTTGGTTCTGCTGTTTACCTATTCACACGAGATTTGGGTAAACTTACCCAACTTTCTTTGCCATTTTACATGGAAATAATAGTTCCTTGAACTGTTTGTTGCAAGTGTAAACAAGTTCCAGGTACATCACAATCTTCGCATGAGTTCTTTTCGTTTTGCATTTCTTAAGCTTCGTTACATTATCTAACACACATAAAAGTATATTATGCCCAAGATATAGTTTAACCGCAGAAATATTTAAACATGATATCTGAAGCTTATCATAGAGTTTTGCTTCATAGGAAATGTAGATGAAACTTGATAATCTCTCACTTTTTAATATGTTCTGATAGATCTGTGTGGACATTTGCTGCACTCTTGAGGGATGCCGCACTTCCCACATCGCATATATTCTTTGGAAGTGAGAATTTACCAAGGCCCTGGCAATGGTACTATACATTTCCATTAAAAAAATGTTTTATTTGATCTCAAAAGTTGTATAAAAAGAAATTCTTAACATCTTTGAATTATTTTTCTTATATGCACTGACTATATTTCTATCATCTCTCAACTTTAAAATTTCAAGCCAACAAATTTAAGGTTTACTGTGGGCTACGTGGTTAAATATGTAGCAGTTAGCGACTTGTTACCATCAAAGTCTGGAAAACGGACTAGACAAAGTTCAGATGTGTCATAAATGTCAAACCAACACACAATTTCAAAGACTTAATGTGGAAATTAATGAAATCATTAATAATTATGTATAAATATGGTAGTGGTTCTCAGGATTAGTTTAAATGAAATGCTTTAGTAAAATTAATTTTATTTTTTTTCATTACCTTTAAATACAGTTGATAGAAAATTAAAAATTTCCATGGAGCTCATATTGTAGGTTAATTGGTCAGAGTTGCAGAATTCAGAGACGTATTTAAGTCCCAGAAATTTGCTACAATGAAATAAACCTTGCTAGCTTTTAAGGATTTATATTTGATCACTTCATGTGCAAAGTCACTAAGGATTAACTTCTGGTAAATTATCATCCAGGAAACTTTTGAGAATAG
The DNA here is from genome assembly GCF_030254825.1 of Meriones unguiculatus. Taxonomy (NCBI): domain Eukaryota; kingdom Metazoa; phylum Chordata; class Mammalia; order Rodentia; family Muridae; genus Meriones; species Meriones unguiculatus. The sequence goes on along the minus strand of NC_083350.1, from coordinate 116,009,153 downwards.
AATTCCTTTGGCTACCCCCAAGCAAGTTAACATGGTGCTGTTTTTGTTTTTGTTTTTGTTTTGTTTTGTTTTTCTTAAAACTCCAGTAATTTTTCCTTTCGATATTTTGATTATCATTCATAAAATAATGATATTGTAGCAGTATCTTTGCTTTCTGTTTTGCTACATCTGGAATATTAAATTCCATGGACATTGACTCATAGGCTGACTATGGCAAAGTCTTCTCAGGGAATCCAGTCTTCAAGCCATACTCCAGATACCGCTCTCTTCAGTTTGTCTCTACTCAGGTACCCACAGAACCCATTACTTAGCTACCCTTCCACTTTTTATAACTCTGCAATTCATATGTGATAGTCCAAAGCACTCTTTAAAACAATCAAAGCAGGTTAAGCTGTTGCTTTTCTGCTTGAAACTGTCTCCATTGCTTTAGGGGGAAACAATTGTATAATTTCTTACATGGCCTAAATGACCATCAGACTTAATGTCAGAAACGCTCTGTATTTTCTTGGTTATTCCATCTTTGTCTAGCACATTTTTCGACTATTTTTAGGATGGTTTTGTCTTAATTGATGTAATTGGGCTCTTCCTACAGATGGTGCTATTTTCTGGGCATGTGGTCCTGGGCTGTGTAAGAAAACTAGCTAACCATTAAAAAGTGAGGGAGCAAATGAGCAAGTCAGCATGTGGCATTCCTCCATGGTTTCTCTGACATGAACTCACTGGCTGGTTCTTTGATTACCTCCCTCTGAAGGGGGGAGCAGCCTTACCAGGCCACAGAGGAGGACAATGCAGCCAGTCCTAATGAGACCTGATATGCTAGGGTCAGAGGGAAAGGGAGGAGGACCTCCTGTTTCTGTGGACTTGGAGAGGGGCATGGGAGGAGAAGGAGGAAGGATGGGATTGGGAGGGAATGAGAGAGGGGGCTACAGCTGGGATACAAAGTGAATAAACTGTAATAAAAAATTAATTATTTAAAAATAATTTATTCCAGTCAGTATTAAAGCTAACTTAAGAAAACATGTACCTAAATATTAATCAGAAATGTATTTATTTTGGTCACATTTTCCCCAATTTTCTTCTGTGGAATACTACTAGTCAATCAGGTAGTCAACAATGAATTTTAAAGTGACTTCAATGCTAAAATAGAAGATAAACTAAAAAAAAATCAGATAGAATAACCAATAAATGATATTTACTAAGGAATGTCCAAGTAACAAAAATAAATTCATATGCTAGTTTTCATAATTATATTTAAAAATTAAGAAAGTAGGTGTCACTGAAGATATACTTTCTTAACATTCATGCTTAAGTGTAACTTAGGAGTCATTATTTTCTAACAATTTGATTAATTAAAAAATACAACTGTAGGCTCTTGGTTTTCAATTTCTTTCTTTTTGTGCAACATTTAAGAAAACATCTGTATTTGAACTTCTGTTTTTCAGTATCAGAACTGGAAAAACCCAAGAACCATAAAGGCTTCACTATGTCGACAAGACAGTGTTTTCTGCACCGGAGCCTGCTGTGAGGCGTGTAGTGGATGATCTTATTCCTGGCTGTGGCTTCATTACTATCACAGATCTTGGAGGTGGAGAGTATCATGTATAGTTTTCATGCCTTCACTTGACCAGACTAAATGTACTTATTTGGTCCTGGCAGGAAATTTCTGTATGAAACTCTTAAACTGATAATTTTTTTTTTCCTTGAGTGGTTTTTAAAAGGATAAGACACACACAAAAAAACATCGGTGTCAAATTAATGAATGTAACTTTCAGCTTATTGGGGTTTTATCTGAGCCACCTCTCTCTCTTTCCCTCCTTGTGTGTGTGTGTGTGTGTGTGTGTGTGTGTGTGCACTGAACCTACAGCCATCCATCCAAGAGTTCATGAATAGTTTAACAAAGAGAGGGCCGAGCTATTGAGTAATCCTGGCTCATTAATTGTGTACTTGCCAGGAGGATCTGGCTTTAAATCATTAATGCAGGCGACGTTTCTCTTTAGAGCCATCAATGTGATTCTACTGCCTGAAAAATGTAAAAATGATGGATTTTCTTTTCTTTTTTCTTTTCCTTTTCATTGGAACTTCAGAGACACAGGTATTTTCTATGTTTTCTTAAGAAATAAGGGGCTAAGTCAGAGGCTGTAGATGTTTTGAAGATGTTAGTGTTTCCTTGTTGACACAGGGCCGGCATAGGTAGAAATATTGATTTAGGGTTTGATAACACAGGATATTTTATAAGTTTTCATTTTATTTTAAATTAGGAAACAGTTATGTAACAAATTCATATTTTATAGTGGTATGAAACTTTGTTTTTGCTATTTTTAACAGTACAGTTGTGTAAAAAGTGTTAACTTTTTAAATAATAATATATTTATTATTTCAATTTGCTTTTCAGAAATAATGTGGTATTTATTTTCGGCATTCTAGGTTGATGTTTCCAATACTGTTTATGACACAGGGTATGATATAACGCTTCCTTCAATTTCTGCTACAACTTTTAGCTCGCCAGTGAGTAGAACAGTGACAACAAATGTGACAAGTAAGTGCATGTTTTTAACTTACTATTAAGTTCATTTAGTCATTTTAACTGTTGAATAGAAATAGTAACCCTGGCAGCCATTTTCATTATGTGTGTGAAATCAGTATAGAGTAATCAAAGTGAGATGGAATAGCAAGAATAATGTTCAGAATTTGCCTTCTGAGGACAATCTTGCTTTCTTTATTTTCAAAGAGAAAACGTAATTATCTTTGTTTGTGAAGTGGATTGGAGAGACTGTTAATGGTGACATTCGGATTGTTAGAACCAAGAAAACAAACTCACTATTCTCATTAAGAAAAGATTATTCAGTTTGTAAGGCTGTTTCTTGTTTCCTTAGTTCTTACAGGTATGCCTTGTATTAACAAAGCCTTTCAAAAACATCTTGGCATCAAAAGTGTATTTGCATGTAGTGCTTAGTAGCATTCTATTTTCTACAAAAGAATGTGGTGTTACCCTAAAGAGTTTATTTCTTAGTCATATATATACATATATATATGATTATATATTTATGTATATCAAAGCTCTAGGAAGAATAAATTTACACTGCTTTCTGGGAACTTCAAAAGTTTATGTTTACAAATGCCTTTTTTTATTTTGGTGGAAATAGAGTGATTGTCTTGTGATTTAATAACATGCATTTAAAAACAAATAGAACCGGGGCCTCCAGTCTTCCTAGCCGGGGAGAGAGTCGGATCTGCTGGAATTCTTCTGTCGTGGAATACTCCACATAACCCGAATGGAAGGATCATATCTTACGTTATTAAATACAAGGAAGTGTGCCCGTGGATGCAGACAGCATACACCCGAGCAAGAGCAAAGCCGGACAGCTTGGAGGTTCTTCTCACTAACCTTAATCCTGGAACAACATATGAGATTAAGGTAAATATTTCGTGAGTGTGTACTTGGTGTTAACACAGTAAACCCATGGGAAAAGTGGAAGAGTTTTTGCCCACCAAGTAAGTCTGCTAGCTGGAAGCACTGGGTGACCGAAGTGACAAGTTGTTCAAGATTCAAACGCATATGTAAAACCTGGTGAAGTACTGTGATCTTTCTTCATCTCTATGTATATAAATGTTTACATATATAATTATTTTTAAAAAGCTTTAGCTAAATTTCTGCTATGAAAAGCAAATTGCTTAAAGTAAATGCTTTAGGTTTCAAAGTGAAATTACTACATGCGATTTGTAAATAATTTTAAATGTTTTGCTGTGAAAGGATGGAGCCCAGAGACTCATGCATATTAGGCAAATCCTCAACCACTGATCCAAACCCCAGACTAAAAGACTGTTCTTTTTAATCAGACTTAAATTTAGGGCTTATTTTTTTCTAACTCTGTTGAACGTGGGTGTACAATATTTAACTTTTAGATAATAGATTGAAATCCTTTGAAGAAACAGTTTTACCAAAAGTAATGAGTTCAGTTCTGTTTCACTCAAAAAATACTTACTGCGCTCTCACTCTCTTTGGTGTTTCTAAAAGTGTGTGATACTTTATAATGTTAACTGTTTGTGATTTAATGTTTTATTTGAATATTAAATAAAGATGGATTTACAGATGTTAGAGTAAATAGGAATACTTGCAATAGGAGAGAGCCATAACATTTGCAGATGAGAAAGCAAAGAACTGAGGTATCTGCTTGGCTCCTTGCTATTTCCAACTTAACACGCACAGCTTTTCTTGTTAGGAAATATTTGTTTGTTTGTTTGTTGTGCTGTTTGGGGATGTGCATGCCATCATAGAATTGGCCACATGTTGAGGTCAATGCACAGTTTGTGGTAGTTGATTCCTTCCTTCTACCTCATGGATTCCAGAGCTCTGATTCAGGTTGTCAGACATGGTGGCAAGTACCCTTACCTTCTGAGCCATCTTGTCAGCCCCAACATCCATGTTTTTCTTTTAGTCTTGAAGAACGAGGAGCATTCAGAAGAAAATTGTAAGAGCTGAGTGTGTGGCCTTACTAACTGTGGTGGCCTTTCTTAATGATAATACAGGACAAAAGAGATTTTTATTGGAAAGGCTTTGACACCTGAGAACTGCAAAAATATATTTTCTATAACATGCACATATTTAGGTTAACTGGTATTGCAAAATTTACTCCTGCATTTGGAAATGAATACTAAATTTAATGAGATGTAGGAAATTATTTTTGAGAGAAAGTCAATTTGTCCAGACTAGTTCTGCTTAGATCTATTTTTATGAGTTTGCCTTTTATTTCTCTGAATTCTCTTATTTCAGGATGGTTAAGAAGGCTCTAGTCTATGTTTCATCTCACACTTCATAAATCACTGTTGTGACATTTGCCTTCTTCAAATAAATGTTAGCCATTGATGAATTCCAAAGGGAATTTGGCATGGTCCATTTGATATCTCCAGTATAAGTAACACCTACGGGGGAAGCCTGTTATGTGGTCTATGTATATTATTTCAGTTCGTCTTGGAAAAACCCCGTGACGTAGGTAAATTATTATTCCCAGTTAAATATGAGAAGAACATGTACCTTAGAAGACTTACGCAAATTATCTTAAGTTTCCCATCTGGCAAGTGGAAGAACAACCACAGAAAGATTGTCAGTTTCCACTCATGGCATTTTGTAAAAGCTTAGGGGATTTAATGTCATTTACGGTGTCTTCTCTGCCTACTGATCTGCCTTACTAAGTCACACAAATAAAGAGTAGTTTTGTGTCTGTCAGGTCCTGACTTTGTTTTCCATGCTGTTCATAGAGCCTGCTTACACTTTTTCTCCGTTGCCCGATTACAGAGTATGAACCTTAAGGTCTGACGCCGTATGCATAATCAGACCTATGTAGAGTACATAAAGCAGATGAAGACTGAGCTTGGACCATGTATTTCAACTGAATTCATGCTGTACCATTATTTCCTCTATGAGCCTGACCAAGCATTGTGACTTCTCTCACCCCAGTTGTTGTTGTTGTTTGTGTTTTTTTTTTTTTTTTTCATCTAAACGATGTTGGCCAGACTAGTTCCTAGTTTGATGACATGAACACGCCCTGCACGTTGCTTTCTAGTTAAGGGATATAAGGATTACAAGAAAATCCTCTTAGAACATACTTTGCAGGAAAGTGAAAGGTGTATTATGTAAGATTCTGTGTGTTAAAACTCTGATCTGTTTCAGGTTGCTGCTGAAAACAGTGCCGGCATTGGAATGTTTAGTGACCCATTTCTTTTCCAAACTGCAGAAAGTGGTAAATTTCCTAAGTTACTAATTCTAAATTAATCTAATCATGAGCTTTTTCTATTTAAAAATTGGAATGTAATGAATATATGACACAAAATGTATAAAATGAATTGAGAATGGCCTTTAAATTCCTTTTAGTTTATTTGGGACAGTAAAAGTATTCTGAAAAAATATTTTCTTTTAAAAATTTATTTATTTTATTAATTACAGTTTATTCACTTTGTAGCCCATCTGTAGCCCCCTCCCTCATCTTGTCCCAATCCCACCCTTCCTCCCTCATCTACTCCCATGCTCTTCCCAAGTCCACTGATAGAGGAGGTCCTCCTCCCCTTCCCTCTGACCCTAGCTTATCAGTTCTCATCAGGACTGGCTGCATTGTCCTCTTCTGAGACCTGGTAAGGCTGCTCCTCCCTTGGGGGCGGGGAGGTCAAAGAGCCAGCCACTGAGTTCCTGTCAGAGACAGTCCCTATTCCCTTTAATAGGGAACCCACTTGGAGACTGGGCTGCCATAGGCTACTCCTGTGCAGGGGTTCTAAATTATCTCCACGCATGGTCTTTTTAATCATCACAGATATTTAGCATCACCTTGAGAGCAGAACATTTGAAAGCACAAGAAAAATAGAATAAAAAAGATTTATTACCATGTCGGACAAGACAGTTCTATTTTAATTTAATTTATTTATTTTAAGGAAAGTTCTTTCTCTGCATCCTAGGCTAGCCTTGAAATCACTATTCCATCCAGGCTTACTTTAGACTGAGGATCTTCCTCAGGGGTGTCCTGGCTCCTGAGCTTACAAGTAGGTGCTACCATGGCCAATTTATATAACCCCTCCGTGAATATTTTGGTACATTGGTGGCTCATCTTTTTTCTTTCCATGCACATATTTTCCTGTGACTATATAGTGATGTAAACAGGCTTTTTCCATATAAGCTTAGATCTTTTTCCTAATAGCACTGGTGATAGAAGCATTTTGTGACATTAGACATGAAAATACAGACTTCAGTGATTAACATATAATCCTGTAACACTCAGCCATTATCAAACCAGTTTACACATTTCCCTTCTTCCTGTGGCTAAGAGGAAGCCTGATGTCATCTTTAGTACTGTAATGTCTAAATCTATCAGCAACTCCTGCCAGCACTTCTATAAAATTTATCTAGGGTATTAATATATAGTGCAAATCTTGATGTTCAATCCATTTTCATTTCTTCCTCAGATGACCAAAATACCTCAGAATCCAATTAGAATTAAGTAAATTTACAGAAAAACAGTTAATTAGATAATAGTATCTCCAACTAACAAATATTTACCACAGAATCTTATACTCTAATGAAATAAGATAATAAGATAAACGAATATGTGAGTTAATAGGCCAGGTAAATTATATGGCTATATAATAGTTTCTATGATTTTCAATTATGAATGATACACACACACATACACACACACACACACACACACTCACACACACCTATATGTCAAATTGCCCCAGTTGCTGAGTGTAATTTGGCATGGGTCCTGGTATCTAAAAAGGATACAACATTCAATATAGGAAAAAAAAATGTGAGCTGCATATGGTGGTCCTAGGCCTTGTGGAGGAGAGGCAGGCAGATCTCTGTGAGTTCTAGGTTGGCCTGGTATACAAAGCAAGTCCAGGACAGCCAAGGCTACAAAGGAAAAAAACGTATGTCATTAATTCAGCAGTCAAGTTACTGGCTTAAGATATGTTAAATTCTACAGAATGTACTGGATATGCAATAATTAAATGAGGAGAAATTTGTTTATTATGAAAAAGTAGTCTTGAGAGAAGAATGTACATATTAGTCAGTGATACTGAGCTGACAGAGTATTATTCTGTCTAACATTACAATCCCATCTTTTAATTCCCTAGGCAGATTTCTTTTAGTTTCAAGTAAAGGTAAAACTTATTTCAGATATTAAAAGGAAAATTTATACCTTGATGCTTAAATGGGAATGTAGCAAAAACAAACAAACAAAAAACTCCAGGAAAACCAACCAACAAAACAGAAAAGCAAACTCAAAACCAAAAACTGTGGAAGCCTATGTCCATACAGGTGAAAAGTAGGTTGTACTTTTGGTACTTTATAGAAAACCTGAAGTTGGATCAAGATGTGTGGAATCTCCTTACGCTGGCATATAATTTTGAAGTAGAGTAGAGTATTTAAACAGAGAAAGGTACCTCTCTAAAAAGAGAACCAGGATTAATCTTTGAACACGACGGAACCTGAAAAGAAAGGAAAATACTCCAGAAATATTTCATTGAAGCAAAATAATGTTGAAACAGGTTAACACAAACATCTTTCCTCAGGGAAGGTTGTTTGGCAGATTTAACATAATGTTATTTGATTACTGTTTGTGACTTACTGTGGTATAACAAGGATGTGCTTACCTTTATAAATTCTATTGATTTGATCATTTTTTTACAACACTTTTTATTTCTTATTTATTTATTTATTTATTTATTTATTTATTTATTTATTTATTTTAGACAGGGTCTCTCCTTGTAGCCCTGGCTGTCCTGGACTTCCCTCTGTAGACTTGGCTGGCCTCAAACTCAGAGACCTGCCTGCCTCTGCCTCCTGAGCACTGGGATTAAAAGCATGTGCTACCTCCCAACACCCTCCTCCTCCTTTTTACAACTCTTTTAAGGCCTAGCTAGAAATGTTTCTATTTGTATGCAATCTGTCATTGGTATATAAATATATATTTTTTTGTTGTTGAAGAGTTGCGTGAAATCTTTATTGTCTTTAATATAGTTTATTTAACTAAAACCATGCTTTTCAAAATTTTAAACTACCTTTAACTATGTAAAACTCAATAGAATCAGAAAATTATCTTGTGTATCCTTAAAATTTGATCATGATTTGTAATTAATTTTATAACCTAGGAAATACATTCAGGGTCAAAACTATTCTCTGCGCCCTCCTTGTGGTTGAAAGCTATTTCTGTTTTTTTTTTTTTTTTTTTTTTTTTTTTAGCTTTTATTAGTTACACTTTATTCACTTTGTATCCCCCAAACCCCTCTCTCCTCCCCACCTAATCCCACCTTCCCTCCCCCTTCTTCACCCATGCCCTCCCCAAGTCCACTGATAGGGGAGGCATCCTGAGTGAGCTGTCCCAGAAGCAGAAAGACACACCCGGTATATACTCACTCATATAGATATATAATATAGGATAAACCTACTAAAATCTGTACATCTAAAGAAACTAATCACGAGAGAGCACCCTGACTAAAATGCTCTATCCCCATCCGGAAAGGCAAAGAGGATGGACATCAGAAGAAGAAAACAGGAAACAAGTTAGGAACCTGCCACAGAGGACCCCTGAAAGACTCTGCCCTGCAGACTATCAAAGCAGACGCTGAGACTTATGGCCAACTGTTGGGCAGAGTGCATGGAATCTTATATAAGAAGTGGAAAATAGTAAGATCTGGAGAGGACAGGAACTCCACAAGGAGAGCAACAGAACCAGAAAATTTGAACACAGGGGTCTTTCCAGAGACACATACTCCAACCAAGTACCATGCATGGAGATAACCTAGAACCCCTGCACAGATGTAGCCCATGGCAGTTCAGTGTCCAAATGAGTTCCATAGTAATGGGAAGAGAGACTGCCTCTGACATAAACTGATTGGCCTGCTCTTTGATCACCTCCCCCTGAGGGGAGAGCAGCCTTACCAGGCCACAGAAGATGACAATGCAGCCAATCCTGATGAGATCTGATAGACTAAGATCAGAAAGAAGGAGAGGAGGACCTCCCTTATCAGCGGACTTGGGGAGAGGCAATTGTGAATAAGGGGGAGGGAAGGTGGGGATTAGGAGGGGAGGAGGGATGGGTTTGTGGGGGGATACAAAGTGAATAAAGTAAAATTAATAAAAGTTAAAAAAAGAATAAAAAAAGACAAAGACAAACAAACAAACAAACAGAAGGCAGGTTAGAAGCACTAAATTCTTTTTAGTAGTTTTGTACACAATTTCTTTACACTCTGATGCAATAGTTTTCCCTGAAACTAAACGTGCAGATTATCATTATAGATAATCATTTATAGTAAGAAATTTGGGGAAAGTTGATTTTGAGGGTATGTAAAATGCAAAATAAAAGACTCATATATTTGTATATGTATCCGCTTGATGTTAGACACTAGATATTTATAAACTTTCAGATAGGAATTTTGTGTATTTTGGCTCCTAGTTTGCATTCATCAAAATTTCCAAAGTCTAAAGTAGTTACATAATTCCAAAATATTTAAGGAAGTAAAATTTTAGCTAATATTTGTTTGTATATTAAAAAAAGAAAACTACTGACTGAAAAGTTTTCATGTGTATATGAAATGCTTCATTGAATGAATGGATGTGTTGAACCAGTAATTCTGAAATATGTACATAGGGCTCAAATCCATTTGGTAAAAAAATTAAGGCAAAACAAATAAAATGCATATTTAGGTAGAGGCTTGGTTTTATTCAAGGTATTACATATTTAATTTCATATTATGTGGGAAGTTGATATCCCTAAAGAATGTAAATAGCACTTTAGGTTTTACAACAGTTTCCCCGTTCCTCCAACCCCAGCTCCAGGAAAAGTGGTCAATCTCACAGTAGAAGCTCTCAACTATTCGGCAGTAAACTTGATTTGGTATTTACCTCGGCAGCCAAATGGCAAAATCACCAGCTTCAAGATCAGTGTCAAACACGCCAGAAGTGGCATAGTAGTGAAGGATGTGTCCGTTAAAGTAGAAGACATTTTGTCTGGGAAGTTGCCTGAATGTAATGTGAGTATCATGCGACACACCTCACACACCAAAACTGTCATCAAGTTTACCTCTTCAAGTTTTCAGACTTCGTAAATGTATAATCTTGGGCCATCGTGTTATGCTATGTGGAACTGTATTTCAGGGAAAAATGGGAAGAGACCATCGCTAAGGCAGAGTTCAAAAGACTTCATAAATGGGGGCAGCATTAGGTCCAGCAGCGGAGGAAGGACATAGGGCGATCTATGTGGTGGGCTGGTTGTTCCAGTTGTGGGAACACTTAATGAGTCCCTGATATGTGAAAGTATCATTCCTCTACTGGGGTAGAGGCTGTAAGTCCTTATGTAACAGGAGGATGTACCTGTAAGGGAATACATAGCTTAGATTAAACGTGTGGGCTGTTTGGTGGCATATATCTCCGTGAAAGTATTGTCATTCTTGTCATTGATGTGAAATCCTTAGAAGTACTATGGTAGGCCTTCAACTGCCCTTCCCAGATTATCGTTGTAATTTTATTTTACAATGGCTCTACTTAATGAGAAACAGCCAAGCAAAGCTATTTGTTTAGTAAAGTCTCAAAAATCTTCTGTTTACATGTATATGCATGCACACTTTAATATCTGGAAAGGTAACTTTTGCTGTTGTTTTGTTTTATTTGAGTAATTATGTTTAAAAATGGTAGAAATAATTAGGAACATAAATTGAAATTATTTTATGCCCTTTCTCTATTGGGTTAAAATGAATTTTAGAAAAATTCTTACTAATGTTTTAGCTGTTGTTTTGTTTTCATTTTATGCTACTCTAAATTCTATGTAAGATTTCAAGATTAAAGTACAATGAATAAAACAGATATACTCTGTCCTAATATTATAGACATTAGAGACTACAATTAAAATCTAGCAAATTCTTCTGAAACTTAATTTGCTAAATTTCTCACACATTTGAGAAGTGATATCAGGAAGAAAGAAATATAAACAATAATGTTATAAAGAAAAAAATGGGTCATGTTCTTTATGTCTACTTAGAAATACTGTGAGTATTCCCACTGTGGTTTCCTTCCCTCCCTAGGAGAACAGCGAGTCTTTTCTGTGGAGCACCACCAGCCCCTCTCCTACCCTTGGTAGAGTCACACCTCCACTTCGCACTACACATTCATCCAGCACATTGGCACGAAGTAAGATCAGCTCTGTGTGGAAAGAGCCCATCAGCTTCGTGGTGACTCACTTGAGACCCTATACAACATATCTCTTCGAAGTTTCAGCTGTCACAACCGAAGCAGGGTATATTGACAGTACCATTGTTAGGACACCGGAATCAGGTACGATTTGATTTTGGTAGAAAAAGAGAAAATGGTGTAGTTGTTTATAGAATAATCTTTCATTCTGTCTATACTGGTTTTTGCTGTCAACTTTACTTTCCTTCAAGTACTTCTTTCTCCCACAATAGATAATAGGCATCCACTGGCAATAGCTTCAGTGCTAAACTAAACATCTAAAATGGGGGGAAAAAAAGCTTGAAAAGGGAATTCTTCTGTTAGTATGAATGGCATTTATTAATCCATGACCTCTGCAACTCTTTCTTCCAATGAGTCTTAGTTAACTATAGCCTTTCTCACTGGCATTGTTATTACCAAATGTATGAGATTACTACCCGAAACAGCAGAGCTAATGCTGATCAGCATTTTAGTGTCACATGATAGCAGCAGCTAAATATGTAACTACTTATATCTTCACGCACAGAATTTTTCTTGCTTGAAAAATAGGGTCCTTGATACAACCTTCTGAGTGTTGGGGCTGTAGAATTGAATAAGTACATTAGACATTATTATTAACTATTAACTTTTAAGCAGTCATATTTCTAAGTATAATTTATACAGGTGTTTAGGTGGATACTTATAAAGTACCATAGGATATTCGTATAGATATTATGAACATAATATGACCTGATATTTTGGCATGCATGCATAGTAATACAATATCTGATATGTATATTGTAACATAGTAACAGCACCAGATATGACTGATAATTTTTGAGGATGCTGGAAGTTATTGGTAAGGTAATCTCACTAAAGAACATTATCTTTTTGTCCTAAGACATATGTCAGGTCTTACTATTTTCCTTCATACATTGGTTTGAAATTATTATTTTCTTGATTTAAATAACTTTGTGTGAATCATTGTTAATACTTCCTTTGTACCCCATACAAAGCATAAATAATTTCATGTCAGTCATTTAAAATAAAATTTATTGAACAAGAATTTTGAGTAAATATTCAGTCATCCATTTCAACAAAGCAAAAATAATATATGCAAACACATTTAATATGTTCCAAATTTTAAATGTCATTATTAGTTTTTGTCTTCCCATTATTATCTTTAAATATCCTATTTGCATATTATTCATCTCTTCTTAGAGCAAAGACAAATACTGATGTAAAAAAGTAAAGCTCATTGGACCTAATTTTGAGGCTTATTTCTTGACCTCTCCATCTGTATGCTCATTATATATTTATTTCTCAAGCCAAATAGCCACATTGGTTGAAGAAATATATGATATTATAATACATAATATTATAATATATAATACTATATGTATAATATATTATATGTGGCTATATGTAAGTAATATGCATTGGCAAAGATTATATTACCGTAATGTCAAGAATAGAGCACATTGTACTGTCATATATAGTGCCGCGTACATTTAGAAAACTGTGAATAGAGGTTGACCTGATTATTTTATGTCATATTCAAATCGTTCAGTTCGAGACTATTGTATTTTTCCAGGATGAAATATTTTTATGATAAAATACTTTGTTTTAGTGTGTCTTTTTTTATACTTCATAGGCTACTATTTGATTTTAACATGGTATCTCTTTATCTTAACCTGTATTATATATTTATTTTCTCTATAATAATTTCAGTGCCTGAAGGACCACCACAAAACTTTATAACAGGCAATGTCACGGGAAAAGCCTTTTCAATATCATGGGACCCACCAACTATTGTAACAGGGAAGTTTAGTTACAGAGTTGAATTATATGGACCATCAGGTAAGATTTAGTCAATTTTACCTTTTAGAATGAAACCTATGAAATATACAGATAACTTTTAACTGTAAAAAGAAACACATTTTTGAAAAGACCCTAAATTGAGATAGAAAACAGAAAATTCACAAGGAAATCAAATCCCCTAAATCTTCTGTTTAAAACCACAAATTAATGTAGGAATGTTAAAGTGCTGTTTCTGTTTTAAAAACATTAAGTTCAGACTATGATGAATCCGGTTTCCATGTAGAAGAAGCTGCCCATTCCTAATCACCATCTTATGAGGAATCTCTGTACTCTGTGCAATGCTATTATGAACCTAAACCTGCTGTGAAAAGGTTTCTCCAAATTACATTGGTGGCCTTAAATGTTAACAAATTCTCCATCTTATAAACAAGCAGGACTTAAGAATCGTATTGTCTAGGTTGTTTCCAGATTCTGGCTGCTATGAACAAATAAAGCTGCTATGAACATAGTTGAGCAACTGTCCTTATTGAATGGTGGGTCATCTTTTGGGCATATTCCTCACTGGAGGAATGGATACAGAAATTATGGTACATTTACACAATGGAATACTACTCGGCTATTAAAAACAAGGAAACCATTAAATTTGCAGACAAATGGTGGAAACTAGAAAAGATCATCCTGAGTGAGGGATCCCAGAAACATAAAGACATATATGCCATATACTCACTCATAAGTAGTTAATAGACATATAATATAGGAAAAACATATTAAAATCTGTACACCTAAAGAAGCTAAACAACAAGGAAGACCCTAGGGAAGATGTTCAATCCTCATTCAGAAGGACAAACACAATAGACATTGGAAGCAGGAGAAGAGAGGGAACAGGACAGGAGACTACCCTAGAGGGCCTCTGAAATACTCTACTGATATCAAAACAGATGCTGAGACTCTAGCTAAACTTTGGGCAGAGTGCATGGAATTTTATGAAAGAGGGGGGAGACCTGGAGGGGACAGGAGTTCCAAAAGGAGACCAACAGAACCAAAAAAAAAAAAAAAAAAAAGAAAGAAAAGAAAAAAAAAAAAGAATGATACCTCAGCCAAGCCAAGGACAATGCATGAGGAAGACCTAAAACCCTGGCTGAGATGTAGCCCATAGACTCAGTCTTCAAGTGTGTTCCCTAGTAAAGCTAGCAGGGGCTGTCTCTGGCATGAACTCAGTGACAGGCTTTCTGATCACCTCCCTCCGGGGATGCAGTCTTTCCAGGCCACAGAGGAAGACAATGCCACCAGTCCTGATTGAGACCTGATAGGCTATGGTCAAATAGAAGGGGAGGAAGACCTCTCCTATCAGTGGACTAGGGGAGGGGCATAGGGTGAGAAGAGAGAAGGAGGAGGCCACAGCCAAGATACAAATTGAATAAATTGTAATAAATGATGATAATTTTTTTTTAAAAAAAGAAGCCTTCATTCAAAGGTAAACAGGGGAGTTCTGAGTTCTACAGGTAAATAAAATCATAAAATTTTTACCGAATATAAGATTCCATAGTTCCTGTGAAAGTTTAGTTCAAACAAAGATCAAATAACACAAGTTCCCATATTGCTGTTTATTTTAAAGCACTACATAACTTAAAGTTCCAAATTCCTTTCTTGTGAAATGTCTATGGTAGGCTTCAGGTGAATAGCCTCATTTTAAAGTAACTTTTGCTTGTAAAGATCAGAAATACGTGATGTTCCTAAAAGTAAAAGATGGTTCATCCTCTATACCTGGCCCAAGGGCAAACACACACACACACACACACACACACATTTCTTTTCTACTTAGTATTATTTTTCAACTTTTAGATTGCATCTATGTTCTTTTAATAAGAAGTCTGAATGTTGAAAAATGCAAACAAGGGGGAAGTAGACATGAGAGTAAGCAGAGTTGACAAATTTATTTTTACTACTACTAATAAATATTGCTAGGTGGCTAAAAATGAGAAACAAAAAGAAAAATGATGTAAGCTACAACATGAGAATTGTTGAAAAGGTAGTTCTCATGTAAAGGTAAGATCTTTTTCTTAAAGACAAGGATTAGATTAAGATATTAAGACTTACAGAGTAAATGAAGCTGGGCCCATGGGGGATCACAGAGACTGAACCTCTAACCGAAAAGCATGCATAGGCTGGACCTAATCCTTCTACACACATGTAGCAGATGTGCAGCTTGTTCTTCATGTGGGTCCCGTAACAATTAGAGCGCCCTGCTAATTATCTAATTGTCTGATTGTCTCTGACTCTTTTGCCTGGCTTTGGATCTCTTTCTCAAAGCTAGGTTGTCCTGTCTGGCCTCAGTGGGAGAGGATACACTTAGCCTTGCTGTGACTTGATGTGCCAGGATGGGTTGGCACCCATGGCGGGGGTTCCTTTTCTCTGAGGAGAACAGGAGTTGGGAATAGGCTAAGAGGCTGTGAGGGAGGGAATGGGAAAAGAGGAGGGAAGGGGCTGCCATCAGAGCCAGAGAAACAAGAAAAAAGAGATATGAATATAGTTTCTCTATAGTAAGGGAGAATATAGCAGGGTAGAAAGAAGTCCTGCTGGTGAAAGAATGCAGACAGATAATTTATTATCGATCTAAGTGTTTCAATGTAATGGGAAGACTACTACCTAAGATTGAAGAGGGGGCAGTTGGTTTTGGAGGTCTGAAGAAAAAGTGTAAAACAGTCACTGAGAAGGCAAGACCACTTGTCTACGTGAGTTGAGAAAATGCAAGGCACCATTTTAGGACTCATTTTGAATGTGGTCAGGGTCAAAGTCATGTAAGTTGGAACGGGTTTGCGCTTTTCTCTTCCTCCTTCAACAAGAACAGTTTAAGAGCACTGAAAGCTTATGTGACATTGGGTGGATAAAGTGTGAGCATCAGTGATGAGAGTCCAAACAAAGTGAAAATACCATTAGTGGTAAGACCCCTGATTGGAGATTTTAATTAAAGTAATGTCACCTCAGGCTCTAGAGTAACTGGAGTTCAGATAAAAACACATAGCAGGACATGTATGAAAATGAGATAATACCTTTTTTTTATGGTTTTTGGTAGTGATGATATTTATGATCAGAGAGTTATTTAAGAAGTTTTTATAATATAATGTTTATTATTGTTCAGGATAATAAAATCACCACGTACTAAAATGATAGTGTTAAGAACTACAGCATACACAGAATGAAAGTGAGCGCCCCGAGGCTAGTGGATACTGTGTTGACATGGGCTTGAAGACTGAGAGCGTCTGTCAGGAGGCAGAACACTAAGACTCTTTGACCAACCTTTCTCCAATTGCAAGCTCTTAGGTCTTGAATTAGATGCACACCCCATCATGCTCATAATCATATATGCTGGGGTTCTAACCCAGGGCTTTGTGTGTGTTAGGCAAACAGTATTCCAAAATGAACTCTATTCCCAGGCTCTGTTTCCATTTACATATGTTAAAAATGAAATAGCAAGTCAGCAGAACTCTTAAATGTTAGAAAAATTATTTTAAGCAGTGAAGATCTTCATGTTTTTTTCCCTACTGTTCAAATTTCTATCAAACTTTAAACCAACTATTTAAAATGTGTTCACTCATAATAACAAACTTTTGGTTTAATACTTTGGTTATTGGCCTTGCTTCTATGCATGATATGAAATAATTACATATTTCTTAAAAACAACCCATGGGTCTGTTCTACTTTTTGCAGGGCGGATTTTGGATAACAGCACAAAAGACCTCAGATTTGCATTTACCAATCTGACACCATTTACAATGTATGATGTCTATGTTGCCGCAGAAACCAGTGCTGGGGTTGGACCCAAGTCAAATCTTTCAGTGTTTACGCCCCCAGATGGTGAGAACTTTCTCCTTTATGGGGTTAATGTGATGTTTTTGAAATGCTTGCGAGTTTTGCTGAGTTGGTAAAGCATAATTTTAGGAGTAACCTGGTTTATGCTTACTTAATTCTCATTCTTTTCCTAATTAAATGACTACCAATTTATTCTGAACCTGTTCTCTCTAGAATATTAAACTTGCAGCATGCTTCATAAAGGAAAGGACCAAAGAGCAAGGAGGAGTAGAAAAGACTGTGAATTAAAGGCAGCAGATAGTCACAGTGGCTTTTTAGCAAAACACGAAGAAGTCATAATTTAATCACACACATTCAATACTGCTTAACCTCAGTATTAAGCAGACATGGGATGTTTTCTCACAAAAGTCATTTCCGGAGGAATCACGATATTCCTACCACTCAGAAGGATGCATTTTGATGAACTGTTTTCTGAACTACTAAGGCTTCCTGGTGGGAACAAAATACAAAGTTTTTAGCCCTTACAGAAATTATAAAAACAATATACTTCAAGGCATTATATGTATGCTTATTAAGCACCAACATTTTGGGTGAAATCTATGGCTAAAGCATGATTCAGATTTTCATTGTTCATCTTAATTTGCTCAATGGCTTCATTGCTGTTTAGAAACAATTACTGGCATGAAGGACATCATGTTTCAGAATAAAGTAACAATAGAAAAAGTTTCCAGAGTTTGTGTGGTAGCTAACATACAATAGCTGTCAAGTTACATATACAAATATGTGCACACAACTACCTGCACAATTCCATTGGGAGTGCACTCTTTATATTATCACTTATGGGTTAGGCCATTAGAGGGCAGCAACCATCAGGAAATTTTAGACATCTGTCTCTTCAAAGAAAGAAAAATGAAACCTTGACACAACTTGTTTGTTGAAAGAATGTAAAAAAAAAATTATGTTAATCTATTCCAAGTGAAAAATCTGTGGGCATACATAGATGTTATACATATGTACAATTTGAATATGCAGATTAAGATGGGATGTATACTCATGAGGGAAAAGATTTCATGTGTTGATGTTGAGACTTCAGCGTTTGATCTCATTCAAAGAGCTTTTGCTTTGTGTGATTATCCTAATGTTTTTTCAGTTCAATACAGAAAGTGTTCTTGAGCATTTTCCAGAAAGCTAAGCAAATTTTTGGATGGCTATAAAATACAGCAGAACTTTTTCTCAAACAACTCTTTGACCTACTATTTTTTAAGCAGCTATATGTATGTGTGTGTGTTTGTTGTGTGACTCTGTGTAAAGGGGCATGTGTGGAGATGATCAGAGAACAACTTTCAGGTGTGAGCTGTGGTTATTATTATTTTTTTACCTTTGGGCCCAGTTCCCTCTCAGGTGACCCTGTTTACTGATAAGTGCTTTTTACCCACTGAGTTGCCTGCCCGGCCCTATTTTCTAGTCTCAATTTATACAATTCGGTACATTTCAAACTTTTGCATGCTTTTAAGTCTGTCTTCAGGGCTTTAAAACTCAGTTTATAGTTTTAGATTGTTGCCTGGGCAGGGATGTAGCTCAGTGACAGAGCACATTTCTAGTGTGCGTTAGGCACTGGATTCAATCTGCAGCACAGAAATTTTCAAAGCAAAAAAACCAACAAAAATTATTGTTTCTTATCAATCTTGCTCTTTAGCATTTGACTAAGATAAATAATTAGATAATGTGTTGACATCAACAGTGCTACCTTGCTTGGATTGGATGTCACTTAAAATTTATTTCCCTTTATTTGGTCGTGTTTTATGCACAAAACACATAGATTCTTAAAGACCCTCTTCCAGAATTTTCACATGGGCTGTGTTTCACACCAAATTTTCCTGAATGGATGACTCTGTTTCTTGAATATAAAAAGCAGTTTGTCCTATATTTCATCCTATTATCTCCATCAGCTGCTTATCTTAGAGACTACATCCTGGTGGCTTTTAGGGTAGCCACTGGCTACAGGGGGTTCCAATAAAGGCCTGAAAGGCACAGGTGTTACCTGTTCAAGCCACCTTCCTTTATGGGGCTCCAGGACCATTCAACTTCAGGAAGGGCTTTTGTGTAATTTAGCAAATGCGAAATGTTTCACCTTGTGATTAGTTAATCCTACTCCAAAAAATTAAAATTATACCATGAAAGGCTACTGAAACTATCTGGGCATGGTGGTGCATGCCTTTAAGCCCAGCACTCTGGAGGCAGAGGCATGCAGACCTCTGTGAGTCCAAGTCTAGCCTGGTCTACAGAGTGAGTTCCAGGATAACCAGGGTTATTACAGAGAGAAAAACAAAACAAAACAAAGGGGTGAGAATCCTGAAATTACATGTGGCAACCAAATAACTCACTGTACTAAAAACAGTCAAGTAAAAGTTGATATCTGAATTTTATTCTTTATCATTTATTAATAAAACAAGATTTGTTTTAGTTTAATTAACATTATTTATTCACTGCCCCATGTCTTACAGTACTCAGTGTTTTGTTTTAAAATAATCAGAACTAGCTTCCTTCTCATAAATTATGACCTCTAAAAGTAACTAGCATTATTACCAGTGTTGACATATTCATAGATGAATGCTGAGCTGACATCTTATAGAGAATTAGGAGTGCTATCACATTCCAGTGTGGTTGATTTCATTAACACAAAGACTCTTAAGCTCCATAGTCTATTTGGTTACCAGAGAAAATATGCTTTCACTATACTATTCTACAGGATCTATACTTAAGGTTTTTTTTTTACATACATCACTTACTATTTTACTGAGCCCATATCTACATAGGCATGAAGAGAGATGATGGAGGGGAAATGGTAATTTAATAATGTCCAATGTTCCAAATGCCATGTAATTGTTGGAAAACCACTGAGACTCTCATCACTTTGTGTTTTTCATAAATGTAAATGGATTTTCATTTTAGTGCTCCCTCCATGCTTTTTAAAGAGAAGCTTAATATGGCTATATTAAATTATGGAGAAAGGTTATTTTCATATAGTTTCTTTGCTACAAAATCATCATCTGATTTCACTTCTTCCAATAGCTTTTCATCTAAAAACTTTAAATTATACAGAATTTATCTTTATTAAATTTGTGTCTTTTCTATTTCTTATTTATTCAAAAAACTTACAAATATGTTGTCTTGAGAATGACTCAGTCTCTGCTGCTAAGATCTTTGGAATTGATTCTGTGCCGTGAATAATCGCTCTGTGGGCTTGGTTTTCTTTAATTTTGTATCGATATTAAAGGGATCAGCTTAATCCACACTTCTCTGGTTTCTCTGTGAGAATATGTGGGATACCAGATAAGTGTATTTCTGAAGAGAAAACATAGTGCTGTCTGCTCCACTTCCTTCACACACTGTAGTCTTTATAGTTGGAAAAATGCAGCCCCTTAATCTTTACTTGAATTAAAATAGTAGGCATTGTATCACATTGTATTTTTAAAGTTCTGCTGTTGAATATAGGTAAAATGTCTGTTACTTTTCATAAATTTGGCCCGCAGAGAGACGGTAATAATACATATGTATTTTTCCATGGTATTGATATTTTTAATGTGTTCCTACTATGCCTTCCAAAAGAGGAAGGAGTGATTCACTTATTTTTCAAGTAGAAGACCTTTTGCTTGATTAGATAAAAAGTTCAGTTATGAATTAAGTGTTAATTTAAATTAATGAAAACATGCCTGATTTGTTCTGTAATTTAAGTTACACAATGCTGTCTAAGATCTTTGCTGCGTCTGATGTTTTGCTGGTAGTTACTTGAAAAGTTTTTCTATTCTTGGATAATACACAGGGATAAACACAGTCATAGCAACATAAGTGCTAGAAACAATAATTTAAAAAAATAATTTTCTGAGATAAGAACTTTTGCAGAGGGCTTTATGTTTCTTCCTTGTGTTTTCAGACACCTAGAATAATGATGAGTGTGTTCATTGATGAAGAGTGACTCACTGATCATGGGGTCTTCCTCTAGAAGTCTTTCCCTAACATCTTTCTTAGAAAAAACTATATACTTTCCTCAGATAACACCAGTGGGAGAAGAGTCTGAAGAGTTATCCTGTAGTGGTGAGGGTATTTTTCCTGCTGGTGCTAAGCTTCTGTAATAAAGGCTAATGAGCCTCAAATATATATTTACAAATACCTAGGCCATATAGCTAGGTTCTTCTCTGGCTAGCTCATAACCTAAAATAACCCATTTATACTAATCTGTTTTCTGCCACATGGCTGCTTACCTTTACTCAGGTACCACGTGTCTGTCCTTCTCATTCCCAGATGAATCTCTTGTGCCTGACTCTGTATCAGAATCCTTTCTGCCTGCTGGATGCTCCACCTTCTATTCTACACATTCCTATAGGCCATAGTTTTGTTTTTTTTTAATTGACAGGCAATGTATCCTGTCAATTAAATACAAGATATTCATCTACATTATCTTTCATTTGAGACTCAAAAATTGTAGATAATTTTGAGTACATTGAGCTTACCTCCCACTTTCAATTATAGCTTTTGCTCATGCTAGATACTAGAATCCTAACCACAAGAATGGTTATTCAGCCCCAAATATTCTACAAGTATTTAGAAATATTTTTATTGTTATATTGTCTAGGAGGTTTTTGTACTGATAACTTCATGGAGACAAAACAATCTATTGGAGGAAAAAAAATCATAGTTATGGCATACTATGTGTTTGAATTAGATACAAATATGATCTCTGATCATAATAATACTGATGGAAGTTGTGATATTATTTTCAGCTTCTATCTCTTGTTTTAGATATGGAAAGGCTCTTTTATTTCTGTTTGCACATGTCAACTATATTTCATTGTGCCCTGAGAATGCCAGATACTGGTTTTGGGCATGTTGTTGTAATTTTTATTAAAACATCAAGGTTTTGACAAGACATTAATTATTTATAAAGAGCTTCTCTAGAAAGTTTTGCTTGTTACTATTGTTATTGTGTGTGTGAACTCCTGGAGGCCTACATATGCCATGGTGTGACTGTAGATGTTAGAGAATAACACTGTAGAGTCTATTCTTGTATCCTTTCACCATGAGTTCTGTGGAGCCAGCTGAGGTGCTCAGGCTCGGGTTTTTAGGCTCAAGGGCAAGAGCTTTTAACCCCTGCGCATGGCACCCACCTGAAAATTATTTTAGTAGTGTTGTCTGAGCATACGGTGTGACAGTTTGTTTTAGGGAAATGTTGTTATCCTGTTCCTCATATTTTAAGAGAAATTCAAATAAAATTAGTTTTAAATTTCCATGAATTTAAGGGATCTTTTGCCACACTTAACATATTAGTACTTATTCTATCTAGTTTTTCTAGAGCTCCTTATGTATCTAAGAGCATGGGTTAAGAATTTAGGGCATATTTTGGCTTTTAAAATACATTTTTTCTTTCTATATCTACTTTAAAATATTAATTAATTAATTAATTTTAGTTCCAGGTGCAGTGTTTGATTTACAAATCACAGAAGTAGAAGCCACAGAAATAAGAATTACTTGGAGGAAACCTCGACAACCAAATGGAATCATCAACCAATACCGTGTGAAAGTGTCAGCCCTAGAGACAGGAGTAATTTTGGAAAATACTCTGCTCATAGGACAAGATGAGGTATTACAGTTTTATTTCTGATTTTGCTGGGCCTTTCCTATTGGTTATGGTTATGGTAAGTAGGCCGATTTGCCAAACTTCTACATAAAGACTTGGCAAACTTGCTACTAGGAAATAAAATTAATTGAGGTGTGTTGAGATATTAACTAGATCATAGGTTTTTGGGTTTTTTGTTTTATTTTTTTTTAGGATTTATTAGTTAAGTGTTACTACTCTTTTTTCCTCTGAAAAATGTCCATTGAACCATCACCCAGGACTGAA
Organism: Meriones unguiculatus; assembly: GCF_030254825.1. NCBI lineage: Eukaryota > Metazoa > Chordata > Mammalia > Rodentia > Muridae > Meriones > Meriones unguiculatus. The sequence continues at coordinate 115,985,931 of NC_083350.1, read as the reverse complement.
CGTACTTCTATATGTGGGTTTTATCATTTTATATAAATTTGATTTACGTGCTCTCTCAAAGGCTTATAGTTTAGAACAGTTGGGAAAAAAAAAATTCTGCCCACAAGCAGTTTTGTCCTATTTGAACTCAAGGAGCTAGCTAGCGACCTCAGCACTGCCTTTTATTAGTGAAACAATGTAACTAAATATAAAGAAATTCACGTGCTCCATTTAACAGGAGAGGACTTGGTCTTTATTAGTAGGTTGCATTTAAGCAGAGTGGCTCTCTTATTTTCTTCTTGGCTTTATTAGGAAGTGCAGGCAGCTGATATCTTTACTTCCTTGAATAAGCTACCCACACACCCGTGAAGACCCTTGAAGTCCCCAGACTTCTCATAGCCTCATGCTGGCTGCTCCCTGGGGCCCTGTAAGGCTAAGTACACTTAGGACCAGAGTAGCAATCAGTGAGCCATTAGAAACAGATGTGATACTTATTAAGGAATTGGCTTCTTCTGTTTTCAGTTCAGAATTGCTACACTTGTAGCTACTGTATTGCTACTGTAGTGTTATCCTTCTTCTCTACACTCCTGGCTATTCCTGGTATCAGACTTCCCTTCCTTGAACTCTGGCTTTGATTTTACCATGATACTCAACATCGTAGCTATTTAGTACCTCTCATTCATAGCTCTTACCCACATCATCCCCAGGTTAAACTTTAGTCATGTGTTGGTGTCCTTTTCCCTGTGTGATGGATATTGAGTTCTAGGTTTTCTGATATGCTAGCTGGCAGCTCATCAAACAGCAGAAGCTTCAGCATTTGTTCCTGCTGAGAACATCTTAAAATAGATAGTTTTCTTTGAACCAGGTGACAGGCTTCCCAAATTTGCTAATGACATTTGTTGGCTATCCAGACACACCTGTTTTTCTCTAGAAGTTAAAAGGTTCTGAGAAGACCAGTTGGAGATCCTGTAATATAGTGAAAACAATTTGAGTCATTCAACTGTATTTAAATGTGGACCTGGCTATTACAGGATAAGATGGCTAAGAGTGTAGGTACAGAAGGGAAATGGTTAGGACTTACCATCTAGTTCTGCCATTATTGATGCTTTAAACCTGGGAAAGGTAGCATGGCTCTTCTTTTATATCTATCTATCTATCTATCTATCTATCTATTTTTTATTTTTTTATTTTATTAATTACACTTTATTCATTTTGTATCCCCCCATAAGCCCCTCCCTCCTCCCCTCCCGATCCCACCCTCCCTCCCCTTTCTGCATGAATGCCACTCCCCAAGTCCACTGATAGGGGAGGTTCTCCTCTCCTTTCTGATCTTAGTCTATCAGTTCACATCAAAAGTGGCTGCATTGTCCTCTACTGTGGCCTGGTAAGGCTGCTCCCCCCACAGGGGGAGGTAATCAAAGAGCGGGCCAATCAGATTATGTCAGAGGCAGTCCCTCTTCCCATTACTATGTAACCCACTTGGACACTGAACTGCCATGGGCTACATCTGTCATCTGTGCAGGGGTTCTAGGTTATCTCCATGAATAGTCCTTGGTTGGAATATGAGTCTCTGGGAAGGTCCCTGTGTTCAAATTTTCTTGTTCTGTTGCTCTCCTTGTGGAGACCCTGTCCTCTCCAGCTCTTACTATTTCACACTTCTTACATAAAATTCCATTCACTCTGCCCAACAGTTGACCATCAGGCTCAGCATCTGCTTTGATAGTCTGTAGGGCAGAGGCTTTCAGAGGCCCTCTGTGGTAGTAGGTTCCTAGTTTGTTTCCTGTTTTCTTCTTCTGGCTTTCAGAAGCCCTCTGTAGAAGGTTCCTAGGTTGTTTCCTGTTTTCTCCAGTATATATAAAGAACTAAAGAAGCTGAAAAGCAGCAAACCAAGTAATCCACTTAAAAAATGGGGAACAGAGCTAAACAGAGAATTCTCTGTAGAAGAATATCGAATGGCAGAGAAGCACTTAAAGAAATGCTCAACCTCATTAGCCATTAGGGAAATGCAAATCAAAACAACCCTGAGATTTCACCTTACACCCATCAGAATGGCCAAGATCAAAAACTCAAGTGACAACACATGCTGGAGAGGTTGTGGAGAAAGGGGAACCCTTCCTTCTCCACCGCTGGTGGGAATGTAAACTTGTACAACCACTCTGGAAATCAATCTGGCACTTTCTCAGACAACTAGGAATAGTGCTTCCTCAAGATCCAGCCATACCACTCCTGGGCATATATCCAAAAGAGGCTCAAGTACACAAAAAGGACATTTGCTCAACCCTGTTTGTAGCAGCTTTATTTATAATAGCCAGAAGCTGGAAACAGCCCAGATGCCCCTCAACTGAAGAATGGATGTAGAAACTGTGGTACATCTATACAATGGAGTATTACTCAGCAATGAAAAATAAGGAAATCATGAAATTTGCAGGTAAATGGTGGGACCTGGAAAGGATCATCCTGAGTGAGTTGTCCCAGAAGCAAAAAGACACACACGGTATATACTCACTCATATAGACATACAACATAGGACAAACCCACTAAAACCTGTGCATCTAAAGAAACTAAGCAAGAGAGAGGACCCTAACTAAAATGGTCAATCCCCATCCTGAAAGGCAAAGAGGATGGACATCAGAAGAAGAAGAAAGCATGGCTCTTCTTAACTTGAGATTTAACTTAGGAATTACATGACTTCCTATAAAAAAGGGTCAGTGATGAAGATTTAATGTGTGATATGTGTGAAGGACTTAGCACTGTAGCTGACATGCAGTAAGTTCTATGCTAGTATTTGGACTTGTTGGAATTAATCTTGGCATTAGATCTGTCACTCTACTCAACATTCAATGTCTAAAGCCCTTTTAATAAGAAGATCCATTCTGTTCTTAAGTCTGTAAGGTTATCCTTTCTTGTTAGATCAGATTCATTTCAGGTACTCTACTTGTCATGTTATTGGCCATTGTTTCACTTTAGAACATTGATATGGGGTGGTAGATACAACAGAATGTCAAAACAAGGGACCTTTTGTCGTAGGCCTGTCTCTGCTATGCTTTAAAACTGTGACCTTAGACAAGTCAACCTATAAAGAATTTTTACTTTCATTTTTTTAAGTGTGTGTGTTTATATGTGGGGTGTACATGTGGTTGAAGGTCTACATGTACCATGTACTCATGTGGAAGTCCTTACTTGACTTCCGCCTTTTTGTTTGAGGCAGGATCTTTCATTGGTCCACAGTTTTGTTGCATGAGCAAAGATGGCTGCCCTAAGATCTTCCAGCGGTCTGTATATGTGCCTCCTTCCTCTCCATCACTGGAAACATTGGTGTGTGTCATTGTGCTCCACTTTTTATGTAGACTCTGCGGATGTGAACTCTGGCACTCAGACTTTTTTAGGCAGTTGCTTTACAATTGAGCTTCCCCTTTTGTGATGTTCCCCTCACCCCACATCTCTTACAGGGGTAGGAATGTAGCTCAACAGATAAAACCCATGGCGCGGCATCACGCAGCTCTCTACAGTTCCCCATTTTTGTTTTAGAGGCATCAGGCAAGAGTAGAGGTCTGATCTCTGATATTAGAAATAAATTGGGACTTTGTACCAATGTTCATTTAGGTGTCATCCACCCAAAGAGCATCAGACCCGTCAGATACCTTTTTCTCAGAGGCGGGGCCTGGGGCATCAACCCGCATGCAATCAGACATGCTCTTCTCTGGTTTGAAAGCGGCTGACCCTGAGTGCAGTGCTTAGCCTTGCATCCTGAGCGTAACATTTTAGCTTTTTATGGTAGCCAACCATGCTTGGGGAGACTGTCCTGCTTCAATGGCTGTAAAGGCCTGAATGATCATGGCTGCATTACGCTGTTGTGAAAACAGCAAAGCTAACAGCTGTCCTTACTATTTTCTAACATCTTTACAGAGGTATTTTAGAAAGTTCAGAAAGTTCTCTTTTTCAACCCTCTCATATCTTATAACACTTTATTATGTAGTTGTTTGTTTGTTTGTTTGATATCAGGTCTCCATGTGACTGGTATATACCATCATATACCCTGAATGTAGCCACTGTTAAAAATGATCTCACATTTTCAATCATTGGTTCCTCTTTGAATGCTTGTTTTCTTCCTTTCATTTCTGATACTGGAGATTTCTACCTGGGTTGAACATTATGACCTTGTGTGTTTGATATGTTCTCCTTAGTATTTAGGAGTCACATAGCCAGCTCTACCTTCAGAGCACGACTCATGCATCTCTGTCTCACTCCTGTGTCCTCACCTTCACTCAGTATTGCACTTTCCTGGACTTCCATTGTTCTCCCGTCATGATAGTTTCCCGCTGTTATGTGATTATGTGACACAAACTCAGCAGCTTTAAGCAATGCACATAGTGAACAATGTTCAATGTTTTAGAGTTTATTGGCTAGCATCTGCTTGTACCCTATCATCACAGCTGGTGAAACATTTAGTTATATCACAGTTTCTAACATCCAGAGCATAGAATAGAGTAATCAAGATTTCTCCTTAGGGTCTCTAGAGCTGCAGTCAAGGGGTGGCTGTGGTGTGGTCTTACCCGGAAGCTTGACTGAAGGCGCATCTTCTTCTAGGCTTGTCCATTGTTTGGCAGATTTAATTTTCTTTTGGCTGTAGAACCAAGGACATTGACTTCTCATTGGCCCTTTATTTTAGTTGGTGCCACCTTTTACTCCTCAAAGATACTACAGTTTCTTACCAAGGAACTGGTTTGTCAGTCTGGCCTTTTACTTCATCAAACAAGCAAAGGAAGGTCTGTATAACGCCATGTGGTTATGTCCCTTCACTGTTGTAACAGTAACAGGTCCCATCTCACCAAAAGAAGAGGAAAGAGATTATTGGAAACCTGACAGCAGGAGGCAGATGAGGAGGGGTTGGCTGCGAGGCTGTTCACTGCAGATTTCACATACACTCTGACACTTAGTATACTTCTTTGTTTATGAAAGTAAACATGTAATATTTGAGAACAGAGGAAGATGATGTGTATGTATCTGAGTCATGCAGCCCCTCCCTATCACAGCCAAGTCAAAAGACAGTAAAGGAATCTAACACAGAATATAGGCATCTTATTCAGTGATTTTAGAAATAAACATATAACCAAACCAGAAACGCTTAAGATCAAAGCTTGGAGAAGGGAAAGCCAGGACAGCACATTGGTACTGTCATTATAATCTCTCATCATTTCCATCACCCCATCCTTTTCTTCTGCAGCTCATGGGCACATGTAATAGTGATAAAATTATAAAGAAACAAAACTAAAATATTCTATGTTTTGTCTCACTGGTATCATTTTTGTCATTGGATTATTTTTTACTGTACCTTTGTGGTTTTCTTGGTTTTTTTATTTATAGGGTTTATTAAAATAACATGAAGTATATTTATGATATCAGACTTGATATTTAAACAAACATTAGAAAATATGTCTGAAATTTGAATATCAGATCTCTAGGATTTTTATTTCAACCTCTCAACATGTATTTGAATTTCATCTATAATATTTTTAATTAACAACTGAAACTCATACTCAACTAAATGTGATGATAGGGTATTAAGACCACAAAGGCAGATGCTAGCCAATAAACTCTAAAACACTGAACATTGTTTTCTATGGCACACTGTTTTTGTCTTGTTTGTTTGTCTGTTTTAAGAACAAACATATTTTTAGAACCACATAGAACTACGAGGTTCTATGTATTCTGATAAACCCATAACATACATAGAGGAATAACTAACTTTTATTCTTTTACTGATTTGGACTGAAGCACTTGCTTGATGCTTAACAGTCAGTCCTGCCCTCCTTTCTAGAGCGGTGGTATTCATTATAGTGGTTCTTGGGGATGTGAAACCATGAAAATATAGTCTAACCCACTCTGCTATCACTAACTTGATCAAATGACAATAGAAGGGAGTTAGAATTTCATTAGTACAATCAAGTGATATCTCATGGGCACAAGTGCTTAGCATTTTATTTGACATTTGGTATCTTAAAATGCTATTCTGTATAGTAATACAACAATACATAAAGATTTAACTTTTTATTGTGGGTGGACACAGTTTTCTTATGCAGTATCTTCCCCTTGTCATGAGTCCTGCTTTCCAGAACATCTTTACAGGGTTCCTCTCCTGCGTATACTTCATAATGTGACAATGATCCTTTCAGAAAACAGCACAAACTTCTATATTGAATTAAAGTAGAACCATGCAAAGCATAACTAATTTCTCCATTAGTGTAAATTTTATCCTATTAAAACAAATATTAAAATTAACTTCTTTGGATACCATATTCTTATAGTACTGAAGTCTGAAGACCCTAGTTGATTATCATACTTTGATACAGCCTGAGGCATTTTTTTCCCAGTAGTTATCATCTTGGTTGCTAGTACCACAGACTTCAAAGTTTAATATTGTTAATTTTATTCATTCTACACCTTTCTCAAGCATATCAATCATTTTTCTGAGGAACCAGAAGAGAGAGCCCTGTTGTTACAGAGGAGGCTGAGTAGCTAGGAAGGCTTTAGCAAGAGTATATTGAGCACAGATTAAACAAAAACTGACTAAAGCCTGAAGTATTTGTTCACCAAAATAATGTCTAGAAGTAGCATCCTTAAGAATACTTTTAAAAACGTTACTATAAACTTTCTTTTTACCTCCCTTTTTGATAGCAACACAAATGTTATATAGAAATTGAAGTATCTCTTAAGAATAAGTTAAACATCCCATTAATTCAATTCAGCAGATCTCTAGTGAATCTTAAGTTGATAGAAATCCCACTTGTTGCCATGAAGGTTATTACATGTAAAATCAAGTTGGTTTATTCAGGTGGATTGGGACTTTAACTCTGCAGACTTCTAGTTCTTTCACATAAATTCCAAGGATTCCTCTGTAACATATGCTAGGCCTTTCATGTTGACGAATTGTGACATTCCCCAACTCTGTGGTTCTTAACGAGGGGCAACTTTTCTTTCTTTCTTTCTTTCTTTCTTTCTTTCTTTCTTTCTTTCTTTCTTTCTTTCTTTCTTTCTTGAAACATAAAGTAACATCTGAAGATATTGTCTTTGTGTAGGGGTCAGGGATGATGCTAAATATTCCTTAATGTACAGGATAACATAAGACTTGTAACAAAATTACTTAATACAATTGAATTCAGTGGTTCTCAATTCCAGTAATTTGCACTCTGTAGGTGTCAAATTGTAAGCATTGTGATGGCTTTACTTTTCTACTCTCGTCCCTTTATTTCTACATATTTCTTTCTGCCCTTTTCCATTCTTTTTTTAAAGTAATTTCATCTAGTAATTTTTGCTCTTAAAATTCACTGTCTTTTCTCTTCAGAAAAGCCCAACATCTAACCTAGTGCCATTTTGAAAGAGACAACATGTGAGAACTATTCTCAGCATGAAACAATTAATGATGATCTATAACATTCTGGGTTGATAGAAAGCAGAGTTCAATTCATTGCCCTGGTTTAAGATGGAGTTTCCAGTGAAAATTAGAATTGGGGTAAGATTCAGAGTCATAAGTTTTCGTGCCATCTCTTACATCAAAATGGCAGTTTGTCAACAGGTATGCTCAACTTGGTTAATTGAGGGAATGCTATGGTTGCCTCGCCATAATTTATTTGACATGTGGTAGAAACTATTGAGAGATTTAATACAAAATTACAGTTCAAGGTGAAGCTCTTTGTGCTACCTCCTGATTTCATCCATAGTGCTTTGTAAATTGTAGATTGTCAGGAGGCAAATGATTGATAGTGGGAACAGCTGTCTGGTTCCAACATAGCCTATTGGCTGGAATACCAGAGTATAACTTTGTGATTCATGTCTTCCCCATTTCCCTGTGGATTCAGAGCTCAAATGAGCTGTAAGAAGTCAGAAAATCTTTGCTTAGTCTCAGGCTCTCTTTCCTAGGTTCTTTAAGTGATGTGAGTAGGTGTCCTCTACTGTTCCCCCAAACACATATGCTTATTGGGAGGCTGATATCAAAAATTGATATCAGAATGTCTTTCTCATTTGCTTACAATGTACTTGTATAAATTTTTTATTAATTCTTTGAGTTTCTCAGTGTCTTATGATAAAATTGACAACAACTCTCTCCCTTTACTCTTCCCAACTTCTTCTTAACTTCATGTCTATAATTTATTTACTTTTTAAATAACCCTTTGGCTCCAATTTGTGTTGTCCACATATTTTAGTATGTGAAGATATCTTCTGGAGTGTCTTTGTCCTACCAGGAATCACACATTAAAGTAAATTGACTCTATCTGAAGGACTTTTGAGTCTTTAAAATACAGGGTCTTAGTTTTGAGACAAGGTTTATCACTGAACTCACAGAACTCATGCTGTTGGCCATGCTAGCTGATTAGTAAACATACCGCACTCACCTGCCTCCTTGGTATTATTTTTGTTTTGCATGTGCACAAGTGAATACGTGTTCAGATACATATGGGAGCATGTGTATGTTCAAAAGCTGGTTGAGACCCAAGATTGATGGGAGGCATCCCCAGAGTCTCTTTCCGCTTTGTGTCTTGGGGTGGGTTGTTTAAACTGAAGCCAGTGCCCACTTAGAAAGCTAGTCTAGCTGGGCAGCTTGTTCTGAGGATTTCCTGTCTCAGAATGCTGAGCTCTAAACTTGCAGGCAGGCTACCGTGCTGCCTGGCATTTGTAGGTGCTGGAGGGGTCTGAACTCCAGTCCTCATGATTATGCAAGCAGTAAGCATTTCATGGTCTCAGCCATCTTCCTGGTGTCTCGATGATTTCTCTTTAATTTAAGTAATGCTATTTGGAAGACTGTAAGTTCTCTTGAATAATTTCCCCATTAAAAAAAATCTCTCAGAACGTTGTCATCTAAATAACAGGTTTTGTAGATATTTACATTAATTGAACTATTGTAAAAATTTTTACCTTTTGAGTTTTTTTTTTCTTGAGCTCCAACTATTATTATTACTTTTTAAAACACCGAACTCATTAATGATAACAACAACAAAAACTCCAAACCCAGTTTTGGCTCCAAATATGATCAAAGCCACATCAAGTAATTAGCAGTCAGGTATCCTAGTACATAGTGATAACCAGAGCATACATATTTACTATGTTATCCATTTTAAAAGCATAAAATCAGTTAATTGGCAAGTAACAGAGTAGACTATTTTCAAAAGAGTTTAGAGGTAAGTTTGAGAGTCATTCAGTTAAAAAAAAAAGTTGTTTTTTATAACCTAGAACCCCTGCACAGATGTAGCCCATGGCAGTGTAGTGTCCAAGTGGGTTACATAGTAATGGGAAGAGGGACTGCCTCTGACATGAACTGATTGGCCTGCTCTTTGATCACCTCCCCCTGAGGGGGGAGCAGCCTCACCAGGCCACAGAAGATGACAATGCAGCCACTCCTGATGTGATCTGATAGACTAAGATCAGAAGGAAGGAGAGGAGGATCTCCCCATCAGTGGACTTGGGGAGGGGCATGCGTGAAGAAGGGGAAGGGAGGGTGGGACCGGGAGGGGAGGAGGGAAGGGCTTATGGGGGGATACAAAGTGAATAAAGTGTAATTAATAAAAAAAAGATGTTTTAATACTTTCCTATTTTCTTTAAACCTTGTATTTTGGGAAATTCGAAATAGGTAGAAAAGTAGAGAAAAGTACATAATTAGATCCCAAAAACTCACTGCCTGGATTTAGCAAATATAATTCTGAATGTTCCCTCCACTGGTTCCTGTTGTTGTTGCAAATGCAGACATGTTTAAAATGAACTCCAGACTTGTTCTTGTATGCCTATATGGCCTGAATTTCCAAAGAATGGACATTTTCTTCCACTTAATAACCATAGAGCTACACCTAGGAAAAAATATCAGTATTGCCTTGGCTCATTGAATCTATGCTGTAATCAAATGTTTCTGTCCATTTCTAATGCCTTTGTTGACCAGTACGTTCAAATTAAAACCCAAACTCCATATGTTTCTGTGATTCTTAAGCCTCTTGAGGCAATTCTTTTTAAATTGTTGGTTAAAATTAATTTCAAGATTAACATTTTATACTGACATTTGAATAAAACATATTTCCTCCATTCTACTTTGCTCCATTTTACTGGGTTGGGATCATCAAAAGAAAGTGACATCAAGCTATCCCTACCTCCATCTGTAATCTGAACTTGATATTTTCATTCCATGTCTATTATCATTTACAGATTACACTGTGGGATGTAGCAACAAGGAATGTTACTGACACTATACCTTAGAACCATGGATGGGTATGCTGTGACCCCTACTTGAAACCTATTACCATCAAGGTTTCTTTCTGTTTGTAATTCATTTGATTAAAGATAAATTATAATATCACAATAATTATATTATTACATATGCATATTATATATAACAATATATTACATATAAGAATATATTATATATATTAAAGATATATATAACATTTATATATATATACAACAATATAATATTTGTTATAGGAAGCAGATATGCAGTCACTCATGACTAGTATACTATAAAGGATGCTTAGATAAAGAAACAAAACTTGTTTTAATAATATGCTCAGAATTCTTACAATTTGTGGGCTGAAAAGTTAAGATATTTCAGCTATGAAACCCTTGTATGAAAACGTCTAATTATACCATGAAGAAAAGAATATATGTCTGAAACTAATACCTCCTTTTCTCCAAAATAAAGTATCAATCTAATAAGAACTGGAGTGACCATGTTATGTTACTACGGTGCAGGGTTTTAGCTGAGGACAAAATCTTGGAAAGTAAAGAACACAATAGTTACGGAAACATTATTTTTCTTTTAAAATGCGTAATTCCAAGGTGACAAATTTTTAAGTCATGAGGCATTGATTGAGTTTTCATTCCTTGTAAATACTGACCTTTAATTACAGTATATGAACAACCCCATGTCTCCAGAAATGATGAACCTAGTGGACCCAATGATAGGATTCTTTGAGGGCTCCGCAGAGATGTCTTCTGACCTGCACTCCCTGGCTTCATTCATATACAGCAGCCAGCCACACAGTGGCTTTCCTGCCAGGACTAGAGCTGAAGACCCAAGCTCACCAGTTAGTAAGTAAAATTTTAATTCTTTCTGAGGTGCATTGAAACCAATATCTAGCAGAGGTATGAACCTGTGCTTTGAGTTCAACCATGTTATTAATGTTACATTGGGTTGGAGTCAGATACTTCTTTTTAACTGTCAGCTAACCTCATGAAACAAATGGAAAGGCCACACAAGCAGTGGCTAGCCCTTTCCAACCCATCTGACCTTCTTCCTAGAGAAAGTAGTACCCCAGAGTCTCTGGCCAAGCTGCATAGACAATCAGTTATTACAGTTGCCAAAGCAGGTGTGATGGGGAGGGATTAACATATCTCCAAATCATTTACAGGCCTCACATTCTCTGCAGCTTTTGACAAATAGGTTTTCAGATGTCACTAAAGGTAAATAGGTCAGAAAGTTACAACTCTAGTGCATGGTGTAATAAACAGGTGTAGGTGTCCCTGGTATGTGGTGATGTCATTAGCTCACACACTTGCTCTTCAGGGTCAGTGAATCTTATTGTTTCTAAGTCTAGGGTTGGTTCTGAAACAACCTTATTGTTTCTAAAGGGCAAATTGAAGGCATGTAGTTATATGATGCAGGGCTGCACTGTTTCTTTGGCTATTATAAAATGTTAGCTAGGAATAGCATGCTATTTCACTGCCTTTTCTATGATATGGTATTTGCCTCATTCCAAAATAAAAGTGTCATGCTCTTCTATTCACGGTAGAGTTAGTAACAGAAAATTACATTTCAATCGCTACGTGTTTCTTCTATTGATTTACTTTTATGTGCAAAGTGACTTGACTACATCAACACTTAAAAACTAGAAGACCCACAGGTTCTAATACAGCTGCTCCCCTATATATTTCAAAATTAGCTTAGTTCCTAATTAAAAATTGATAGGCAAAATTTAGAAATAAAGTAAATATCTTAGACATTTTTGTAGGCACGTGCGTTTGTCAGTTAAGTCCTAAGCAAGAATGCTTACTTTAAGCACTCTCTGGGGCTAGAGATTGTATAGTAAAATTTATAATGTAGAAATGTATAGTTAATTTTAAGTCCAAATAAAACTTTCATTTCTTAATTAAAACTTAGCATTGACTTGTAAGGTTTCCTTCTTATATTTTTGCCTAGTGTTTGATTTCAGGAAAAACAAACAAACAAACAATCAAACAAAAAACCCTCTGCTAGTCTTTCTTTGGAAAGTTATATTTTTTCTCAAAACATTACCATACTGTTCTAAAATATTTTACCACAACCTGCAAAGCCATATTATGAAAATAAGATGTTTATACATACTGGGGAGTCTTTAGAATTAGTAAAATGTTCATATTTACTACGAATCGTATGCCTAACATTCTGCATATGAGAATGTATGAAGATATCAATACATAATGTGCTATTAAGTTTCACTGAGAAAAAATAATTTTGATGGTAGAGTCCAATATTCTGTTTTATTTTTTCTTGTTGATTTCAAATAGTAACCACCAAGAATCAGTATATTACTGACATCAGCGCTGAACAGCTGTCTTACGTTATCAGGCAGCTTGTACCGTTCACTGAGCACATGATCAGTGTCTCTGCTTTCACCATCATGGGCGAAGGACCACCAACGGTTCTCACTGCTAGAACACGTGAGCAAGGTACAGATGCCTTTCCTCTGAAACAATTACTTACAAATATTATTCATGTGATTGATACTTTTGCTTCTTCATTCCTATTAATTGTTCATTCTTCTTTTCAAGTGCCAAGTCCCATCCAAATTATAAACTATAAAAATATTAGTTCTTCATCTATTTTGCTATATTGGGATCCTCCAGAATATCCCAATGGGAAAATCACTCATTACACAGTCTATGCAATGGAATTGGATACCAACAGAACATTCCAGATGACTACTGTAGATAACAGCTTTCTCATCACAGGTAGAAGGAAAAGTTGTGTTTCTTTTTGCATTCCTACTCCTCCGATGGAAAATTTGCACTTCTATGGACCTTAAATGCTATAGGACATATTCCAGTATTTGGATATCTTAGAAATGTTTATGGAAATAACAATATAACATGTTTCTTTAAGTATAGCTTTCCACAGAAAGTAAAAAGGATATTGTCACAGCTTTTATAGAAATACACTTAACCTAAGAAATATTTTACTTAGTATGTGAAAATAATTCATAATGAGGACCTGAATGAATGGACTCACATGAAAAATCAGCTGAGGCAATTCAATTGACAGGGTGTGTGTGTGCCAATTCTCCTTGCTAGGTGCCAAAAGTTCTTTTTTTTTTTCCAGCTTACTGCCTTAACATTACAGGAAAGATCTCTGATATCACATGTATGGGAAACCTTGAAGCCAAAAAATTTGGGAGACTAAGAGTATATGAAACATGACTTAGAGAGCCAGTCTTTCTAATAAATTATTCATATTGGTCCTCTGGCAAATGGCACTAAGCTAAGAATGCCACTTTTTGGAGATTTTAAACAATATTCCTGTTGTATTTTAGGATTAAAGAAATATTCAAGATACAAAATGAGAGTTGCTGCTTCAACTCATGTTGGTGAAAGTTCTTTGTCCGAAGAAAATGAGATCTTTGTGAGAACTCCAGAAGACGGTAAGAATATAAAATATACTTTGAATTTAAAAAGGAAGAAAGCAGGCAAGGAAGGAAGGAGGAAGGGAAGGAAGCAGGAAAGCAAGCAAGCAAGGAAGGAAGGAGCAAAGGAAGGAATGAAGGAAGAAAGGAAGGAGGCAAGCTGGGAAGCAAGCAAGCAAGGAATGGAGAAAAGATAACATTTTCTTGCCTACCTCATGGAACATTTCTTTAGACATGTTCCGTGTCTAAAACAACAACTATGAAAAAGCACATGTTTTAAAGTTTTGTTCTATCCCTCCCTAACCCAGAGCCAGAATCATCACCTCAAGATGTCAAAGTAACTGACGTGTCTCCAAGTGAAATGAGGTTGAAGTGGTCCCCACCTGAAAAACCTAATGGGATTATTATTGTCTACGAGGTGCTTTACCAAAACGCAGACACCTTGTTTGTAAAGAACACCTCAACCACAAACATAATTTTAAGTGACCTGAAACCTTACACCCTCTATAATATTTCTGTCCGGTCGTATACCAAGCTTGGTCATGGCAATCAGTCATCCTCATTACTCTCTGTGAGAACTTCAGAGACTGGTAAGTTTTTCTTGTGTGTTTGCTTAATAATTCTTAGTCATATAGTAACATGGCTTACAAATTCCCTGCTATTTGTATTTTTGTGAGAGAAATATATTCCTTCATTGTTATTTTTCTGTAAAGGAAGTTTATGTACTATTTCTGGCAAAAATGTAGAAAAAGGCTTAGTTGTTTAAAAACTCTCCTATATAAAGGATATTTAATGTAAAAATCAGTGAATTGTTCAAATGAAAGACCATTAATAGCAAAGACTCAGCCAGTGTGACTGCAGGCTCTAACAGAGACATGCTCAGAGGACTCATTCAGTCTGGGTCTTAATGGTGAGGGCACAGTGGGCAGGAGGAATCTGAGAGGTGAGGTGGAGTGATCCTCCAACTAACAGAAATAACACAAGCAACAACATCATTTGTATCTCAGTTTCAACAGTGATTGAGCAAGTAACACAAGACAATGATTTTGCCTGGTAATGTTGGATTATTGTTTTTTTTTTTTTGCTATGAACACATAATGGAGCTATTACTATCAGGTCAAACCTGCAATGTATGCTAAGTATGTGAACTTATTGTAGCATCTACACATCTAAATGAATAAATGTATGCTGACTAGCTACTGTCAGAACTCCATAAAGATCTCACGTTGGAAGTCACAAATAGTCAAATATCAGCAACCCCATTTAGGTTAGCCAGATCCAAATGTGAAGCTCTGTCCTTACCTTGATGATCTGGAAATCTAGCAAGGCAATAGACCTCCTCCACTGAGAGTAATCCCTTGAGAGTTTTGCACAGATTTAATATAATGAGATGTCACAACTTTATGGATACAGAATGATGATCATAATTACAGCAGTACTAAGAATGACGAAAGGAGTACTTTATAGCATCAAGAGCTATTGCACCCTTGAACTAAACTTAATTAATATCAGATTCCATACTGCCATGCCTTGTTGCTCTTATGACTACTGCACCTAAAGGCAGGGTACTTTTTTAGAAGGATAATTGTTCTTTTGTGACTGTTTTATTTTACACTGGGCCAATATTTTTGTGGTTGTCGCTGTTTTCGAATTCCTCTTAAAGTGTCACGGTTTCTTTCCCTGGCTTTCATGTAAGTTATCGTCTTAATTCTGGAGTAGAGTACAGCACTAAGTTATGGTTTTTCATCATGAAAAACTGAGGCACTAGAAGGGTCATTCATTCAGCAAACATTTACAATGTTTCAAAACCTATTTTGCACATAGCAGCATAGAAGGAAATGGTTTCCTTTTCCCCTAAAGTTCATATTAATTTGGAGGGAATTTAATTGCTTAAGGCTAGCCAGCTGGCAAGTGATAAAGCTGGAATTGAAACCAAGCCCATTAGTTATATAAAGCCCATTTTGCTCCCAAAGCACATGCTGGAAAATTGTAAAATGTACTGAGGATCTCTCAGTTCACAGTGGTGGTTGGCTATCTGAGCTTTGCATAGTAAGAGGAAGTAAACTATTAAGTTTCAGTGCATTGTGATTTTGAAGAAGCAGAATGCTTATCAGATATTTTACTTCTTAAGTGATTATCATGTCAAGGACACCACATTTTAATGATGAATTTTAAAAATTGTTTTCTGAACATTGCAGACATGAGGTAATTTCTTTTGCACTGGAAAAAGTACACCAACTTCCATTCCATTATTTGTTTTATGACCTTAATTCTAAAGTAGGAATGAGTGAATACAAGAATTTAACTTGAGAAGTTATTTAAAACAAGAATGTTAGTTCCAGAAAATATTTAAGAAAACAAGGCAAAGTAAGCTGTTTTAATAAAATGACCAATAAATCACAATGGATAAGGTAAAGCTGACACTTGGTGGTGGGTCTCCTGAGCCTCATTTCAGGGTTCATTTATTAGACCCCTGATCTAGCTATGAAATAACAACATGGATGGGAAAAGCTACCCCTGAGCTTCTTGCCCACCTGTTCTGGTGAGTCACAGGGGGCTGGCCTGACAGCCTTCTGAGAAGCTGGGGGCCAGCTCATGGAGGATTGTATTCTATGCCTGAGAGGCCCACTCCCCTGAAGAAGTAGTCTCAGTTTGCCATCCATGTAGAAGAAAATAGTGGGATCGATACCAGTGAGATTTCCTAGTTCCTGTCGAGCTACTAGCTTTAGCTCCCATGACAGAAGAAGGGTTCAGTAGAATTTTAGGATATCATCTGAAGAACAATGAGCTCAAAATAACTGTCTGTTCTTAGAATTCAGTAATATTATTAAAATATTTTTTCTTATAAAAGAGCCACGCTTCTGTTAAGCTTTATGTACAATTGTTGTGATAACCCATTGATGTGACCATGCTGGTAATTGCAAAAAAGAAAATTAATAATCTATTTAAGAGTCTCATCAGGTTTAGATAGTTCTAATTTGTTTATTCTTGGTAGTAATAAGCAGAGTTCAAATAGGGAAGATCAATACAGGGTGATTTTCTGTGCATGGATGAGTTTGGATATGTGTAGGTATGCTTTCCTTATAGAATTTGCAGTTTACAAATGAGGTTATCTTGCGTGTAGTGTACAGAAATTACCAAAATAAGAAAATCAATAAAAATGAATCCTTTGATGGCATAGATTCTCTTTCCTTCTTACCACAAAACTTTCTTTATGGTAAGCCTTTAAATAAATATTTTGAACTTTTATGATTTGGCAAAATAACCACTAATATGAATATAACACAGATTTATACCAATATTCTGAGCAGAACTCTGTGAATTTTTATGTTTTAATGAATAACATCTTTATATTTGTCTATATACTTCACAATTTTATATGCCAACTAAACTGTCTTAGGATGTCTTTGTAATAACAGCCTTTATTATAATCATGAATCAAATTATATCTGTTGTTAGATTTTTTAATAGATTAGTTTACTTCAACTGGTAAATATCACTGTGCTGTTACTATCATCAGGAGTACTTTGAATGTTAGCTGAGGAAATTCTCAGTGTATCTTCACTCCCCAAAATCAGTGAGTCATTTCTCTGCCTGAAGACTCAGCTCTGGTTATCTCCTAAGGATAAATGAATAAAATATGATGGCTGCCATGCTGAGGTCAGGGATGTATTTCTGCCCTGATTAGTGATGGCAGGCAAGCAATGCTGGAGGGACACCTTTGCAAAGTGTCTCAAAGTCTCAAGTTATATTACATTAAAATTTTATTTCTACAGCATTTTAAATAGCTTACCCCCTAATTAAAATTATTACTTTAAAAAGAATGTTAGTTTAGTTAAACCATAATTACATTTGAGACTCTGCTCCACAAATTTGCATATTGATTGGTTGTGGTTTTCTGTAGTAGTCCATCTGTGGCAAAGAGAAGTTCCCTTGATGAGGGGTTGAGATTACACTTCTCTGCGGACATAGGGACAAATGTTGATAGATTGCTGTTAGGGATAAGGCTGGTTTAGTAAATGAGTTTTTGTAGTTTCTCCTCCAAAAACCATGACTTCACTAGCTCTGAATAGTTAGCTAGATTTCCAGTACCAGGTATGGTCTCATTCTTTAAATGTTTTTGAGATGGTAATTTAATACCATTCTTCATTTCCTTTCCTCCCTACAAACCCTACCATATACCCTCCCCACTCTTCCTTCGGATTCATGGCCTCTTTTCTTACTAGTTGTTACTGTATGTGTGTGTGTATAGGAATAAGTAAATAGATAGATACAGAAATAAATACAGAGATACATAGTTGGTAGATGAGAGTGCATACATACACACATATGTATACCCCCACAATATCTTCCTAAAATTAGTTGTTCAGTCTGTATAATGTGTTAATGGTATGTATGCTTTCAGGGTTGACTATTTGGTTATGGGAAAACTGGTATGATCTTCCCTTTCCTGCTCCCAGATTTTCTCAGTTGGTATAGTCCTTTGTGTGGGGTTAAAGGTCTCATGGACCTTTCTTTCCCAGCTTGGCAAGTTCATTGGTGTTCATTGGTGTCCTTGTTCACCTTACAACTGAGTGGTCATGTGGGGGAGATTTTATGAGTATAGCTTCTGATTATTACTGGGAGTCACAATCTCACATACACCGTTTGGTTCTTAGAATCTCTCTGCTCTCTCTTCCACATGTTCTCTGAGCATTGGGTGTGGATTCATTTTGTGGATGTGGAACTGGAGGCTACAAATCTGCATTTTTATCGGTTGTGATTTTCTGTAGTGGTCTCCATCTGTTGCAAGGAAGAGTTTTCTTGATGATGGTGAAGACTACATTTAACCATGAATATAAGAACAAATGTTCTTAGTCAGAACTTGGTGAATCCTGCTCAAAAGAGGAAGGAAGGATTGTAGGAGCCAAAAGGGTCAAGAACTCTGCATGAAATTCCACAGGATCAACTAACCTAAGGATACTGAAACACCACCCTTCATCCTCTCTGACTATCATGGATATCAACAACGACAAAACAGACAAACAAACAAAACCCCCAGAAACTTACAATCTCACGGAAACCGAACACCTCACAACACAATGGAAATTGGGTCAAGACAGAAAATAAGAAGGATATTACGGACTTTTTTTTACTGAATCAAAGTGAATATACTACATACCTAAACTTATAGGACACAGTGAAAATGGTTCTAAGAAGCAGGTTCATAGCACTAAATGACTACATGAAAAAAGAAAAAAAAAAATTGGACGGATCTCATACTACTGAAAATCACACTTTAAAGCCCTAAAGACCAAAATGAAGACTTTTTTCCCTACAGGAAAGGGCAGATCTCTCAGGGATATAAACCAAATATGGTATCTCAATTTGTAATAAGACTAAGCACCTCCCCTCATATTAAGACTGGACAAGACAACCAATAGGAGAACAAAGGTCTCAAAAGCAGGCAAAAGTGTCAGAAACAGCTTCTGTTCCCTCTGTTAGGAGTCTGAGAAAAACACCAAACTACACAATTATAATGTATATGCAGAGGATCTAGGATAGTCCCATGCATGCTTTGTGATTGTTGGTTCAACCTCGGTGAGTTCCTATGAGTCCAGGTTAGTAGATCAATGGAATCAAATAGAAACCAGAAATAAACCCACACACCTAGAGATACTTGATTTTTTTTTTGAACAAAGAAGCCAAAACCATTCAATAGCATCTTCAACAAATGGTCCTGTTCCAACTGGATGTCTGCATGTAGAAAAATGCAAATAGATGCGTATTTATCATGCTGCACTAAAGGAAAGTCCACGTGGTTTAAAGATCTCAACATAAAACCAGGCACACTTAATCTGCTGGAAGAAAAAGTGGAGAAGAGCCTTGAAGAGCACAAGAGACAACTTCCTGACAGAAGTTGTCAGGAAGCACAGGCTCTAAGATCAGCAATGAATACTTGGGACCTCATGAAACTGAAAACTTTTTGTAAAGCAAAGGACACTGTCGTCAGAACAAAATGACAGTCTACAAACTGGGAAAGGATCTTCACCAACCCTACATCTGACAGAGGGCTAATATCCCAAATATATAAAGAACTAAAGAAGTTAAACCCAACAAACCAAGTAATCCAATTAAAAATGGGGTACAGAGCTAACCAGAGAATTCTCAGTAAAGGAATATTGAAAGGCAGAGAAACACTTAAAGAAATGCTCGATGTACTTAGTTATCAGAAGGACAAACAGGATAGACATCAGAAGTAGGGGAAGACAAGGAACAGGACAGCTGCCTTCTACAGAGAACCTCTGAAAGATTCTAACTATCAGAGTATTGAAGGAGATACTGAGCTCATAGCCAAACTCTGGGCAGAGTTCAGGAAACCTTATGAAAGAAGATGTAGATAGGAAGACCTAGAGGGGAGAGGAACTCTACAAGGAGACCAACAGAGCCAAAAAACCTGGGCCCAGGGGTTGCTGCAGAGACGGATACTCCAACCAAGGACCATGCATGGAGAGATCCTATACCCCCTGCTCAGAGGAAGCGCACAGGCTGCTCAGTATTTAAGTGGGTTCCCTAGTAAGGGGATCAGGGGCTCTCTCAGACATCAACTCAGTGGCTGGCTCTTTGTTCACCTCCCCTGGGGGGGTACAGGCTTGCCAGGCCACAGAGAAAGATGATGCAGCCAGTCCTCATGAGACCTGATAGGCTAGGGTCAGAGGGAAGGGGAGGAGGTCCTCCCATATCAGGGGACTAGGGGAGGGGCATGGGAGGAGAAGAGGGAGGGAAGGCAGGATTGGGAGGGAATGAAAGAGGGAACTGGGATACAAAGTGAAGAAACTGTAATAAATAAACAAATAAATAAATTAAAAAAACCAAAGATGTGAGTATACATTGTGTGTCTTTCTGTTTCTGAGATACCTCACTCAGGATGATCTTTTCTAGTTCCCACCATTGCCTGCAAATTTCATGATTTCCTTTTTAATTGCTGAGTAATATTCCATTGTGTAAATGTACCACAATTTCTGTATCCATTCCTCCGTTGAGGGACATCTGGGTTGTTTCCAGATTCTGGCTATTACTAATAAAGCTGCTATGAGCATTGTTGAGCAAATGTCCTTGTATAAGTGAACAAATTTTGGATATATGCTTAGGAGGGGTACAGTTGGATCTCAAGGTAGTACTATTCCTAATTGTCTGAGAAAGTGCCAGATTGATTTCCAAAGTGGTTGAACATGTTTACATTCCCACCAGCAATGGAGGAGGGTTCCCCTTTCTCCACAACCTCTCCAGCATGTGTAGTCACTTGAGTCTTTGATTTTAGCCATTCTGATGCATGTAAGGTGAAATCTCAGAGACATTTTAATTTGCATTTCCCTGATGACTAAGGACTTTCCACATTTCTTTAAGTGATTCTCTGCCATTCTCAATTGAGAATTTTCTGTTTAGCTCTGTATGCCATTTTTTTATAAGCGGATATTAGACATATAATATAGGATAAACACACTAAAATCTGTACACCTAAAGAAGCTAAGCGAGAAGGAGGACCCTGGGTAAGATGATCAATCCTCATTCAGAAAAGCAAACAGGATAGACATCGGAAAAGGGAGAAAACAGGGAACAGGACAGGAGCTTACCACAGAGGGCCTCTGAAAGACTCTACCCAGCAGGGGATCAAAGCAGATGATGAGACTCATAGCCAAACTTTGGGTAGAGTGCAGGGAATCTTATGAAAGAAGGGGGAGATAGAAAGACCTGGAGGGGACAGGAGCTCCACAAGGAGCCCAAACACAACCAAAAAATCTGGGCACAGTGCTCTTTTCTAAGACTGATACTCCAACCAATGACCATGCATAGAGATAAGCTAGAATCTCCGCACACATGTAGCCCATGGCAGCTCAGTGTCCAAATGGGCATCCTAGTAAGGGGAACAGGGGCTGTCTCTGACATGAACTCAGTGGCTGGCTCTTTGATCACGTCGCCCTGAGGGGGGAGCAGCCTTATCAGGCCACAGAGGAAGACAATGCAGTCCTAATGAGACTTTATAATCTAGAGGCAGATGGAAGAGGAGGAGGACCTCTCTATCAGTGGACTGGGGAAGGGGAATAGGTGGAGAAGAGGGAAGGAGGGCAGGATTGGAAGGGGACAAGAAAGGGGGCTACACGTGGGATACAAAATGAAGAAATTGTAATAAAAATTAAAAAAATAAATTAGTTAAAAAAGAACACACACACACACAAAAAAGAAAACCAAAGATGTTTAAATCTCAAAGAACCCATATTTTGGAAGAAATTGAAATATCTCTGATATGCAAAGCCAAACATTAAGAAGTCCCATGAGGCTGAGGTGAGCAAAACAAGACAGGAAGCATAAAATACCATGGACTTCATGATAGAGATTTGGGGAGATAGAGGCAGAATCAATGAAGATGTGAACAGCAGTATACAGTTATGAACTGGGTTTCCATGGCCACTTACTTGCAGTCAGAAGCCACTTATTTGCTAAGTCAAATGTTCTTGATGAATGAAGACGGATGAAGATGCGCATTTGATGAATGCTCTGCTAAGAGGTGACGGTATAGGTGACTCAAAATGGAGTGGAATTCATGGGGAAAGTGCCCAGCTGAGGTTATTATTTAGGGACTGTGATAGCTAAGAGAAATTAGAACTTCAAGAAGCTTAGATATTAAGTGAAAGAACAAAATCATATTTGAGGGGACAAGTATTTATGGGAACTGACTATTTTTACCGTGATACACGTCACAGTGCGTGTTAACATACATTTCTAGGTCTGAGTAGACAGGTCAGTGTAATCTATAATAATGGCGGCTTTGGCAGGCCTTTGTTAAGTAAGGAGGGAAGGCAGTTGATACAGATTTATGGGAGGAAGAAGTCTTTTTAGATTTTTTTTCCTCATCAGTGGAATGGGATACAAGTTTTTCAGGTTATAATGAGGAAAGTTTTTGCTGTTATTGTTTTTCTTTTGGGCAGATAAAGGAAGGTGTAAATGCATATAAAAGAGTAGAAAAAAGAAATATAGGTAGCCAGTTGTGAAAAAGATCTACTGATGATTTCAGGCTTAAAAAGTCAAACAGGGCTATTCTTTTTTTGTTTGTTCATTTTTGTTTTGTTTTGAGACAGGGTTTTCCTGAGTAACCTTATCTGTCCTGGACATATTTATTGTAGACCAGGATGGCCTCGAACTCACAGAAATCTTCCTGCCTCTGCCTCATGAGTGCTGGGATTACAGACATGCACCACTTAGCTGGCTACCTCGTGGATATTTTCTTTTTTTAAAATATTAGTTACAGTTTATTAATTTTGTATCCCAGCTGTATCCTGCTCCCTCATTCCCTCCCAATCCCACCCTCCTTCCCTCATCTCCTCCCTGCCCCTTTCCAAGTCCACTGATAGGGGCGGATCATCTCCCCTTCCATCTGACCCTGCTATCCTGGTTATTTTCATGGGAATGTGCACACAAAATAGAGCTGGGTCAAATGTAAACTGAGATTTAACCAGGAAAGTAAGACAGAAGCTGTTTTTGGTGAAGATGTCTGTGGAGTTATTACAGCAGATGCTGGGACTAGCCTGAGTGTAGGTAAATAAGGAAATACAACGGGTAAAGAAAACTTGGTCAAAGGTAAAGTTTTTTTTTTTAATTAATCAATTACTTTTTTTTTTTACTTTGTATCCCTGATGTAGCCACCACCTTTTTTTTAACTTTTTAAATTACTTTTAAATTTTTTTATAATTTGATTTTTACTTTTTGTACATTTAGTGTGAAAGTGTCAGATCCCTTAAAATTGGCATTACAGACAGTTGTGAACTGCCATGTGGGTGCTGGGAATTGAACCCAGGTTCTTTGGAAGAGCAAACAGCGTCTTAACCACTGAGCCACCTCTCCAGCCCCCAAAGGTAAAGTTTTTGGATTAGGAGTTTAACAGACACCAGGAGATAGCAGGTAGGAGGTAAGAGGTGGCAGACAAATGGAGGAAGATTAACTGTCGTAGGTAATTACCATGTCTCAGGTGTTGCTAGAAAATCCAGGTTTAAGGTGAAGTGGGGAAAATATTATTAGAGTTGAAGAAATGAAGGGATGCAGAGTTCAGAGGATTGGACCTACTATGTGTGCAGATGTTGACACCTCTGAAGGTAGAAGATAAAAGTCTTTAAGTTTTTTTTTTTTTTGTTAATTCACTTTACATCCTGATGATAGCCCCCTCCCGACTCTCTTCATGGTCCCACCCTCTTTCCTCTTCCTCCTATCTCCCCTTCCCTTCAGCTCAGAAAAGGTGAGCCTCCTTCCCACCAAGTGACCGAAAACCAGGCAACAGAGTCCATGTCAGGGACAGCCTCTGCTCCTCTTAATAGCAGACCCACATGAAGACCAAACTGCCTTTTGGGTACATCTGTGCAAAGGACCTAGGTCCAGTCCAGTTTTGCAGAAATGGTATCATGAGACCATCTTAGAAAAAGTAGGGGGCCCCGGGAATGTGTCTCACTGACGACAAAGCATTGTAAAGGATCCATTGTTCTTTAGTAGGAAGAAAGTTGAAAATAACTGTACACTGACGAGAGGATTCACAAATACAGCTTCCCAGGTCTTGGAATCTACCGCTATTGGGGTTATGAAAAAAAAAAAAAAAAAAAAAAACAACACATCCACTCTCGAAGAGTCCTTGGGGTTCATATCCTCAGCAATTTAAACCTTTCCTCGGATACAGAAGATGACAAAAGCAGTTTAAAGGTGGTTGCTGAGGACTTTCGTAACTGTAGCTGATTGGTTTGAAATGACACTAAAATTTAGAATTCGTTGGAAGAGACAATAGGATTATAATGCTAGACATTGCTGCTGATATTTTATATATTAAATTTTATTTTTTAATCAACGCTTAGAAGCTTTTACATTCTAGCATCAGTTTTTTTCCTTAGTGCCTTAGCTATAATAAGCCCCCATAACTGGCAAACATTATATCGATACTTTCAGGGAATTTTGAATTTTATAACTATTATGTTTATAAGAAGTAATTTCATGTCTATTATATTTAGAATATTATTAAAAAAGTTTAAATTCTTTTCAACAAAGAGGAAAAAAGTCTCATAATAAGACCATAAAATGCAATAAGGTTCAGATATTTAGTTTGCATTATTTAATTATTATATTGCATTATTTAATTGCTCCCTTATTGTTACTGCTGTGGAAAGGAACTTTTAAACCACCGTTGTTGCAATCATGAACATGCCTCTCTGACAAATACTTCTTTAAAATGTATCCATTTGTTGCAAAGAGATGTTTCTTTTATGAGGAATAATGAAAACACTTATCTATGGCTATAAAGATAACTAATTAGAATAAAGTTAGGGTTACTCTGAGATCATATGCATACATGCGACATTATATAGCCTGAGCAGATTTCTTTTGTGGATTTAGGAACACACACATTTATCATTTATATGGTTTGTATAACTGTGAGTATAAACGTTTTTGAAATTATAATAAACTACATCATTCCCCATTCATGATAACATAAAAAAATATTTAAACGCACGCACACAAAGAAAGATGAACTTAAGCTGTCTTGTTTAAGATTTAGCGTATTTAAGATGTGTTTATTGTATTCTGTTTTGGGTTTTGAGTGTCTGACTATACTTTCCTTTTCCTCTTGTTTATTTTTTGATTAGCCTCTGATACCGATCCAATCCATTATGTTAAAATGACTTAAGTTATTTTTCATAAATTACTTGGTAATTCATAGTGTATTCATTGTGTAAAAATATATATCAATTTGAAACTCCTGCAAAAGTATATAAAGTTGCTCTACAGAATCATAGCTTGTATTTCCCTTTGAGATGACCTTTCACCCTCTATACTTGTTAGTTGCTATGGTTTCTTTCTTTCTTTCTTTTTTTTTTTTTTTGAAAGGAAAAAAAAGCTTTGTTTCAACTTTAACAAAAAATGCCTGTATTCACCACAAGCAATGGCTATATTTTCCATTAATTTTAAAAATATATTTAAATGCAATCCAAATGAAGAAAATAATCTAAAAATAGAGTATAATCATCACAGGAACAAACATATATTCTAAGTCGTGTAAAGAAACAGAATTATGGAAACATAAATAATGATATATGTCCAAGAATACAATGTGTGGTATTTTCAAATTAGTACTTACAATCCATTGAAATTCTGCTAATACACACCAAATGGAATTTTGCCAAGCTCCTTTAGCTTGATCTCATGAAAGCTAATTGAGACCCAGGTGTGAGATGTCACTGAAAAGTTTACTCTCCCAAAAAGCAGGCAGCTACACAGTTTCAGCTGCTTAAGAAGCATTCAGATTTCAAGGACAGTTACTCTATTTCCTGAATGAAAAATGGGCAAAATCTCTACCAACAAAGGTAGCAAATCATGAAACCATAGCAGTGAAGGTTTGGTTGAATGTCAAGGAGGAAAAACAATAGCAAATTCATGGATAGTATACAGAGCATTCTCACTTACCATGAAAATAAAATTCTCTTTCAAAAATTTTCAATGTATTTCTGTTTTATCCATAAACTCATTTGCTTAAAGAAATTTTCACTAAATAAAATGTTCATATTAGAATTTTTATTTTACCTCATAATTATTAATGTTTGTATTTCTACTAATAGACTCATAGACAAACATGTACATTCATTCACTGAAACCTTTTTAAATGGTGGATATAGTAAGCTTTTGAAATAGAGAAAGTTTTCAAGGCCTTGGACATCAGGTAGTAGGAACACATAGAGACTGAATAATGAAATGTAATATGGGAAATAGTACAGGAAGAGATGAAAGCAGATTTTTGAGTTATAAATGTTGGATTTAAAGAGAAGATTTATAGTCATGTGAGTTTTGGTTAATTAAGGGTATTAAATAATGGATATCAGACTTGAAATGTCTTGATGCCAGAACTGAAGTGAATTGTAAGTTAAAGGATATTGAAAAGTGGGGTATTTGAATGGCGTGACAATAAGACAAAAGCCATTTCAAATTGGGAAATGATGAAATCGGTTACCATTTGGAGATAGAGGGCCATATGTAATTCTTCAGATTAGAAAGTCTGCCTTAAACCAAGTTATGCAAACTAGTTTAATCCAAGATACACACTTTGTTTAGTTGCGATAACTTATGAAGTAATAATAGGTCTTTCCTTTGCTGTCTATGTAAGTCAGATTTTCCAACAACAGAATGTTACTGATTCTTTTTTTCAAGTTATTAATTTCTTTTTATTTTTTAATGTTAGTTAGAGTTTGTTAACTTTGTATCCCTACTGTATCCCACTCCTTCTTTTCCTCTCAATCCCACCCTCCCTCCCTCATCTCCTCCCTGCCCCTTTCCAAGGCCACTGATAGGGGAGGACCTCCTCCCCTTTTGCTATGGTTTCTTTACACCCTACTCTGTTTAGGATACATAGCACCATCCCTCTGTGGTTAGTGTTTGCATTTAAATATCTTCTGGAAATTATGTGAAACCTTTAGGTGGGAAGGTTTAAGATGCAATTGTTTTATAAAATTTCATCTTCATTTTCCCCGCAGTACCGGATAGTGCACCAGAAAATATTACTTACAAAAACATTTCCTCAGGAGAGATTGAAGTATCCTTCCTTCCTCCAAGTAGCCCCAATGGCGTCATACAAAAGTACACAATTTACCTTCAGAGAAGTAACGGCAATGAGGCAAGAACCATAAATACAACCTCGTTGACTCAGAACATCAGAGGTAAAATACAATTCTACCTCTTGGTATTTACCTTCCTAGGGACAGCATGACCACAAAATAGTAACATAGCACGTTAAATAACTTAATTTTGGTTAATTATATCCTGGGAATAAGAATTCTTTGTGGCAAAACAATACAGGGATTTATGAGAGTCATTTGTGGAAATACTCTAGGTCTTCTATTTTCTACAATTCTTATATCTTGTATTCATAACAGAAAAGATTGTGTGTGTGAGTGAGTGTGTGTGTGTGTGTGTGTGTGTGTGTGTGCCACTACACATGTGGATGTAGAAGACAATGCTGGGTGTTTGTGTTCCCTTTGCTCCTCATTGGAGATAGGATCACTTTGGTGTTTGCCTCTGAACTACCTGTGTCAGGTCAGATAGCCAGTGAGGTTCTGAGGACTCTCCTGTCTGTATCGGCCATCTCCCTGACTTAACAGTTACACAGCACTATGCCTGGCTTTACGTGTATTCCAGAGATTTGAACTGAGATTCCCCAGGATTGCACAGATCTTAGTTTGCCCACTGAGACAACTCTGCAGCCTCTTCTTTAGATTCTTAGACTGCTAAGCAATCCTAGTCCATTTAGTTTCGTTTGGAAGGGTGTTCAATTGAGAGTACTTTTGTCGTTTACCTCTTGCACATTATTAAAGGATAGATTTCCTGTGTTAATTTATGTATTTATTTCTGTTAAGGACTGAAAAAGTATACCCATTATGTGATTGAGGTGTCTGCCAGCACACTCAAAGGTGAAGGAGTTCGGAGTGTGCCAATAACCATACTGACTGAGGAAGATGGTAAGACTTTATAATACATACTTATACACTTTTTTTTTTTTAACATTTCAAGGAATCTGTATAGATGAGAATGGGATATCAGGGGTAACTTGTCCATAGGTTGGAGACAGATATAGAATGAAACATGGTGTAAAAATTCCTTTCACATAAACTATGAGCAAATACACAGCACCAGTACTATATAGAGATTGCATTGTTACGCTGTAAGAGCAGATACAAAAGTTAGATTTGAATAAAATAAGATAGATACACTATTTTTTTTTGCCTTTGAAGCTAACTGTATTATAAATGTAAGTAACAATTTTATGGGAAGCTGTTGAGGCCCAATACTTGTAGGTTGAATAGTGTGAATACTATGTGTCCCAACAGTATACAGCATTTTATGGCACTTGCAGAAGTTTTGGAGTAGAATCTATATAACTTTCAACATGTTTTATGGTATTAGGATTAGTGCTTTAATATATTCATGACATATTTTTAGATTTCTCTATTTATTTGTCAGTGTGCTACCCCTGAATGTCAATATTGGTTTTTTCTTTAATAATTTTTTTTTATTTTTTTAAATATTAGTTACATTTTATTAATCTTGTATCCCAGCTGTATCCCGCTCCCTCATTCCCTCCCAGTCCCACCTTCACTCCCTCTTCTCCTCCCTGTCCCTCTCTAAGTCCACTGATAGGGGAGGACCTCCTCCCCTTTCATCTGACCCTGGTATATCAGGTATCTTCAGGACTGGCTGCAAAGTCCTCCTCTGTGGCCTAGCAGGGCTGCTCTTCCCTCAGCAGGGTGTGTGTGTGTGTGTCAAAGAGCTTTGAAAATAGACTCTTTTTTCATACAATATGTCTTAACCACAGTTTCCCCTCCTTTTACTCCTCTCAGCTTGCCTCTGCTCTCCCTAAGATGCACTCTCCCTCTGTATCCCTTCAGAAAAGAACAGGCATCCAAGAAACCACAACCAAACACAGCAAAACATGATACAATAAGACAAGGCAAAAGCCCTCTTATCAAGGCTGGACAAGGCAACCCAATAGGAGAAAAACAATTCTAAGAGCAGGCAAAAGATTTGAGGACATCCCCTATTGGTGGGCTATGGGAGGGACACAGGGGGAGATGAGGGAGGGAGTGTGGGACTGGGAGGAGATGAGGGAAGGGGCTACAGCCGGATACAAAGTGAATAAATTGTAATAAATAATAATAATAATGAAAAAATATGTATCTTTACTTTTTACTATGTTTAAATGCCACTCTTTTATGGCATAATCCATTCAGCCTGTCAAAGCATCAGGATAAATGAAGGGTCCTTTCCTCACTCACTTCCTTTCTCCACCTTCTTCCAGATCCCAGCATAGACATAATCCTCAATTCTACTTCCCCTGAGGCCCCAGAGAATCTTTTATTTTTAACTTTTTTTAAATTTTTTATTAATTACACTTTATTCATTTTGTATCCCCCCCATAAGCCCCTCCCTCCTCCCTTTCCAATCCCACCTTCTCTCCCCTTTCTGCATGCATGCCCCTCCCCAAGTCCACTGATAGGGGAGGTTCTCCTCTCCTTTCTGATCTTAGTCCATCAGTTCTCATCAAAAGTGGCTGCATTGTCCTCTTCTGTGGCCTGGTAAGGCTGCTCCCCCCTCAGGGGGAGGTGATCAAAGAGCAGGCCAATCAGATTATGTCAGAGGTAGTCCCTCTTCCCATTACTATGTAACCCACTTGGACGCTGAACTACCATGGGCTCCTAGTGAATAACTTTTAGATATACTTCTACCAGTAATTAAAAGAGTATACAAGTTACTTGTTTCCACATTTGTTAGACATGTGTTAATTCTACAGTGAAAACTTTCTGGGTCAAGGCATCTAACCCAGAAAAGCCAACATCCTTGGGCCATTCTCCATTTGATGAAGAAAGGACAGAGGAATGTTTCTTCTTCTCTTTGTTCTTCAATGAATATATAATGTGGCCAAGAATTCAGATGAACTTTTATCTCAACAACCTATTTTTAATGACCTTTGTGATTTAAGTGTAGAATTCGAATAGAAAGTCTGCATTTGTGCAGTAAAAACAGACTGATCAACATAAATATTCACTGTCCTTGATTAAATCAGAATAGATTTTGAATTGTCATGATTAGGACTTTTTGATTAGGTCAGAATTTTAGAAAAGGACAACCATACCCCAAAAGGAACTGCTAAAATGACTTAATGAATCTCTCCTTGAAGGTTACCCAAAGTGACAGTTAAACTTCTCAGGCTTGTACCATTGAGCCATCAAGAAGGATTTGTTAATTTTCACTATAACAGCAAGGTTAATCTATGAGCAACAAAGAAAATATAGAAAAAATATGCAGCAAGCATTGTGAATAAAAGCAATGGTGAGGAAATATTAACCCATTAAGGCAAATCTTTCAGAAACGTTGGCAAGCCAGTATATACAGCAGGGAAAACACAATCAGGAAACTGCAAAGGAGAGGAGTGCTAAAACGGCTTCATTATTTTAGATAGGATGGAAGCGGTGCAGAGAAAACACATTCTTCCACTGGACATTTTTCCTTAATGAGTTGTTCTAGATTCTGAACACCCACAGGGTACAACCTCCTTGCAAGAAGGACATCTTGAAAGAAAGGAAGGAAAATATACCATAACCATGTATGCTGCCTAACCTGACACTAAGAGTTCCTTTTACATAAAAAGCCAATCACTTCAAAATATGTAACATGTAAAACCTAAACCCCACTGTTTCAACATATATCTCTGGGAGTCTCTTCCTAGTGCACTATATGCCTGTGGTTTGCTGAGGTAGTAATCCAGACTCGTCCCGGGAGGAAGGCTGATTTCACTCAGGTTCTGAAAATGTATGAGGAAATGTAGGGGGGATGGAAAACACCACAAGATCATGACCCCCCGAATCAATGAAAGAGGGCTCACAGAAACTGAAACAGCTAACACAAGGCCTGCACGGGTCGGCCCCAGGTCCTCTGCATATGGGTTAGGACTGCTAGCTTGGTGGGGTCTGTCGAACTCCTAACAATGAGAGTGAGTGTCTCTCTCTCTCTCTTTTTTCTTTTTCACCATCATCATTATCATCATTAGTGTTATTAATTACAACTTATTTCACTTTGTATCCCAGCTGTAGCCCCCTCCCTCATCTCCTCCCAATCCCACCCACCCTCCCTGGTCTCCCCCTGTGTCCCTCCCCTAGTCCACTGATAGGGGAGATCCTCAATTCTTTTGCCTGCTCTTAGGATTTTTTCTCTACAGTTGGGTTACCTTGTTTTGTGTGTGTGTTTGTGCATGCGCATGTGCATGCTCGCACTCATGTGGACGTCAGTGGACAACCCTTGTGAGTGAGTTCTTTCTTACCACCCTGTAGGAACTCATGGGGACTAACTTTGGTCATTAACCTTGGTAGCTAAGAACTTTACCTAACGGCCCCTCCCCCCTTGCTGGCCTAAATTTCAGTTTTACTGGGTTGTACTTGATCATAAAAATGTCCAAAGTATTAAAACTTCATAGTATTAATTATATTATATCTCTCTGTCTATCTGTCTATCTATCTAGTTATATATATATATATATATATATATGTGTGTGTGTGTGTGTGTGTTATTTCCAAAAATTTTAAAGCTTATTATAGAATAAATATGTGGGTTTGCTGGTGCTTGTGTCTAAATTACTTCCAATTTGTGAATGTCATCTCTTTTTTAAAAGTAAATATAAATTATACTTTATAAAGATGTTAAGAGAATATTTATAGGGTTTGTTTTGATAACTGAGAATGTTCTCTCTTAGAAGTGATTTTAGCACAGGAAACACATGTCTCTAAATGATATCTAGACATATGATAATCAGTATTCAACAGCATTTTCCCAGGTGATGCTATTGAAAAAAACTAACTATAGCTTTTACCACGTCTTTACCTCATTTCATGAAACAAGCCATTCTCTGGTATAAGAAAGTTAAGAGTGATCTGACCATTTTCTTGTTTATGTGCTATCATGTTATCCTGGTGTTTCCTGTGGAACCCATTCAATTATAAAGATTCGTTGACTAGATTTTGATCTTACTTTAGTGTTTTCTGACTCATCTAAGGTGGAGGAATGCCATTTTTCTGGGTGAGGTTATTCATTATAATTTCCTTCAAAATGTTATGCTTTATCGTTTTTCGAATATGTGGCATCTTTTTGCCCAGCTCTTCATCATCTGGAAAGATCTTTTACTATGTGATCCATTTATTTACCCCAACAAAACATTGATTTTTATTAAAGGATGATAATTTGCCAAAATATTCTTGAACAGTCAGTGAGTCACTGTGACAGATCCATGTTGTATTTTCTCATGAAATACTTTTTTCCATTGACTCACAGGAGCAGATGTTGTAACAGCACCATGAAAATCTTTCATCATTTTATCTGAATGTAAACAACCAGGTTCTTCTGTCTGTGAAGAGAAGTGCCAAACCTGATTCATTTACCATAGGGTTTATAAAAACATATATACACTTTAATTTTCACGTTTTCCACATGTATTTAATGAAATGTGCTATTCTTTGTCACAAATTTTCAGCTCCTGATTCTCCTCCTCAGAACTTCTCTGTGAAACAGTTGTCTGGTGTCACCGTGATGTTGTCATGGCAACCACCCTTGGAGCCAAATGGAATTATCCTCTATTACACAGTTTATGTCTGGTAAGAATTTTTTGGAAGTGGTTCTGAGAACAAATATTAATTTGTAATATAATAGGAATGTAGTGTTTATTTCAGAATGTAATGCTGCATTAGGAATCTGATTATCAATCAGTGGGTTAAAATACTTCTCATTAAAAAATAAGTTTAACTCCTATTATGCAGTAGGTCAGCAAATAAAAATTTTTGCAACGAAAACAAAAAATCATGTTATGCAAAAGTATACTAAATGTACTCTCTTGAAGGTCTGAATAATCAACTTACACTATTACAAGTATGATTTAAAATATTTGAAAGTTTTTAAACAAATACTACATACAACTATTTTCAAGTTTCCTTACACAAAATAATTTCAATGGACATTTTAGACAGAGACATACTCTTAGCTATACTAAGGTCAACTTTCCATTGCTAGCAGGCAGTGATTTACTAGTCTTTTTTACTTTTGTTTTTTATTTATCCTTCAATTTTGAAAACGATAAAATTCCAAAGTGTGTCTCATATGTGTTAACAAATAGCTTTTCTGCTTTAGGAAACCCAGATTGAAATTATCGTTTTTAACTATTGTGCATTCCTTAATCAGAATCCATTACTTGTGTTACACATTTTAAATTATTTCAACTCAGAGAATAAAAAATATAAAACATCGTTTAAAAATTGGTACTACCTAACATTTATGTTTCTAACTTGAGAAAGGCCAGTGTTGGAGAAGTTGCCCAATTTCAAAAGATTTGCTTTAGTTTTTCTTTTCTAAATTAAGATTTCTTGTGCATACTATCCTTGAAAATTTATGTTTCTTGAATAAATACCTGATTTCTTGTTTTACCTAGTTTAGGTGACACTAGGACTATAATGACTGATGCTAATGAAATTGAAGTAATGGAAAAGAAGAGTTCTTCTTCATGTATCTTTCTTCTTAGTTCATTCATTCATTCATTCACTCATTTATTCATTCATTCATTTATTCAGCAATATTGGTAAAATATTTCTAAGCCTGTGAAAAAGATTCTGTAAGGCCTCTGCCTACTGGGCCTATACTGTGAAGAGACAGCTGTATTGTATTTCCATGGACAATCAAATGAGAAAACTTCAGCTGGAAAAAGAGGACTTTTCCAGAAAGTTGTCTCCCTTTGTGATCTGAGCAAGGAGATGTCTTGTCTTGCATTGATTTTCAGGGAACATTTCCAACAGGAGATGATATGGACTCCTCATCCCCCTGTGGGGAAACATGACTTGCAATGCATTTTGAAGGTCAGAGAGTCAAGTCTGATAAGGATTATGGAATCAAAGGAGAGTCAAATTGTGACAGGGCACCGATGATGTTCAGGTACCAAGTCATGGAGACAATCTAATTTTCAGTTTAACTTAGCATTGCCAAAACATTTCCAGCACTCTGAACTCTTCACAGAGAATGGATTGCTAGCAGGACACTGGGAAATAGTTTATTCACTAGCATGAGCAAGAGTTGATATTGGCAATAGAGGAGGGAGGTGGGCAGCTTTTGTGCTAAATTTAGGAAGAAGAGCCCAGTGGACCTGGTGATGCATTGATCGCATCACCAGGGATAAAGATGAAAAGATAAAAGAGATGAATTAGCAATCACTTCTAGATATTTTAGCCATGAAAGTAGAATTCTGAATATCTGATGCTTTGGTAAAACATAAATGAAACATCGCGTTCTTTTGTACTGTGACTATGCCTCTCTTCACAAAGCATGTGGGAGTCTCAGCATAATGCACAGTATGCATGTGACTGCAGAGTATACCAAAGTGTATGACTGCACCAGCTTTATCTCTTTCTGGGCTCGAACTGTGATGATCTATGTAGTAAACACTTCTTTTAGGAGGTTTGCTGTATAATTCTAGTTTTCTGTTTTTGATATTGAAATATGTAAAAGTCGGAGGACTTTGTGAAATAAGCAGTGGCAGGAATTTTGTATGTAAGGTTCTAGCAAGGCTGGAGTTACATGTATAAAACAAGATAGTTATTCTCATTAAGTTGATCTTTACGCTTTTTGTAATGATGTCGAGGACTGCGAAGACATTTCAGGTAACTCACGCTTCTCAAATTCCCTGGACTTAGTTTAATTTTTCTTGGGTAAACAATAAGTTCAAAGTTTATGTCCTCTGTGTCTTTTTCTCTCATCTTTTTATGTTTTTCCTCACCAGCATTTGGTGTGTTTTCTCTTCTGATTTCTGTCAAAATAAACTTGAACACAGGAGAAGTTTGGTGAAAGCTGGATGCAAGCATCTCCACTCTGGGCTACAGTGGCTCCCTGAACCCAAGTTCTTTTGAGAGTTTGTCTGACACTGACTTACACTGATCATAGTTCCTGATTTGAAAGTTCTTATTTTCTGTTTTATCCTTGATTTTCTCACGACAAAATCAAGTCTCAGGTCCTGTTGCCACATCTGTCTTGACCCCAGATATTTGACTCTTCCGGCTATTTCCTTAGCCCTTCTCTCAACTGTCTTCCCGCCACTCTGGATGGTTGTTTCAGAAACTCTTGGACCTTTCTGTATAGGATGATACACCATGCTGGGATTTTTCAAAGGAATTTCTGCTTTCCTCTCTGCTGCAAGAAGAAATTTGCCCTCTTTCCATGGAGT
Organism: Meriones unguiculatus; assembly: GCF_030254825.1. Classification (NCBI taxonomy): domain Eukaryota; kingdom Metazoa; phylum Chordata; class Mammalia; order Rodentia; family Muridae; genus Meriones; species Meriones unguiculatus. The sequence goes on along the minus strand of NC_083350.1, from coordinate 115,950,516 downwards.
TTTCTTCCCAACCCAAATCTGTTTGGGTATTTTCGTCATTCCCTCAAGACACTTTATTTTATTTTATTTTATTTTATTTTTTTTAAGGATTTTAAACTCAATTTTATTTTATTTATTTATTTATTTTAATTTTATTTTTTTCTTATCAGTTACATTTTATTAACTCTGTATCCCAGCCGTGTCCCAATCCCTCATTCCCTCCCAGTCCCTCCCTCCCTCATCTCCACCGTGCCCCTTTCCAAGTCCACGGATAGGGGGGGACCTCCTCCCCATTCATCTGATTCTGTTTTATCAGGTATCTGCAGGACTGGCTGCAAAGCCCTCCTCTGTGGCCTAACAGGACTGCTCTTCCCTTGGGGGTTGGGGAGGCCAAAGAGCCAGTCATTGGTTCCTGTTAGAAATAGTCCTTGTTCCCCTCACTTTGGGAAGCCAATTGGTTACTGAGCTACCACAGGCTACATCTGAGTGGAGGTTCTAGGTTATATCCATACATGGTCCTTGGTTGAATGTCAGTCTCAGAAAAGACCCTGTGCCCAGATATATTTGGTCCTTGTGGAGCTCCTATCCTTTCCCCATCAGACTAACTCCCCTTCTTTCTTATGATTCCCTGTACTCTGCCAAAGGTTTGGTCATGAGTCTTTGCTTTGAAAACACTGCTACTTAGAGTCTTTCAGATGCGCTCAGTAGACTCCTGTCATACGTTCAATGCACATCCCATCTGTCTTTCTAAACGAGGATTGATCATCTTACCCCATGTCCGCTCAATTGATTATCTTTTTTAGGTGTATAGATTTCATTATGTTTATCATATATTATAGGTCTATGTAAGTGAGTATATACCGTGTTTGTCTTTCTCCTTCTGGGATATTTCACTCAGAATGATCTTTTCTAGATCCCACCATTTGCCTGCAAATTTCATGATTTCCTCCTTTTTGATTGCTGATTAGTATTCCATTGTGTAAAAATACCACAATTTCTGTACCCATTCCTCCGTTGATGGACATCTGGGTTGTTTCCAGGTTATGGCTATTACAAATAAAGCTGTTATAAACATGGTTGAGCAAGTATCCCTTTTGTGTACTTGAGCAAACTTCCTCAAGACACTTTAATCTGACTTTTTTTTTTTTTTTTTTTTGTGCCACTCAGGCCATTTTCTCAGACTGTTTTTTTTTTTTTTTATCATGACAAAAGAAAATTTCCTTTTTCTTGACACCTGGCAAGGCATCCTTTAAAAAAACTGTACGTGTGATTTGGTCATAATTAATTTAATCACTCATCACTTAAAATTTTTCTGTTAATGTCTGTGAGAAAATAAGTCATTTTTCTGTTCTTCAAGAATCACATTATTACTAATGAAGTGTTTTATATTTAAATTGTTGTTTTTTTTGAATTGAGGATAAAATCTGTTTATTATTATGTTTTCTTCCTCATAAAAAGTAGATATTGAATAAACCTGGGTAACTTCTCTTGCATATTAGTTTCAAACAACCATCTCTCAGTTAGCAAAGGCATCTATGTCACTTTCGGACACTAGCTAAAGATACACATTGTTCTCCACTCCAGAGACTATAATAGGAGATAGGTCAGATGTGTGAACAGCTTATTTTAAAAGTGGACTACACGTAACCAATAAGCACATGAGCACACATACCATATCACTCATGGTCAGGAACATGCAAACAAAATTAGAAAATGTGTCAGTTTAGGCTTGTTAAATCTGAGAAATTATTTATTCAGATCAATACGAAAGTTTGTCTAATGTATACTCTCAGATGTTCTTATGTGACTCATCATAATTTAAAAATTGGGATGATAATTTTTGAGAAGTAACAATCACTGAGACAAGTGTGAAGCCCATTTGACTTAATGGTCACAAAATTTAAAAGGCAGAAACAAAATGACCACAATGAAGAAATATCTATTGAAGGATGACCATTGTTAGTAAAAACAGCTAAGGAAAGTGAGACAATCTGAGCATTAATTACGAGAACATGGCTAAGTATCACTGTATGCCCCTATTGAGGAGTTACCAAGTAGGATGATGTCAACTATTTTTATTAAAGTATGAAACAATATAACATATTATACAAACATATAATTTTATTTGTGAAAATGAAATATTATAATGGAACACATAGAAATTCTATTAGATGTTAAACTAGTAAGTACAGAACACAGAATTAAAAACTAACTGAGCCAACACAGAGAGTAATAACCACAGTTGCAGTGGTATCGAAGCTAGAAAGAGGGGGTCCTCCAGGCTGTAGATGCTCCCTGATGGCTCGTCAGAGACAGAGCTGGTACATGTAGTTCAGAGATTCATGTTCCCCTCATCACCAGGCAGCACTCAGGAAACCAGGTTTGTCCTCGGTGACAGGCCACTTCCCTCCGCTCCTTACTTTCTCTTTGTCCTGTTTTATGGTAAACCCCCCTGGGTTTACCATAAAACTGTGAGATCTATAAATTTATTTATGTTCACTTATTTTCTACCTAATTTCTTAAAATACCGTGACACTGTTTCTCGGAGAGAGTGTCTAATGCTATTGTTGTTTCTAGTCAGGCAGTCTAAACTCATAGTTTTTCTCACTATCCTAAATTATCCAATCATTTTTCAGACAGCAGTGCTTACATTTGGATTAAATTGATGCTTCCGTAACAGCACAGGAAAACTGAAACGTGTCTGTATGGATACCATCAGTTCACACAAAATCTATTATTTTCCTAAAATTTGACGATTTGGGTATTTCATTGATAAAGAAGGGGCATTTTCTGTTCAGAGGGGAAATCTGCTAACTTTTGGGGGCCCTTATGTTTCTAAAGAAGAAAAGTATAAGACTAAATGAGACATCTTTTTCTGTGATATAACTCTTCCATAATATAAATCTTTAATAATTTTATTCTTCTTAGACTGTATATTTCTTTGTAAATGGATATTTTAGGAACCACTGCATAATTCTTCCTGAGTTTAAATACTAAATAATACTAAACTCTTTTTTGTAAATTATGTACTTTGTTTTAAGTGGCATTTCAGAAAGATGATAGATAGATAGATAGATAGATAGATAGACAGACAGACAGACAGACAGATAGATAGATAGATAGATAGATAGATAGATAGATAGATAGATAGATAGGACAGATTGGTTGATTGATAGAGATAGATAGATACTGTCACACTCCCTTTTGGGAACATAGTAGTAATCTCAGCACTTGGGCCAGGAAGGTAGGAGTTTCAGATGCTCACAGAAGCCGTGAGTTTGAAGCATGTCTGGGCTACGCAAGGCCCTGTCTCCAAACAGACAAGATGCAGGAAGATAGATTCCTCGGTATTGTCTATTTACTTCTTTAGGTTGGCTTAGAAGTAAAACTCATTCTAATGCAACAAATGAGAAATGGATTTAGCTGATAAACAATAACATAACGTGGTCTTGTGAGCATTACGAAGACCAACGTGTGAGCAGCTGAAGCGTTGATGTGCAAAGTGTGCTAAAGTAACTGTGAATACACAGTATTTTCAGGTATCTGGTTCAGGTGTCTGCTACTGTGACAAAGCACCTGAGCAAAGTGGCAGGAGAGTTTGCTAAGAGGTTAAACAAGTGTATGCTGTCACACAGGACTAGAGTTCAGCTCCCAGAACCCATGCTGGATACCTGCAACTACCTGCAACTCCAGCTCCAGGCAATCTGGTGCCTCTGTCTTCCACAGGCCCCATCACTCCCTTGTACACACCTACAGATGAGAACAAATGCAAATATGTAATTAAAATTAAATGAAATTAAAACAAATTACTGAGCAAAATAAATTAAGAAAGTAGATTCTATTCTATTCTATTCTTTTCTTTCTTTCTTTCTTTCTTTCTTTCTTTCTTTCTTTCTTTCTTTCTTCTTCATTCTTTCTGACTCATGGATCACAGCTTCAGAAATTTTGTAAACCACGGATGGCATGGTGTATGGTTTTTCAGGAAGATCTCACACCATGGCTGCCAGAAAGAAGAGAGAGCCACAGAATGCTTGCATTAGCTATTCTCTTCTCTACAGTTTTTCTACTCAGGCCCTTAACTTTTGGTATAATGTCACCCACATTGATGACTTAGTTTCTTATTAGTAAATCCTCTTTGAAGACACACTCTCAGACAAACTAAAGGTGGGCTTTTCCTAGGCACTTCTCAATCCAATGAAGTTGAGCTATCCCAAGATCCACCAAGATTGTCCCAAGCTACTTGTAATTGTAAACACCTGAGTAACACTTGATTGAAATACTAAATATACTTGAAAGCTAATGAAGTTAATTTATTGAAGTATTCTGAAGTTTGCTATTTTCAATATTTCAGAATAAGTGGCATCTTTATCAATTTAATCCAATAAACTACTGTACATGACTGCTATAGACTTTTGATGTATTAATTCTCAAGAGTATGAGGCAACATTTAATGTAAATGTCAATTTTACAATTTCTATGTCTCTCTTAGGGATAAGTCATCATCAAGAGCTGCTAATGCAACTGAAACATCGCTGGAGTTGACTGACTTAGACTATAATGTTGACTACAGTGCCTATGTAACAGCTAGCACCAAATTTGGTGACGGAAAAACCAGAAGCAGTATCATTAACTTCCGAACACCAGAGGGAGGTGAGTCCTTGGGGATCGCCATCAGTTTGAGGACTATTCAGCTAAAAAAATATATCAAATATCAAAATGTATTATTAAGCCTAAAATCCATTGTTAGCTGGATGCAAAATTGCATCTACTTCCTCCCTGTGTGCTGTTGGGAGATGGAGGTAATCTGACGATGTTTCAATTTCCCGTTTGTTAAAGCAGAAACACAGTGTACATAATCACAGGGTTCTGAGGAAGAGTAAGGAACAAGTACCTGTGCTTGGACTCAGCACAGGATTTAACAAGTGATCAGCATTTTATCTGTAGGCTGAATTTAGCAAAATAAAGTCCATGATGTTGACTTTCCGTTTGCTTTTAGCTTTTATTATTTCAAGAATGTCCATTAAAATAGGATTTCATAGTCATGTGCTCTGTACTAGAAATTGGCTGGGATGTCTTCTGCATGAGCAGTGACCATCCTTTAGAGGCAGGGTGGTATTTTATGAAACCCTCCTTTGCCAACTTCACATGGTAAGAGACTAGAAGGAAAGCTCAGTCTACAGTCTGCATTTAATTTCTGACATTCATGTAGATACTATTCCTAATTTATGATTTTTAAAAAGTGAGTATTCCCACTTTCAATTTAAAACTGTTGAAAATTCAGACTTTTCAACTTAACTCCTGCCATGACTGCAAAGTTTCTGAATTGCTTGTTTTATAGCACCCAGTGATCCTCCCAAAGATGTCCATTATGTGAATCTCAGTTCTTCATCGATAATTCTCTTTTGGAAACCTCCTGTCAAACCTAATGGAATCATACAATATTATTCTATTTATTATCAAAATACTTCAGGGACTTTTGTGCAGGTAAGAGTTGAGTATTACTTTTTATGTCCTTAATATTGTTGATATTGTAGACTATTTGTATCTATAGTAGCACACTGGTGTATTTTCTTTTTCTTTCTTTTTTTTTTTAATTTTTCTTATTAGTTACATATTATTAACTCTGTATCCCAGCTGTATCCCGCTCCCTCATTCCTTCCCAATCCCACCCTCCATCCCTCATCTCCTCCCTGCCCCTTTCCAAGTCCACTGATTGGGGATGACTGCCTCCTATAAAAGTCCAATTAATGTATAAAATTAGTGGTGGAAAAAAGCCAGGTAGTTTAAAGTCTCGACCTGATCTGTCTGTCTCTGTGTCTCTGTCTCTATCTATCTGTCAGTCTGTCTGTCTATGTGTGTATCAGTTTTATGCATGTGAACAGCAATGAAGCTGGAACCACAAAATAGAATTTTGTTTTCTGCAGTAACTTTTCTTTTTAAACAACAATGGTTTCATTAACTCTTGCTTACTTCTAGCTCAAAATACACTTTAATTTTGTTTGTATACAACATGAACAGTTTCAGTAGTTATTCTTGAACATTCTTAATTATTTCTTTTAGTTTTTTATATTATTATATAATTACAGCATTTCCTCCTTTCCTCCCTTCCCTCCAAAGCTCCCTACATGCCCCTTCTTGATCTCTTTAAAATTCATGACATCCACTTTTCTTTAATTGTTGTTACATGCATACGTGTATGTATGTATATATTCCTAAATACACAAAAAACAACCTGCTCTATCTGTACAATGTTGCTTGTATGTATATCTTCAGGGCTGATTATTTGCTTTTGGATAACTAATTGGTGTGCTCTTCCGTGGAGACCGTTTTCCCCACTTTCAGCTTTGTTCGGTTGCCTGTACATCTTTGTGCAGAGTTGAGGCCTCGCAGCCTTTTACCATCTGCTTTGTCATATTCATTGATACTGTCCTTGTTCAGTTCATATTTGAGCAGTCATGTGGGTGAAACTTGTGCGTGTATCTTCTGACACAATCTCATAGCAAACTTTTGTCATCCTCTGGCTCTTACAAACTTCACTGCTTTTTGTAGATGTGTCCATTGAGTCTGGCCTCCAAATTCTGCATTTTGATTGGTTGTGCTTTTCCGTAATGTTCTCTCTCTGTCTGTTCAAAGTGAAGTTCATTGATGAAGGCTCAGGACTATACTTATATGTAGTTATGGGGACAAATATTTAGAATCTAGTATTTTTTTCCTTCAAATAAAATGGTTTTTATCATTGGGAAGAGAGTGTTTATAGTAACAATGATATTGTTATTTTTTAGTGCCAAAAATAAAATGACCAGTAGGCATATGGTTATCATTCTGCAGAATGTAGAACTTGGGGTTGTAGTTTGCAGAGAAGAATTAATGGAATATAAATATAGAAGTAATGGAAAAGCTGAGACAAATTTAATTAAGAGAAATGTTTCAATTTTGCTCAACACAGTTATATTATTTCTACAAATTAAATATTTTTAATATATTTAATATATAAAAAGAGGAGTGTAATTCAAAGATGGGAGTTGGAATATAATCTGAAAAACAGGAATTTAAAAGAAATTCTGTAATTTACAAAGTAAGGTTTTTACTTGCTGAATTGATTGTGACTTGCGGAGTTGATTTGACTTCAGTATTTCTTCTTTCTGGGTGTCTTCCTAATTAAAAGAAGAAGGCAGATACTCTGTAATTTGGGGTAGCCTAATTCTGTTTCTTAGTCAGGATGCTTAGCTTAATCAGAGTAAGGACTCCAGGACTAGGCTGTATTGTGGCTTGCTGCTGAAATCCTCTGTAGCATAGTGGGAGCTACTGAGGAATTAGACAAGGCCAGAGCTTTGCAAGCCATCTTAGGCAAAGGCAGCAGGACACAGGGTCCAGAAGTCAGGTCAGTGTTCACATTTTGCCCTATAAATGGCGTTGTATAACTTCATACCAAATAAGACAATTAATTTATAAATATAGATACAAGTGTAATTATAGACAAAGATATTTTTAAACAAATGCCTTAAGAACAAAGAACAAAAGAAAGATCTGTTCTTTTTCTCTGTGCATCAAAAGACTTTCTTTATTCTTTTGAAAACTGAAAAGAAGCGAGACAATTAATTATTTCTTACTACCGAGTCCCTCACAGACTTAACATTATCTCACTGTGCCATGAATGATGTCCCACTTGAAGATTTTTCTTTTTATGCATTTAAAAGAAGCATCACAGAATTGTTTGTGTAGTTTGAGATCTTGGCAATTGTCATTTTTATCCAAATTCCCTGCAGTTTGCACACGATTATGGTTTGGTTCTTGCTGTCTAGAACTGCCCCTCATTTTTGAACATCTCCTTACGGTTTCAGCGTGATCTGCTAAACCTATATAGTCAAACCCGAGTATATAATATGATCCCGTTTTCAACTCATCAGTCTTAGAACAGGTTATCTCCTCTTAAGTAATCTTAAGAATGCTTTTAAGTGTGACAGCTGCAAGAGAGCAGAGGCTAATGATGCTAAAACATTTCAGAAGCACATCTCATGTTGCTTCACATTCACTCAGGCTTTAATGTACTCCTAAAATTAAAGCTCAAAGTAGCATATCTTCTCTATCTGTTGGTAGAAGAAATGGTTGAAATAAAAAGTTATGTATATAGCTTTTATCTTATGATTTCTCCTTCTCACAGAATTGTGGAACACCATACATTTAACGTATTTTATTTGCCTTCGATTCCAGACATCTGGTCCATGTCTTAGGATCCTTCTGTTATAGCTAACACCTTAAAAATGGGACATGTGACATTTATGTTTCCTCTATGTTCCTGGAATAGTTTCATGCATAGCTTTAATGATCAATAAATATTTTAATAGAAATGTCATAAAATTATTGCTGTGGGCCAAGATTTTCAACACTTAGCTATAATTTAGAAGCATTTGAGCACGGACTAAAGCCATCTTTCCATGCTTCTTGAGGAGTTTAAGTTCCTTGCTAGTGCTCAGTGATATACCTTTATTCCTTCAGTTAGCACACGGTGTGTTTATAATGTAAAAGGTAGTTACCTATTACATTTTTCAGTTTCTACTAACATGTGCCATGTTTTCTTAATATGTGTGGCAGGATGCCATATGTATTTAAAAGTGTGAAAGTAAGTTTTCCTGATTATAAAATTTGAGAGCATTTGTAAGACTCCTTCTGGCCATATTTACATGTGTAAAGTACTAAGGTTTAGTTAGATAATTTGAGCCAACAAAATCATCAAGAGGAAAAAAAAACAAACAAAAACCCAAAACCAACCAAACAAACAAACAAAACAACAAAACAAAACAAAACAAAACAAAAACAAACAAACAAACAAAAAACAGCCAAAACTATGAGATGAGGAATGAATGAAATGATCACCTGGATAATGTGACTTTGTTTAACATCTATGCATGCGAAGTCATGCATACACCCCACAGGAATGAACCTTGGGTGAGTCAAAATAATCCAGTATTTGGTTGTGATGTGTACAGATAATTAGAATTTAAAAAAAAAAAACCCTAAAATTCATTGTAATAATCTTCTAGTAATTAATTCTTTTAGGTGATGCGTGCATAAGCCTATCAGTGTAGTTGACGAATTGGAAGGCATCCAAGCTCATATATCATATTTTCTGAGAAAATTTTTACATGATTTTAACAAGTCTATTATCAAATAAGACATACAAAATCAAAGCAATCTTTTCTTGTATTCAAAGATAATGTCAAAAAGAAACGCACAAAAAATACTGAAATTTTAAGTTGATAAATTTTAGAATAATTTTGAGTATAACAATCAAACAGTATCCTGTATTAATTATTTTTTCATCATCATTATTATTTATAATTTATTCACTTTGTATAACTGCTGTAGCCCCCTCCCTCGTCTCCTCCTTGTCACACACTCCCTCTCTCTTTATCTACTTTGTCCCTCCCCTAGTCCACTGCCAGGGGAGGTCCTCCTCTGCTACTATCTGACCCTAGCCTATCAGGACTCATCACGACTGTCTGAATCTTCTTTCTCTGTGGCCAAGTAAGGAAACCTTGCCAGAGGAAGGTGATCAAAGAGCAGCCAACCAAGTTCATGTCAGCAACTGCCCCTGCTCCTCTTTGTAGGAAACCCCCATGGAGACTGAGCTGCCCATGGGCTACATCTGAGCGGGAGTCTAGGTGCTCTCCATGCATGATCCTTAGTTGATTCATCAGTTTCTGCAAGCCCCTTGGTCCCAGATTTTCTGGCTCTCTTGGTCTCCTTGTGGAGCTCCTGTCTCCTCCAGGTCTTTCTATCTGCCCCTCCTTTCATAAGATTCCCTGCTCTCTGCCCAAAGTTTGGCTATGAGTCTCAGCATCTGCTTTGATATCCTGCCACGTATAGTCTTTGAGAGACCCCCTGTGGAAGCTTCTGTCCTGTTCCTTGTCTTCTCCTACTTCTGATGTCCATCTTCTTTGCCCTTCTGAATGAGGATTAAACATCTTCCCTAGGATCCTCCTTGTTGTTTAGCTTCTTCAGGACTATAGATTTTAGTATGTTTATTCTGTATTACAAGTCTAATATCCACTTATAAGTGAGTATATACCATGTGTGTCCTTCTGCTTCTGGGATACCTCACTCAGGATGATCTTTTCAAGTTCCATCCATTTGCCTGCAAATTTCATGATTTCCTTGTTTTCAGTTGCTGAGTAGCATTCAATTGTCTAAATTTAACACAATTTCTGCGTCCATTCTTCAGTTAATGGACATCTAGGTTCTTCCCAGATTATGGCTATTATGAATAAAGCTGCTATGAACATAATTGAGCAAATGTCCATGTTGTATTTTGAGCATCTTTCAGATATATGCCCAGGAGTGCTATAGCTGGGTTTTGAGGAAGCACTATTCCTAATTGTCTGAGAAAGTTCCAGATTGATTTCCAAAATAGTTGTACAAGTTTACATTCCCGACAGCAATGGAGGAGGGTTCCCCTTACTCCACAACTTCTCCAGTATGTCTTGTCCCTTGTGATTTTCATCTTAGCCATCCTGTTGTCTGTCAGGTGGAATATCAGGGTTGAGCAATGTAATTCCTTCTTTTATTGTGATTAAGCATTGTATTGGTTGGTTTGTGTCTGTTATTGGAGTCTAATGCTCAATAACTCCTCTAAAGTGGGAGGTACACTTATTCCTATTTTATTGTGAAGGGATGAGAACCTTCAAGATTACATATTGGTCCAGCTCTGTATTGCAGTACTTTCATTTAGATCTGTTAGTTTTAAAGTGATTTGTGTAAGTTATGTGGTACAGCTTTCAACTTTTATGCAAACATTTTTATAAAAGTATTGAGACAGGGTCTAACTATGTAGCTCAGGCTTACTCTAACTCACTGTGTAGTACAGACTGACCTTGAACTAGGAATCCTCTTGACTCAGTTTTCCAGGTGCTGAGCTTACTAGATGCACTGCTCTTAGCTAACTTTGTGTTTTTACTTAAATTTATTTTTTTAATTTTAGAATTCTGTTTTTTTGTTTATGTATTTTATTTTAAATGTTATTCAGAAAGGAAATTGTGACACAGATTCATTTTTTCTTTTCTTAAGTTTTTTCAATTTTAATTTTTCACAATTTATTCATTAAATATCCCTACTGAAGCTCCTCCCTCAATACCTCCCAGTCCCACCCTCCCTTCTTCTTCCCCTCTATCCCCTTCCCCTAGGACACTGAAAGGGAGAGTTCTCTTCCTTTTTCATCTGCCCCTGCTTATCAAGTCTTATCAGGACTGCCTGGATCCTCTCTCTTTCTCTTTGGCTTGGTACAGCTGCATCACCAGGGGCAAGTGATCAAAGATCAGGCAACAAGGTTCAGGACAGAGGCAACCCCTGCTCCCCTCACTCAGGACCCACATGGAGACTGAGCCACCAATTGGCTACATCTGAGTAGGTGGTCTAGGTCCTCTCTATGTGTGATCCTAGTTGGTTCATCTGTCTCTGCAGGACCACCTGGGCTCAGGTATTTTTTGGTTCTCTGCAGGACCACCTGGGCTCAGATTTTTTTTTTCTTTGGTTTTGTTGCTCTCCTTGCGGGGCTCCTATCCTCTCCATGTTCATCTATTTCTCTTTTTCTATAAGACTCCCTGAGCTCTGCCCAAAGTTTGTGAGTTGCAGCATCTGCTTTGATCCCCTGTTGTGTGGACCCTTTCGGAGGACCCTCTATAGTAGGCTCCCATCCTGTTTCCTCTCTTCCACGGCTTCTGGTATCTATCCTGCTTGCCATTCTGAATGAGATTCATAGCAGCTTTACTTGTAATAGCCAGAATCTAGAAGCAACCTAGATGTCCCTCAACAGAGGAATGGATACAGAAATTGTGGCACATTTACAAAATGAAATACCATTCAGCTATTAAAAACACAAAAATCATGAAATTTGCAGGCAAATGGATAGAAGTAGAAAAGATCACCCTGCGTGAGATAACCACAGGGCGATGCTTAAATCTCATGCAGATTCCTTACATGCCAAAAAAAAAAAAAGATTAATTTTCTTCTCACTCTTTTCTTTGTTCTCTACAACAGTACAACAGAGAGCCACTGGAGATGAATAGTAGTGGTTTGAGTCTGTAGATAAGGCAAATAGTTCCATAATTATTAATTTGAAGAAGAAAGTGAAAAGCTATCTTATTTTTTTTTCCAGATCTTCTGGAAAGTATCCAGTGCATTGAAAAATACCTAAAAGTTTTCCAAGGGAGACTCAGCTTAGTCAGCATAGCCTGGAGTTTTCTCTTGGCCATTTGACATTTTTTTGCTATGTAAAGCTCAGTGCTTTTATCTTTAATATTTTATATATTGATCTGGTGAAAAAAACCGCTAACATCTAGTACTTTTAGTACAAACATAATTCTGGTTTAATTTTGTGATAACATTATAATGTTGTTTCTCCTAAGAGCTAAAATATTAAAATGAGAGCAGACAGTTTCTAGTTAATCACTGTTTTTGCAACATCTGTACGTACTAAACCACACTCTGAACTATTAAAACAATGTGCTTGTTTTTCAGAATTTTACACTCTTTGAAGTAACCCATGAGTCTGACAATGTGACAGTATCTGCAAGGATATATAAACTGGCAATATTCAGCTACTATACCTTTTGGCTAACAGCAAGCACTTCGGTTGGAACTGGAAATAAAAGCAGTGACATAATTCATGTATACACAGACCAAGACAGTATGTAAATGAACACGCTTCTTTTTCTTTAATCAGAAAAATTAAAAATCTCAAAGTCATCTCAGGAATTTCTCTCTATTTGTGTAAATTGATATTAAAAATCTGCTAGACACATTTAACTACTTATCCTAGGAGTTTCAATGTGTTTAATGTGGCTTTAAGACTATTTCAACTATTACAGCTCATTCTATTTTTTCCCTTATGATATTATTTTCACAGGGCTGATGGTAATAAATTCTAACCGTGTGCTGAGAGTTTTTCACTGGAGGATTCTTCAGAAGCAACTGGAAGTCAAGTTTTCTTTCTATGATTTTACTTCTAACATATACTAAATCCCATTTCACCATTTTGTTCTGTTACAGTGTCCTATATAAGACGTACTTGATTTTCTTTCCACCATACTTTATAATAACATTTGAACATACGTAGATTTAACAAGCCATATATTGACCAATATAAGCATGACAAGGGAATATTTTGCTTGCCTTTCGTAAAAATAACTTGAATAATGGACAGGCTGTTCAAAGGCTTTCTTATCACCATTCATTAAAACCCTGTTGACTTTGTTTCTTTGAGAGATGTCCCAGTCATCCAGAATGGACAGGGAAGAGCACTCCTCTTGCAAGCCTGGATGACCCGTGTAATAGTTTGTATGTTTGCCATTTGTTTCAAAAGTTGCTTTGAACGAACCTCCAGCATCTAATTTTCTTTTCTGGCTTTGGATCCACAGAGGAATTAATGAGCTACTTTTAAATTTTCCTTTGTGACAAACGTAATAAAAATATCTATTTTTTAATGAAAATATTTTTTTTGTATACAGCTTCTTCAGAATCCTGTTCATGCGGAACATTCACAAAATGCTGATGACTGAGCTAGATTTGAACTTTTTATTTGTTTCAGTTTCAATTTTCAGAATGCAGTGGAAAGAGGATTACCGCACAGTGTCCCACGTGACTTCCGTTTCTATTTTGCTTAATATTAAAGATTTATTTTTTTATGTGGGTGTGTTTCCCGAATGTATGTGAGTGCATCTGGTGACTGGAGTTCCCTTGGAGAGCAGAAAAGAACCCTCCTCGCCCCACATCTGGAGGTACAGAAGGTGGTGAGCCATCATGTGGGTTCTGAGACCCAAGCTCAGGACCCTGGAAGAGTGGCAAATGCTCTTGAGGCTGAACCATCTCTCCGTCTCCTCTACTTTTTAAAGACCACTGTCTTACTGAGAAATGTTGTTTGAAGAATCATTAATTTACTAATACAAACATGAATCTTTGCTTGTTCTTGGCAAAAAATAACTTGAATAGTGGAAAAATTCACACACAGAATATAATCAATATGTGAAAACCTGTAGTTGATGAATGTTTAGTGACTACTTTTAGCATAATGTGGTCAATATTACTTCGGATACTCTTTAATTGTAGATCTCTTCCCAGATCATTGCAACCCATAATAGTTTATCAACTATAATTGCAGGACCATAAATAAAAACTGTATAAAACCTGTGGGACTTACAAATTTACACTGAGTCTAGTTAATATCCGAAAATAAAAAGTAAAGTAAATGAAGAACTTCTTAAAATGCAAATGCGGGTTGCTGTTTAGTTGACTGGAGACATCTATTTACTGGAACTCAGAAAAGCTTACTTAGCACATTACATATTCTTACTACAAACATGACTTTGGCAAAGTCTCTTACAGACTGAGCATCATTATGTGTATATTCTTTGGAATAAGGAAAGTAAAAGCATTATTGAAGTAATTACTAAACTACAGCATTTAGAAATATGCATTGCATATAAACAGATGTATTCTCCACGGGGTAAGAAAAAAAAGTCGGGAGAATGTGTAGAAACACAATTCTTACACGTGTTAAGAATGATAAGGCTTGTTTCAAATAATTTTCGTATCATATGAATTTGCATTTATCTGCATTTACATAATGTATCGGTGCGAGCTGGTGATGTGTTTCAGTAATGACAGTCAATCTGTAAATTGTTATAGCTGTGATACTGATGGCTTTTCTGTTCTGGTCACTACCTACCTCAGTACCTGAAGGACTTGTTGGAAACCTGACTTTTGAGTCCATTTCATCAACTGCAATAAATGTGAGCTGGGCGCCACCATCGCAGCCAAACGGCCTCGTCTTCTACTATGTTTCACTGAATTTACAGCGGAGCCCGCCTCGCCACGTGAGACCACCACTGATTACATATGAAAACAGCATGTATTTTGAAAATCTGGAAAAATATAGTGACTACATATTTAAAATCACCCCTTCAACAGAAAAGGGATTCTCTGAGATCTATACTTCCCAGCTATACATCAAAACTGAAGAAGACGGTAGGAAAGACCCCATCATCGCCTATTATGTTGATTATTATTGTTCTTTGTTCATATTGCTTTGAAAACCCTATTTATAATTATGTTCTCAAGTAATTATCTTTTTTTAACAGACATAGTAAGTTCCAAGTGATTTAAAATTAAAACAGCTTACTAATAAAATTGAGTCCAATTATATTTGAAGCATCTTTTTCACTAACAAAAAAATTGTTTTTGTGTCACTTAACATTGTCTTTTTCTTTTATAGTTCCAGAAACTCCACCAGTAATCAACACTTTTAAAAACCTTTCCTCTACCTCAATTCTCTTATCATGGGATCCCCCACTAAAGCCAAATGGTGAAATACTAAGTTATCATTTAACTTTACAAGGACCACACGCAAATCACACTTTCATCACTTCTGGTAACCACATAGTATTGGAAGAACTCTCACCATTTACTTTATATAGTTTTTTTGCTGCTGCAAGAACTATGAAGGGACTTGGTCCTTCCAGCATTCTTTTCTTTTACACAGATGAGTCAGGTAAGCATGAAAATATTCAACCTCCAGTGAGTTCTCTATTCAACTTTCCCTTCTTGTTTTTAAGGAACAGCCTGAACAATGAAGAACACTAGAGATGCTTGTAGCCAACTTACAGTCCTTCACCTATTTTGCTGACCACTTTTTCTTTTATCCCAGTTCAGGCTTCAGAATTACCTATTGTGTTTAAAACTATTTTTGAAGCACGGGTTGTAAATATAAGAGCAGAATTGCTTATGGTATTTGTTTCTAGAGTTAGATCATATGATTGTTTTTCAAATTCTTTATTAATTACACTTTATTCACTTTTTATCCCCCATGTGGTTCCTTCCCTCTTCCCATCCCAATCCCTCCCAACCTCCCCCCTCTGAATACTTGCCAAGTCCACTAATAGGGGAGGTCTTTTCTTTCCTTCTGATCCTAGTCTATCAGATCTCATCAGGAGTGGCTGCATTGTCTTCCTCTGTGACCTGGTAATGCTGATCCTCCCTCAGGGGGAGGTAATTAAAGAGCAGGTCAATCAGTTCATGTCAGAGACAGTCCCTGTTCCTGTTACAATGGAACCCAATTGGATACTGAACTGCCATGGGCTACATCTGTGCAGGTGTCTTAGGTTATCTCCGTGCATGGTCCTTATATGATTGCTTTATAACTTTCTGGAATTAGTTTCTTCAAGAAGCTAGACTCGAGACAGTATTTCTATGCTACATGTTTTGTGAACACAAGTTTTATAATGTGTTTCCCTGCAGTGCCTTTAGCACCTCCCCAGAATTTGACTTTACTCAACTACACTTCAGAATCTGTGTGGCTGACATGGAGCCCAAGTCCTCTTCCAGGCGGTATTGTTAAAGTATATAGTTTTAAAATTCATGAGCATGAAACTGATACTGTATTGTATAAGGTAGGTTGATTATAATAGCATATATTTATTTCAGGCACTCAGGACCTGAGTTAAGATGTTTTGAGCTGTGGGGTGGGGATGGAAATAAGCTGCCTCGTACTAAGCAAGGGAAGGACCTGGAGAAATAGGTCAGTGGTGGGCTACTTGCTTCTTATGTGTGAAGCTCTGGATTTGATCCCAAGCACCACAATAATTAATTGAACAATGTTAATATTCATTTACAAATCATTTTTTTTCTGAAATAACAGATTTTTGTGAAAATATAGGGGACCATTTGAAAGATATGAAAACTGATATGAATACTTATCTGAACACTTTACCTTGACTATCAGCTTCTACATTTTAAGAACTAATTGCACCATTTAATTAATGCTAGAAAATATACAGTAATTTGTGTGGCATATTGAAAATAGATTACATAATATACTTCTTTTTATTTATATAATAAGTATCAAATAAACCTTTTTAACTTTTGCACAAAAGCATTCACACTGGTCTTGTGTGAATCTTCCTAGATGGCATGATATACTATACCACCTGGTCTTTTGTAATTAAGTTTTACTCTATGACTTTCAGTGGTAATGCATTTGTAATACTTGGTGTCTCTTCCTTCTTCCATTTTTTAAGGAAATAGAGTCAGTGAAAAAATATACAAGAAGCAACAGAACAATGTACCAGAAACTTGGGTGCTTGAGTACTAGGGTTTTATTGTCAAAGTATGTTATTAGTTAGCTGATATTTACTTAAGAAAGCTCTTTTTTTTTACTGACAGCAAATGACGTCCAGAGGGGTTTTTTTTGTTGTTGTTGTTTTGTTTTGTTTTTTACTTGCATGGAGAGTACAAAATACAGAGTAAACATTCAAAACTGTATACGTTATAATTTATTTGAATGGCATATCAGTTTTCTAAATGTTCAGCATATGAAGTGAATAGTAGAAAATCAAGAGCAACAGTTATGGCTCGTTTGCTTATTATTGTCACCAAAAACAATGTCTCCCTTCCTGGAAATTAATATATTATTTTAATATCTGAAACGTTGAAGAGATTTGCATTATGTAACTTCCTAAATGTGGACTTATTCCCAGAACTGTAAAATTTGTATTGACTCAGGCATGTAGTCCTTTATTATCTATACTAACTTTAATCTCAGATTTTTCTCATATTTTTGTATTTTATACAGGCAATACAAAAATATTCGTAGGAGAGAATTAATTTTCTTGGAGTAATTCCATCCTCAAGATTACTTTGTTTGTGCATTGGAGTGTGCCTGTATATATATATGATATAATTTCCATAGAATGATGATCATTAATATAATGGCCCCTAACAGAACAGTAAAGAAAAGGCTTTGATATCAAATTACCTGGTTTTAATCTTTTCATGGAGATTCACAGTGAGGTTTTCTAGAAGTTGCTTATCCTCTTAAGACAATTTTTTTCAAATTAAAAATAAGAATTATAAGTCTTCATATGTGAAAGAACATTATAAGGGTAAATCCACATAAAACCGATTGAACAATTCCAGGCATATAATGAATGCATTAGCAAACATTGCACACAGTTTAAAAAAGAACAAAAGTTTCCTCTACTGTCATAGTAGCTTTGAGCATGGAAGAACCATATACTGATACCTGAATATGATTTCAATATTTTCTTTGCTATTATGTGTTTTTATTAATATTTAACTAGTATCAAAATATAATTTTATGCCACAAAATATTAAGTATATGATTTTCGAGCAGGTAGTTTTAATCTTAAAAGTCTACTACATTTGATTACTTCTGTTTGTTATTATTTTCAGTCCTTTTAATGATTATATTTTCCTTCAAGTTCCTTTAAATCTCCTCTCATGTCACCCCCAGTCCTAAATATTTAGTTTACCATGTTGGCTGTTTTCCCTCTCTCTGTCTTTCACTGCTCCTGTGTCTGCCAACGTTCCTTGCCAGGATCACTTTATGTTCTTTTTCATTCTTTTTCGGTTGTCTTGTTATTTTTGTGTTCTCAGTTACCTGTGGCTCTGTGGAGGCAGAAGAGCATTAGAGCCATTCCGATGTCACTGCCACCGCATCAGCCCACACCTGAACATTGACATTGGTTGTGCATTTGGGTCACTCTGATGTGCAGCAAGAAGTCATTTATTCAATAAAAAGCTTCTTAAAGACTTCCTTTTGTGTAAATGTACTCAACAGCCAATAAGTTAATTTATTACACTGAATAATTAAATTCTCCAGTACAAAGCAAGCCCAGGACAGCCAACTCTACAGAGAGAAACTCTGTCTTGAAAAAAGAAAAACAAAAAGTTAGATTCTTTAACTTAAGTTCCTTGGAGACTCTGTGGCTGTCTTTCCCCTGGCTCTACTACAGATATATAAACATGTAAATATATCTTAGTAGATATTAGAAAGTAAGTGAATGTGAATTTGGAAGAAATGAGTACTCCTGACTGGCCATAGTTTGTGTTTAAATTTGAAACTTTAACTTAGAAAACTGAAAGGAAATTAATAAACAAATGATTCTTAAAAAATTACTTCAAAAACAAAAATTGATCAGATTCTCCAAGATCAAAATGATACCCAGTCCATTCCTGTATCATAAGCTCAGCATACCCCCAAGCAAAAATGTTGTTTTAGTTATACATATTCATCAACTCCTAGGTTAAATATAAAAGGAATATATTCAGTATATTCAAATATATCTGATTACAAACAAATATGAGAAGATGTCTGTGACTAAGGATCTTTTGTTTTTCAGAATGTTTCAGGTTTTCAGACTGCTGTCAAACTCACTGGACTGGAGCCTGTCAGCACCTACTCAGTTAGTGTGTCTGCATTCACCAAAGTTGGAAATGGTGATCAGTTCAGTAATGTAGTGAAATTCACAACCCAAGAGTCCGGTTAGTCTCAGTTTCTGCCTCTGTGATGTTTGCTCTCATATCTAAGATTTTCACCATCCCTCCCTGTTTAATAAGGTGCCACTAGCATTCCACTCAAAGGGAAATTGAGTTTCAGTGTTGAAATTTAGGCTGGATCATATCTGGGATCCATTTATATAAATTCCATTTATATAATAACTGCATCCCTTTTTTTCTGCTATGAACAGTTTGTAAACTGAATTAACCAAAGAGCAGTTTTCTTCCACTGTCCTCATTTTCTGAGAACAATGAAGCTATGTGATTAATACTAAAATTAGGGGACATTATTGGTTATTTCCATGGAAAGTGGCCAGTGTTTCTCACCTACAATCATGTTTATGGATGAAGTGTTAAGGGACTCTAGAGAAGAGAAGTTATTTTCAAGGAAGTTGAGGAAAGTTCTACTAGAAAAATCTGAGACCCTTTAAACAGTTCCTCCAATGGAATCTAAAATGGTCTATATTCTTTCAAAGAACTTTAGTAAAATACCTTTGCTTTGTTTATGGGCTTTCCAGTATTGTTGGCCCAGTATAGTGATAATTGACAGCTTTGTGTTGAAAAATATTCAGTACTAAGTATTGAGAAGACAGCACCATACTGGTTAAGAAAGCTGGCATCTGTGACTGCCTGGATGTGAGGTCTGTAAAGGTTTTCATTTCCTCAGAGGAGATGAGATGAGAGCCATTCCTAAATCTTTCTGGCTCTTAACTCTTGATGGTTGATTCATCTCACTGTTCTGGCCCAAACTCCACTCAAAGCTGACTGGTTAAAACTGGTTTCTCTTGATTCTGACTGAATTACTCTGCCTGACCTCAAACTAATTCTGGCAATATGTTTTAATCTTCTGGCTCGGCCTTCTCATTCTCTGGCTCATTCTGTCTTTACTTGTGCCTAGCCTGTCACTGTAAAGTTCCTGGTAATCAACTCTCAGTCAGAAAAACTCTCCTTTCTCTGCACTGCCTTCAAGTGGCCTCTCTTTCCTGTTCTATTCTTATGAGAGTTGGGTGTATCCTATCTCTGACTCATTCTGTCAAATCTTTCTCTGATTTATCACTTTTTCTGTCTCTCAGTTATACATTATCAATTATCAAACATGGCTGCATCCTTCTACTTCACTGTTTGGGATTAAAGGTGTGTACTATGGGTGTGTCTGTTTTCCAGACAGATCCTACTCTAATCCAGAGTGTGTTTGCATTCCATCTGAGTCAACTAGATCTAGAAGGGCTTTGGATGTGATCCCTTACCAGAACAACCATGTTGCTGGATTAAAATTCTTTTACAGAGGCCAGTGAATTTCTGAGATTATGAGAATGTGTTTTCTGCTTGGGCCTAGAAAATAATTTCATTAAAGGTTCAATATTGTGAGCACTAGCAAGATAGGATAGAATGTTGCCCATCAGACATTTATGTTAAGAACTTGTCACACATACATTGGAAAAGTTGCATTTTAAATATACATTTTTCTGTGTTCATAAAAATATTATTTTATCTCTTGGTTACATAGTTTAATAATTTTCTATGTGTGTATAAATTTTAACTTTGAGCAAATGTTTTTTTTTTTTAAGTTCCAGATGTTGTGCAGAATATAGAGTGTATGGCGAGTAACTGGCAGTCAGTGTTAGTGACGTGGGATCCACCCCGAAAAGCAAATGGAATAATTACTCATTATATGATAACATTTGAAAGGAATTCTACAAAAGTCTCTCCCCAGGACCACACGATTGCGTTCACAAAACTTCTTGCCAATACATCATACGTCTTTGAAATAAGAGCATCAACCTCAGCTGGCGAAGGCAATGAAAGCACGTGCAATGTCAGCACACTCCCTGAGACAGGTAACTAGTATGGAGCACGTAACTAACCCGAAACAGGTAACAGAATTTACTAAGCTGAAATATAGAATTAATAGCAACTTGAAATGGGTAGCTAATATGAAACAAGTGACTGACCTGAAGTAAATGACTACGGTAAGAGCAGGTAACTAGTGTGGAGTAGTAGATGACATAGAACAAGTAACTATCACTAGTAGGACACAGGTTAGTAGTTTTAACCAAGTAACTTATGTGAAATGGAAAGCTAACCTGAAACAGGTATCTAAGCTGAAAGAGGTAACTACTGTAACTAATGGGAACAGTTTATCGCTGTGAAACTGGAAACCTCAAACAAGTAACTAGCCTGATAGACCTAACAGTAAATAGTCTGAAGCAGGACACAAATTTGCAACATTTAGCTGTTCACAGTTAGCATCATACATTTGCCAATAGTATTTACAGGACACTTATTTTTATTAATATATCTATATAGTAGGTATGTCTGTATGTGTATGCGTGTTTATATGTGTCTGGGGATGTGTGTATTAGTCTTTACATGCACAGTTGTATGTACATATGGACAGTTGAAAATGACATCAAGAGACTTGACTGAGCCCTGTCCACCTTCTGTACTGAGTTAGAGTCTGTTATTTGAATGCCAAGCTCTTCAATTGGGCTACATAGCTAACCAGCTTTCTCTAGTGATTCCACATCTCTTCCTCCTTGTAAGCTCTGGAATTACCGGTAGGCCACCATGCCCAAACAGCAATTATATGGGTTCTGGGGATCCAGACTTGGGTCTTTTCACTTCAATGACAAGTGCTTTCCACACACAGCCACTATAGCACATTTATAGGAAGAAATAAACATTTTATTAGAAAATACAACATGTGTTTCCTTAGCCTCCCGGGGTGATAGCTGATTACCAACTGAGTGCATATTTAACCTTCTTTACTATGATGGCAGATTGAATGGAGAAAATTAGGGGCTGAAGAGATGGCTCAGAGGTTAAGAGCACTGGCTGCTCTTCTTCCAGAGGTCCTGAGTTCAATTTCCAGCAACCATCTATAATGAGATCTGATGCCCTGTTCTGACGTGCATATCTACATGCAGACAGAACATTATATACATAAAAATGAATAAATCTTAATAAAAGGAGAAATCAAAGATAGTTACACAAATATAAAATGCTCTAACATATCCAGTGCATGTCATCATTACTTTAATGAAGGAATAAACATGCAAACTTTTCAGAACACATCTTCATAATAATTGTTTTCTTGGCATTCTTGATGCTTCTGCAGACTCTTAAGGCTTGAAGTATCAGAATCCTGTGCAGCTATTATCTTTTCTAAACACCCGGGTCTGCCTCTCAGTAAAAGAGGGAGTGAAAGAAAAACGCCGCTGTAGTCTGCAAGAAGAAACTGTCAGTTTCTCAGCTTCCTTGCGTGTAACCTTTTTACCTTCTACTCTGTTCTACCTGCTGCTTGAACAAAAATTGGACTTGCTCTTCATAGCACTACTTCTCCAGTTGTAGGCCCTAATGAGAGCGCTGGTGTATCATCAAAACCGTTTACCACTTCATATGAGCCCCAGCCCCTGGTGATTACCACATCACCTAGTTTAACTTTCCGTTTCAACCCTTGAGGATACAGATGTCAGAACTTCGAAAGGCCCTCCATTCTCTCTGGTTTCAGCATCCATTCAGTTTCAACTCACCCTTCGAATGCAATGCCCTTTCCAAGCTCTCACCATCCTTCCTTTGCAGGTTAGAACAGACTGCTGCAATAGCCTCTCTTGCTCTTTAGGTTTCAATCCATGTCATTGTGATCTCTCTCTCGGGAAGATCCTTAACTCTGAAAAGATCCCGCTCTTTACTCAGAATTCTAGCTGCTGAATACTGTTGGGACAAATAGAATGGCTCAGCTATAAATTCATCTTCCTTGATGATCACAGCTGCTTCACCATCTTTGATATGTCTTGGGTTGAAACTCTACCAGTTTTTCTATGGTACAAACAGGAGTTATATCACTGAGAATCACTGAAAGCCAAGAGTCTAGCGTGCAATGGTAGCAGTCAGGTTCAAAAGAAGAAGAAAAAAGGCAAAACAAAGAATTCTGTATGCTGGGTTTTTACTGTTTCCCTGGATGACTCTGAAGAGGTCTTATTCACAGTTATCCAGCTCGCTCTTCAGTCTCATCTCTCCACTAGAGGACCTCAGTTGAGTTGATTCTAGTATACAATTTAGATTTCCTCTGCTCTGCCAGTTTATGTCTGTCATATAAAAAACAGGCTTGGCTATTTGAAATACCGAGGTGATACTGAAAGGCACAGTGCATGGTGGTAGCCCAGTTTTTCAAGGGCTTCATCTATTCTCACAGGGCAGAAACCCTACCTAGAGCTTATCACCCGTTAAAATGTATCACAGGGTCTTTTCTGAGACTGACATTCAACCAAGGACCATGTATGGATATAACCTAGAACCTCCACTCAGATGTAGCCTGTGGTAGCTCAGTAATCAATTGGTTCCCCAAAGTGAGGGGAACAAGGACTATTTCTAACAGGAACTCAATGACTGGCTCTTTGGTCTCCCCACCCCCGAAGGGAGGAGCAGTCCTGTTAGGCCACAGAGGAGGGCTTTGCAGCCAGTCCTGAAGATACCTGATAAAACAGGATCAGATGAATGGGGAGGAGGTCCCCCTATCAGTGGACTTGGAAAGGGGCATGGTGAAGATGAGGGAGGGAGGGAGGGACTGGGAGGGAATGAGGGATAGGGACACGGCTGGGATACAGAGTTAATAAAATGTAACTGATAAA
Organism: Meriones unguiculatus; assembly: GCF_030254825.1. Taxonomy (NCBI): domain Eukaryota; kingdom Metazoa; phylum Chordata; class Mammalia; order Rodentia; family Muridae; genus Meriones; species Meriones unguiculatus. The sequence goes on along the minus strand of NC_083350.1, from coordinate 115,926,559 downwards.
AAAATAAAAAATAAAAAATAAAACAACAACAAAAAAATGTATCCCTTCCCTCAAACTATGTTCTTGTATACCTTGTCCCCTCACCCAGTGGATGTATCAAAACAAACTTTCCATCTTCAGTGCAATAGACTTCATCTATTCATTTTAGGAAATGTTAGCTAAACACCTAGGAAAAACTAGTAAAGTTCAGCTCAAATGGAAGATCTTCAGTAAAGCTTTCAATGACATCCCAAGCCTTTGTGCTCCAGACTCCTGTACTAGATAGCTTAATCTTGTGGCATCAGAGCTGCAGATGGTGAAGTATCTGACTCCATGCATCCAAGCATGCATGTAAATTCGTTAAAGTAGTAGACTAGAGTACACAAGTGTGTCTGAGGAGAGATGAACAGCTTCATACAGGTCCACCAAGGGGTGACAATTTCTCAGTCAGAGGAAAGCTTATTATTGCTAGAAGGAAGTATTTTTATCCCATGTGAGTGGTCTTTAACTGGAGTGCCAGGTTAAAAAACAAAAAGTCAGAAGCAGTCCAGACATGAGCCAGGTCTCAGAGAACTGGCAGACAAGGAAGGATAATGGCTTTGAAATAAATGACTTCCAAAAGCTATAGTGATTGTTATTTTATGTACTCCTGTGTTCTAAACCAAAGTCAATCAAGAGAACAGAGCAGATACGCAGTTAACAGAGCCAAGATACAGCCAAAATTCAGTGTACATTTGATATACAACTATCTTACTTCACAGTCCAGATCATTGTCACAACTGTTTTTGAATAGATTTTGAATAGATCTCAATTTAGATTTGGAAATCTACCTAGATGGGGTAATGGAGGGATAATAAACAAAGATTTAATTGGTCATCAGCATATTTGATGCTGTTCTGTGCTCCCATTTACCAGAGTGTATTCTTATGACCCCTATGTCAGTGTGAACAACCATGAGAACTTGTTCCATATTTCTGGAGTCAGAATTTTTATATTAGCACATAATTTTTCATTTAAATGAGTTAATGTTGGTAATAATCAACTTAATTCTACCCTTTGCTCTTTACTTAGAAAGATTGTGCCTTTTTTGTTTCTGTTTATTCAACTTTTCTGGCAAAAGGAATTTGGTATTCAGGCAATTACAGGTTTGTAGAAGAAAGAAATGATTTGCATTATTCTGGTGGCTATTTTTATCAGGGCTTTTCCTCCATTGCTGTATATTATTTCCACACACCCAATAGGCAAACGTAGAAATGTTTTTCCCCCAGTCAAATGTAAAAGTTCCTGTAATTGAGAAGAATAATACAGATGAAATATTAATTTCTGCTTCAAAAGTATTTTTCTTCTTTAAAATTTGATGTTAAGTTTAGTCTGTAGTTATATTTATGATTACAATGCTCGTTAGGTACCTAATTTTTTGTCAGGAGTTATATGAATTGCTTGCTGATGAGATGTTAGTAAGTTCTAGGAACTCATTGTTCAGATGGTAGCACTTTTATAGCTGTTGCAAGCTTCTAATTTGTGGTGGAAAATTAGTCACAGTGTACAGCCAGGCTCTTTTCTCGGTCCTATCATGAGAAGAAATCAAATTTGGCTCACTCTCTTGCTGCTTAGTATTTGCCCTTAACACACATTCTTCCCAGGGATATCTCTCTCTGTCTGTCTCTGTCTCTCTGTCACTCTCTCTGTCTCTCTCTTTGTCTTTCTCTCCCTGTTTCTCCCTCGCTCCTCCCTCCCCCAACCCTTCTATGTATATAAATACACATGCATGTTTGTAAGTAAGCATGTCAGGGTCGGAGGTCAATCTCAGGTGTCATTCAGCAGGAAATAGCCAGTTTGTTTTATGTGGCAGGGCTACTGACCAGCATGGAAATTCACCAGTGAGCCAGCTTAGCTGTCTAATGTGTTCATCCTCCTGTCTCCAGTTCTCACTGCTAGGATGACAGGGACACCAAGCTTTGAAAGAGCAAGTTTTTATTGGGATTTTAAAGCAGCATGTCAGGTAATAAATATTATTATGGCATTTCATTTTGAAATTGTCTCTTGGACTCTCACAGTCCTTTCTACCTACCCCTTGATTTCCTATTGTAACCATCCCCAGTCTCTTTCCTCTTGAATGTCCATGTGTTCTTCTGTCAATTGTCTGATCTTCCTCAGTGTTTGTAGTTGCGGATCATGGGAGAAATGGGAAAGAACAAATCTGCCATCCTCCAAGTCCATCCAAGGGCGTCTTTTCAAACTCAGTTGTGTTGCTCCCTATACTCATTCCAGGAGACATGAGTTGATGTACAGAGGGCACTGTATGAGGGCCTACAGAAGAGTCAAAAATCACATGTGTATATTGTGCTTTAACATTTTTAATGATGCAATGCTTGGCCTTAAATGGATTCAGAAAGTGACGTCAGCAATTTTGCAGTGCAAGCATGTGGAACCAAGCAAAAAGGAACAAGGTTCCTGTGCACTGACTTTCTGGGGCCAACTTTGACCTAAGCAAGCACTGGTCCAGAAAACTCCTCCTGTGTCTTGGTATTTCTCCCTAAGAAACCGAGAACACTATCTGTGTTTATTGGAATTGTTTTTTTTTTTTTTTCTCCACTATTTCACAAGGTAAAATAGAAAACTTTGGTTCCATCATGAGAATTTTCTGACTGAAAATCTTCTGTAATAGTTACACTGATGAGAGTAGGTACAATTTTGTGCAAATATGGCTTGAAAACTTAGGAAAACAATTTATATTTTCTAAGCTGAACTTGATCTAAAAAGCAAAAAAGTACCACAAGTTGATATAATGAGAGCTATAAAAAACACTGCGGCACTCTGGGAAATGTTTTAATGTTAGACTTAGGCCACAGATTTTTACTTTGGATCAGTTCCAAAGGGGTAATATTTGATATTTTCAAACAGTCGTAGGTATCAAATTCTAAATTTAAAAGTTCTTTTAAACATAATTTTTAAAAAGCGAATTTGGGTTACTATGCATAATTCCCCTTGACCTCCTTGCTGCTCTAATATCTTTCATTAAGTGAACTCGAGCAGCCATTCTTGGCTTCATCCAAGCTCCAGCGAAAGCCAGCTGTTCTTCAGACAGTTTTTGGAGACTTATTTATGAACAGGGGCATATCTTATTACCTTATTTTCCACTCCTGCTCTATGTAGCTGATACTGTTTATAGCAGGCTTGACATATCCACCTCCTCCCTCATTTTTTCTCTTGTTCTTTTTTACTTTCAATTTTAAGTAAGTTGTGTGTGTGTGCATAAAATTTTTTCTTTCTAGTAAGCATAGTACTTGAGGCTTAGAAATGAATCTATAATTTTTTATGAGATTATAAACTGTACAAATGACATTTAACAGTGGCATATTCTCAAATGTCCAATAAATGAATTGAGAAAAACCAAAAGTCCAAAGAAATATATTAACTTCGACTTAATGTAAAATCGATGCACTATAAATTATTTGAACGTATAAGTCATACAAATACTTATCACAGACTATTACATTTCTATCATATTAAATGCTAAATACAAAATGCTCCTCAAATTTGTATTTTTTATAAGCCAAGGAACTTTAGCATCTAGTATTTATTTCCTTGGATTATAAAAATACAAATTTGAGGAAGGAATCTTATTTTTAAATGTAAGACAATAAATACTATCCACAATAAGATTCTTTTGGAAGTCAAGTAGAATAAACTCCATTTCTTAGCAATTCAGCTTATTAGGATTGTAGTTTGAATTTCACTGTACTACAACATCAAGTAAATCTTGTATTGCTTCTGTGATTAGATACCTTATTATGAGCTGCTATTACCTTAAAACTTGAATTATTTATTAGACAGGTAACAAAAAGTATACATAAAGTAATTGATTCAATACCAATTAAGGAATGCATTAAAATTAGCAATTAGTTTTGTGGTTTGTTACTAATTATATTAATTCTGTGATAGATGTTTTTCTTTCTAATCTACATTATAACTTTGCTTGATTGTATGAGACTTATTGGTTGGAGCCCTGGCTGGTCTGTAACTTGCAACTTGGACCAGGCTGTTCTCAAACTTTTAATGATCCTCCTGCCTCTGTCTTCAGAAGGCTGTGATGACAATCATGAATAAGCAAGTCTGCCTTCACTTTTAAAACATCTATATACAAGTACATTAATGATGCTTATTACACAGAAGTTTAACATTTTTAAAGATTGGACTCTAAATTGAATACAAAGCTTGTCTTTAGGATGTTCTACTGTTATTGATTAAACGCATAAGCCATGCTTCCTTCCTAAGAACTGTGCTGTGAACTATTGTCAAAAGCTCTTCTGCACTTCATCCGCAATTAAACATGATAAATTATGTCACAAGTCATCTCTGATGTACTTAGGGTAGTCTCAGGTTTCCTTTGGTGTGGGTATGTTAGACTTATATTAAAGCTCATGTTTTATTCTTTCAAAAAAAATCTGTATTTATAAAATATCCAGAAGCTCCAATGTTTAGTATTTTGGGTATCTATAAAATGCAAAAATTAGAATGTATTTAGAATATTTTACTGTGCTTTTATAGAAAAGCCTTTTTTCCCTCTCTTTTTGTTTATATTGTACTTTACGCTTATGGTTAAGTGTACAAAAATTTCTTTGCAGAAGTTCAATGAGTTTTGAAAGGATCATATACCAACCCACGTTATACTCACAGGCAACATGTAGATTGCTTTCTTCCTCCACAGAAATTTCTCTTGCACACACACATCTTAAGGCAGTCACCATCCTCATAGACTGATTTTAGTTGTTTTAAAGCTGTGTGTGTTCTTTTTTTCCATTTTTTTATTTTATTATTATTTTTTTTTATCAGTTACATTTTATTAACTCTGTATCCCAGCCGTGTCCCGATCCCTCATTCCCTCCCAGTCCCTCCCTCCCTCCCTCATCTCCACCGTGCCCCTTTCCAAGTCCACTGATAGGGGGGACCTCCTCCCCATTCATCTGATCCTGTTTTATCAGGTATCTTCAGGACTGGCTGCAAAGCCCTCCTCTGTGGCCTAACAGGACTGCTCCTTCCTTCGGGGGTGGGGAGACCAAAGAGCCAGTCATTGAGTTCCTGTTAGAAATAGTCCTTGTTCCCCACACTTTAATAAACCAATTGGTTACTGAGCTACCACAGGCTACATCTGAGTGGAGGTTCTAGGTTATATCCATACATGGTCCTTGGTTGAATGTCAGTCTCAGAAAAGACCCTGTGCCCAGATATATTTGGTCCTTGTGGAGCTCCTATCCTTTCCCCATCAGACTAACTCCCCTTCTTTCTTATGATTCCCTGTACTCTGCCAAAGGTTTGGTCATGAGTCTTTGCTTTGAAAACACTGCTAGTTAGAGTCTTTCAGATGCGCTCAGTAGACTCCTGTCATACGTTCAATGCACATCCCATCTGTCTTTCTAAACGAGGATTGATCATCTTACCCCATGTCCGCTCTATTGATTATCTTTTTAGGTGTATAGATTTCATTATGTTTATCATATATTATAGGTCTATATAAGTGAGTATATACTGTGTTTGTCTTTCTCCTTCTGGGATATTTCACTCAGAATGATCTTTTCTAGATCCCACCATTTGCCTGCAAATTTCATGATTTCCTCCTTTTTGATTGCTGAGTAGTATTCCATTGTATAAAAATACCACAATTTCTGTACCCATTCCACCGTTGATGGACATCTGGGTTGTTTCCAGGTTCTGGCTATTACAAATAGAGCTGCTATAAACATGGTTGAGCAAGTATCCCTTTTGTGTACTTGAACAAACTTTGGGTATATACCTAGCAGTGGTAGAGCTGAGTCTTGAGGAAGCACTATTCCTATTTGTCTTAGAAAGCGCCAGATAGCTTTCCAGAGTGGTTGTACCAGTTTACATTCCCACCAGCAGTGGAGGAGGGTTCCCCTTTCTCCACAACCTCTCCAGCATGTGTTATCACTTGAGTTTTTCATCTTGGCCATTCTGATGGGTGTAAGGTGATATCTCAGGGTCATTTTGATTTGCATTTCCCTGATGGCTAATGAGGATGAGCATTTCTTTAAGTGTTTTTCTGCCATTCAATATTCCTCTGTCAAGAATTCTCTGTTTAGCTCTGTTCCCCATTTTTTAATTGGATTACTTGGTTTGCTGCTTTTCAGCTTCTTTAGTTCTTTGTATATACTGGATATTAGTCTTCTGTCAGATAAAGGGTTAGTGAAGATTCTTTCCCAATCTGTAGGCAGTCATTTTGTTTTGATGACGGTATCCTTTGCTTTACAGAAACTTTTCAGTTTCATGAGGTTCCATTTATTGATTGTTGCTCTTAGAGCCTGTGCTGTTGGTGTTCTGTTCAGGAACTTGTCTCCTGTGCCAATAAGTTCTAGGCTGTTCCCCACTTTTTTTTCCAATTGATTTAGGGTATCTGGTTTTATGTTGAGGTCCTTGATCCACTTTGACTTTAGTTTTGTGCAGGGTGATAAATATGGATCTATTTTCATTTTTCTGCATGTAGACATCCAGTTGGTCCAGCACCATTTGTTGAAGATGCTGTCTTTTTTCCATTGAATGGCATTGGCTTCTTTGTCAAATATCGAGTATTCATAGGTGTGTGGATTTATTTCTGGGTCTTCTATGCGGTTCCATTGATCCTCCTTTCTGTTTCTATGCCAATACCATGCAGTTTTTATTACTGTTGCCCTGTAGTACAGCTTGAGATCAGGAATGGAGATACCTCCAGATGATCTGTTGTTGTACAGGATCGTTTTGGAGATTCCGGGTTTTTTGTTTCTCCATATGAAGCTGAGAATCTTTTTTTCAAGGTCTGTAAAGAATTGAGTTGGTATTTTGATGGGAATTGCATTGAATCTGTAGATTGCTTTTGGCAGTATGGCCATTTTCACAATGTTAATCCTACCAATCCATGAGCATGGGAGATCTTTCCATCTTCTGATATCTTCTTTGATTTCTTTCTTCAGAGACTTGAAGTTTTTCTCAAACAGGTCTTTCACTTGCTTGGTTAGAGTCACACCAAGGTACTTTATGTTATTAGTGGCTATTGTGAAGGGTGTTGTTTCCCTAATTTCTTTCTCAGCCTTTTTGTCTTTGGTATATAGGAGGGCTTCTGATTTTTTTGAGTTGATTTTGTATCCTGCCACTTTGCTGAAGGTGTTTATCAGCTGAAGGAGTTCTCTGGTTGAATTTTTGGGGTCGCTCATGTATACTATCATATCATCTGCAAATAGTGACACTTTGACCTCTTCCTTTCCGATTTGTATCCCCTTGATCTCCTTTAGTTGTCTTATTGCTCTGGCTAGGACTTTAAGTACTATGTTGAAGAGATATGGGGACAATGGACAGCCTTGTCTTGTCCCTGATTTCAGTGGGATTGATTTAAGTTTCTCTCTATTGAGTTTGATGTTAGCTATAGGCTTGCTGTATATTGCCTTTACTATCTTTAGGTATGTGCCTTGTATCCCTGATCTCTCCAAGACTTTAAACATGAATGGGTGTTGGACTTTGTCAAATGCTTTTTCGGCATCTAAGGAGATGATCATGTGGTTTTTCTCCTTCAGTTTGTTTATGTAGTGGATTACATTGATGGATTTCTGTATGTTGAACCACCCTTGCATGCCTGGGATGAAGCCTACTTGGTCATGGTGGATGATATCTTTGATGTGTTCTTGGATTCGGTTTGCAAGTATTTTATTGAGTATTTTTGCGTCAATGTTCATAAGAGAGATAGGCCTGAAGTTCTCTTTTTTTGTTGGGTCTTTGTGTGGTTTAGGTATTAAGGTGACTGTGGCTTCATAGAATGAGTTTGGTAGTGTTCCTTCTGTTTCTATTTTGTGGAATAGCTTGAGGAGAATTGGAATTAGCACTTCTTTGAAGGTCTTGTAGAATTCTGCACTGAAGCCATCTGGTCCAGGGCTTTTTTTGGAGGGGAGACTGTTAATGACTGCTTCGATTTCCTTGGGAGATATAGGGCTATTCAGTCTTTCTACCTGATCTTGACTTAGTTTTGGTAGATGGAATCTTTCAAGAAAATTATCCATTTCATTTAGATTCTCAAATTTTGTGGCATATAGGCTTTTGTAGTATGACCTAATAATTGTTTGGATTTCCTCAGTGTCTGTGGTTATGTCCCCATTTTCATTTCTGATTTTGCTGATCTGGATAGTTTCTCTCTGCTTTTTAGTTAGTTTGGCTAAGGGTTTGTCTATCTTGTTGATTTTCTCAAAGAACCAGCTTTTTGTTTCATTGATTCTTTGGATAGTTTTATTTCTTTCTAGTTGATTGATTTCAGCCCTTAGTTTGATTATTTCCAGCCGTCTGCTCCTCTTGGGTGTATCTGCTTCTTTTTTTTTCTAGGGTTTTCAGTTGGGCCATTAAGTTGTTTGTATGTGATGTTACGAATTTCTTCTTGCAGGCACTTAGTGCTATAAATTTTCCTCTGAGCACTGCTTTCAATGTGTCCCATAAATTTGGGAATGTCGTGCCTTCCTTTTCATTGAATTCTAGGAAGTCTTTAATTCCTTTCTTTATTTCTTCCTTAACCCAGCTGTCATTGAGTAGTAAGTTGTTCAGTTTCCATGTGCGTGTCGGCTTTTTGTTGTTTCTGTTGTTGTTGATGTCTAGCTTTAGTCCATGGTGGTTAGATAGTATACAAGGCATTATTTCAATCCTCTTGTATCTGTTGGTCTATTTTGGAAAAGGTTCCATGCGGTGCTGAAAAGAAGGTGTACTCTTTTGATTTTGGGTGAAACGATCTGTAGACGTCTATTAGGTCCATTCGATTTAGGGATTCTGTGAGTGCTTTTATTTCCCTATTTGGTGTCTGTCTAGTTGATCTGTACCTTGGTGAGAGTGGAATGTTGAAGTCTCCCACTATTAAGGTATTAGGATCGATGTATGATTTAAGCTTTAATAGTGTTTCATTTACGAATGTCGGTGCTCTTGTATTTGGGGCATAGATATTCAAGATTGTGATGTCCTCTTGGTGGATTTTTCCTTTGATGAGAATATAGTGGCCATCCTTATCTTTTTTGATTAATTTGGGTTTAAAGTCTATTTTATTAGATATTAGGATGGCTACTCCAGCTTGTTTTCTGGAACCATTTGCTTGAAAAACAGTTTTCCAGCCCTTTACTCTGAGGTAGTGTTTATCTTTGTTGCATAGGTGTGTTTCTTGGATGCAACAGAATGTTGGATCCTATTTCCTTAACCATTCTGTTAGCCTGTGTCTTTTTATTGGTGAGTTGAGTCCATTGATATTGATAGATAATAGTGACCAATGCATGTTAGTTCCTTTTGTAATGGAGTCGGTGATCTTACCCTGTTTCATTGCTTGTTTTCTTTTCATTTTTGTTGGGATATTATCTGTATGCCCTGTTTTCTTGGGTGAATTTGTTTTCATTGGATTGGAGTTTTCCTTCTAGTATCTTCTGTAGGAATGGTTTGCTGTGTAGATATTGTATAAATTTAGTTTTGTCATGGAATATTTTGTTTTCTCCATCTATGTTGATTGAAAGCTTTGCAGGGTATAGTAGTCTGGGTTGACATTTGTGATCTCTTAGAGTCTCCATGATACTTGCCCCGGCCCTTCTGGCTTTCATAGTTTCTGATGAGAAGTCTGGCGTGATTCTGATAGGTCTACCTTCATATGTTACTTGGCCTTTTTCCCTTGCTGCTTTTAATATCTTTTCTTTGTTCTGTAGATTTAGTGTTTTGACTATGATGTGACGTGATGTGTTTCTTTTCTGGTCTAGTCTATTTGGAGTTCTGTAGGCCTCTTGTATATTTATGGATATCTCTTTAAGTTGGGAAAATTTTCTTCTATGATTTTCTTGAAAATATTTTCTGGACCTTGGAGTCTGGAGTCTTCTGTTTCGTGAATTCCTATTATTCTTAGATTTTGTCTTTTCATAGCATCCTTGATTTCTTGGATATTTTGTGATTGGAACTTTTCTGATTTTAGTTTTTCTTTGAGAGAAGTATCTACTTCTGCAAGTGTGTCTTCAGCTCCAGAGATTCTCTCTTCCATCTTTTGTATTCTGTTGGTGATGCTTACTTTTGTGGTTCCTGATCTTTTCTCCAAGTTCTCCAGCTCAAGGGTTTTCTCATTTTGTGTTTTCTTTATTGATTCTAATTCTGTTTTCATGCCTTGCACCATTTCTTTCATGTGTTTGAATTTGGATTCCTGTCTCTCTACGATGGCCTCTATTTCTTTTTTTATTTCCTTCTTATATGCCACTAATTTTTCCTCTACTTGTGTATCTATTTGTTTGGCTATGTTTGCCTGTGTTTCTTTAAGGATATTGTCTATTTCTTCTTTCTTTGCCTCCGATTGACTGGCCATCTCTTTGAAAGACTTGTTCATTTCCTCCTTATGAGCCTCAAATAATTGTGCAAGCATGGCTTTAAAATCATTTTCCTGTGCTTCTGCTGAATTGGAGTATCCATCGATTTTGGGGTTTGCTGGTGAAGTCATGATGTCCTGATTTATGTTGGAAGTGTTCTTTCACCTACCCCTGGCCATTGGCTTATCTGAAACCTTCCCTGTTTGTTTTTGGATTCTGCAGATCAGACTGGTGCTTTTTCTCTCTGGTATCTGGAGAGTTCTTCAGGAAGCTGAGCACTCTCAGCGTGTGCTGAGGACTAGCTGTACCTGTGGGAGGAAAGTACGCAGGCGCAAACGGGGCAAATGCAAGCGTGTGTGCGCACGTGTGTGTGTGTCTCTGTGTGTAAGTGTGCGTGGACGAGTTTCTCGAGGGACAGAGTGATGGCTAATGTTGAACCCTTGAGTGTGTGGGAGGGGCTCTGCACTGTATATGTTGCAGGCGCTAATGATAATTGCAGCGCAATTTCTGGCATTAACTGTCTTAACTCCTCAATCAGGCCCACAGGGCATGAACTTCAATGTCCCTAGTGCCCCTCTGTTTCCCAAAGTGAGGATGTGGGTGGGAGGGGTGTTCAATGCCTGGCTTCTGATTTAGAAGGACCCAGGATCTGGGGAACTGTAGATTCTCAAGGGTGCACTCACTTACAGGCAGGTCTCTTGGCAGAGTTCGTGGTATCCGGGGCTCTCTGCTCTCTGCTTTGGCCCTGCTTCTTTGATGTGCTCCCCCAGTTCTGTGCTGCTGTCACTGCCAGGTTCTGAGGTCTTGCTGCAGCTGGAGATTTCAGGGTGGTCACTTCATCAGGGATGGGGTAACCAGGCTCTCTGTTCTCTGGTTTGGCCTGGTTAGTCTTAAACTGGAGGACTGTGGTTCCCCGCCAGTTCAGTGCTGCTCCGCCGCCATGCCGCCACGTCCTGCTGTAACTGGAGACTGGGTTGCTAATCCCGCTGCTTTCTGGGAAGTCCTGGGGTCTCTTCGTTGTGCTCTCCAAGCTTGGGAGGCCCAGCGCCTGGTGTGTCTAGGTTGTATGACGTTTCTGCCTGGTTTTGGTGAGTATATAGCGTATTCTCTGTCACTGTGGGATTGGGCGGGCCGTACTGTCAGTGATGGCGATCCTGCGGAGCTAGTATGGTGTCTAGCAGATTAGCACCCTGGGAGGATGGTGCAGCCGCTGCGCAAATCTGGGACTCTGGGACAAGTACTGCTGGCTTTTGTCTGCCGTTAAAGTGCTTGGGGCTCCGCCTCAGCGGCTGTATACCCCAGGCAGTTAGGTCTGCTCTGAGAAAGATGAGTCTGCTGTGCCACTGTGCCTAGGAGGAAGGAGGTCTGGGGGAAGGGAGTGCCGCAAGAACAAAGGATCATTTCTCTCCTTCCCCAATCAAGTCCCCGGGTGACCCGAGACCAAATTTTCACCTCCTGCGATGTTCCCTGTTGTTCAGAAAGCCTCACCGTGGTTTTCCTGGGTTGGGGGTCCTTCCATTCTCCAACTCAGAAGATCAGGTATCCCACCGCTCAGAAACTGGGTGTGCTAGTCGCCATCTTGGCTCCGCCTCCCTGTGTGTGTTCTTTTATGTCTTTTTTATTTCTTTCAATTGACATTAGAAATTCATATTGTTTTGGTCTCAGTAACTGTTTTTTCATTGTTAAATTCTTTTCTGTCATAGAAACATTTCATGTTTTATTTTTTCTTTTGGTAGATACCTGAGTTGTTCTGAATTTAGTGTCATGAATAAATACCTGTACTTTCATGTAGTTATTGAATATTCATATATGAGCTGTCAGTGTTTGCAACATAGTGTGATAGTACGATTCTCACAGTCTTTGTTTAAAGACTAAAACAGGATATTATTATATAGCCCTTACTATTTATACACACACACACATATATATAATTCTATATAACTATTGCCGACTTGGAATTTAATATGTAGACTAAGTTAACCTTGAACTCACTTTCCTCTGCTTCAGAGGGCTAAAACTAAAGACATTTCCTGGCATCCAACAAAGCAACCTTAGTAGTAAATGGGAGGAACTATAATTAACCTCAGGTCTTTGGTGTGTTTGTTGCAATACTTTTACCTGTCTGTGTTTGTGTGCTGTCATGCCTCCCTGAAGGACTGGCTCTTATCACTCTGGAACCTCAAGCTCAAATAAACTCTTCCTTCTGTAAGTTTTCTTGGTCCTGGTGTTTTAGCATAGTAACAGAGAAGTCACAAATATCAAGGGTATTTTTCCCTCAATTTTTATAGACTGGGAAATAAAATATTTGTGTTCTTATCAACTGTTATGTGTTTCCAAAGTGTGGATTGTCCTACCACGTTTTGTTTTTTGCACTTTTGTTGAAATGTCTCCTTTACCTGTGAGACTTTGTTAGCATACCTATTATAGATTATCATCCTGTATTTTCTTCCACACAATCACTGTCCTCATTTACAACCAGTTTGCCTCCATTAGCTGCTTTGTTTGACCATCTAAAGTTCTTGTGTCCTCTTCCAATATCTATCCCATTTGCCTTTCTCAGTGAGGACTGAATGTCTTACCAAGGGTTCTCCTTCTTGCTTAGATTATTTAGGTGTACAGATTTTAGTATGTTTATCCTATATTATATGTCTTATATTCACTTGTAAGTGAGCATATACCATGTGTGTCTTTCTGCTTCTGGGTTATCTCACTCAGGATGATCTTTTCTAGTTCCCACCATTTGCCTGCAAATTTCATGATTTCCTTGTTTTTAATTGCTGAGTAGTATCCCATTGTGTAAATGTACCACAATTTCTATATCCATTCCTGGTTGCCTCCAGATTCTTGCTATTATGAATAAAGCTGCTATGAACATGGTTGAGCAAATGTCCTTATTGTATTCTTGAGCATATTTTGGATATATGCCTATGAGTATATATAGGTATAGCTGGATCTTGAGGTAGCCCTAAGCTCTTGTGTAACAACATTTTAAACATTCTTTAGTCAGGCAGTGAATTAAAAATCTCCATTTATATTTGGCTCTTATTTATTTCCAGCATTATCCTTTCACTACTTTGCAATCATACTGGTTGATTATATGTCTATGTCTGAACTGAAACACAATGAACAACAGATGAAGTAAAAAAGATGAATGGTTACTGAACTTCTCATTTATCTGTTATTTAAGTAGCAATTTCATGAAGAGTGGACCAAGAGGTGCTTTTTATCTTATGAAATTTTAATAATTACCATGTCATTGCAAAAAGTTTGAAACCAGCTTTGGAGGACAGGTCACTAAACTGTAGCAACAGAAATTCAAGCAAACTGGAATGGGTAAGGTAAATGCTACCATACCTCATTTGTAGAAGGTTCTCTTCAAGTCTTTAACGTTATTTCACTTAACTGTTATGTTAAAGGAGGTCCTTGCATATGTTGGATATAAGTCTTTTTGCTAGTCGGTTGTTTGTTGCTGGGGCAAATAGCTGGATGAAACAACTTAAAGGGGAAGTTTTGATTTTGTCTCGTGTATTCAGGAGTTGCAGTTCTTTAGCACCTGCCAACTTTCTTTTGGCCTGTGGTGACAAAGAAGATCAAAGAAGGACATGTGTGGTGTGACAAAACCACTTCTCTCATTGCTGCCAAGAGGCAAAGGTGAAAAGCTAGGGTTGAGGCCTAATGTCTCCTTCAAGGGCATGTCTCTAATGACTTATCATCTTCACTGCTCATTTGAGAGGTTGACTTTCTTTTCTAAAGATGAGTGTGTGTGTGCTATAATATTATTACATCATTTTACCCCCGTTTGAACTCCTCTTATATACCTGCCCCGTTTGCTCTTTCCTGAGCCTTAGGTGCAAGAGTTGTGCTGTAGATGTATCAGTTAGTACTGAGTTCTGCAACTCTGCATTTTGATTAGTATGGTTTCCTTTGTGGTCTCTGTTGAAAAGAGAATTGTCCTTGATGAAGAGTGAGAAGTAAAGTTATCTGTGGGTATAAGAATAAATATTTAGAATGTACCCACAGATTATGTTGCCTTAGTAAAGTGGTAGGCTTAGGTTCTCTGCCAAGATCCATTGCTACCTTCACTAGCCCTGGGAGATTGACTAGATATTCAATCCCAGGAATGATTTCTGTCTTTTTTTTAATGCTCCATATTTATTTATTTATTTGTTTGTTTGTTTGTTTGTTTATTTATGTATTTATTTATTACAGTTTATCACTTTGTATCCCGGCTGTAGTTCCCTCCCTCATCTATTCCCAGTCCCACCCTCTGTCCCTCTTCTCCCCCTATGCCCTTTTCCTAGTCCCCTGATAGAGGAGGACCTCCTCCCCTTCTATCTGACCCTAGCCTATCAGGTCTCATCAAGGCTGGCTGCATCATCTTTCTCTGTGGCTTGGTAAGGCTGGTTCCTCCTGGGGGAGGTGATCAAAGAGCTGGCCACTGAGTTCATGTCAGAGACGGCCACTGCTCCCTTTACTAGGGAACCCACTTGGACACTGAGCTGCCTATGGGCTACATCTGAGCAGGAGTCTACGTCCTCTCACTGGTGTGATCGGACTATTACCAGACTAAGATAATTTGTATCAAAATTACCATTTCAATATGTATTTTCATGTTGTAGCGTATTATAGAGCTATCAGTGCTAACCACTCTACAAGCCACACTATTTTGCACGCACACAAATATTTTTGATGACATTTTATTATCCAAAAACTGACTTTCTCCTTAGAAGTTTATTAATATATTTTAATGAAACCGTGTGTTCAGTAATAATGGGCATGAAGACTAAAGGTGTTGTAGCCAGATTACATGGGATCCTGGACCACAAGTTGTCTATCTATCTGTACATGCACTAACTAAAACAAATATTGCAGACTTTTTAATGAATCTTTTCTCTTTGCAGACACTTCATCAGTTCTCTTTCTGGCTTTTTAAATAAGATGTTGAACATGATTTAATTTGGCTTACTGTTATGAGTCTTTATTCTCATCATGTAGAATTAACTACACCATTTTGTGTAGCATATTTTGGTAAACGTGTGCTGATTATTCTCAAAATTAAGCAAAATAACCAATGTTAAGAGAATTTGTACTACATTATGACAAGTAGTGAAAACAATGCTGTTACCAAGTGCAAATATTTTTGCATCTGCCTACATTGACAGACATAATAGCAAAGATCCAAATTAGATATACTATTTACTGTATAAAACCGTTGTTGAAGACATTGTTCATTAAACACCTTCTTCATATGATTCTGCACACAATGCATGTGTATATCTATATAAATACATATTTCAGGACCAGAGATTATTGTATTTTGTTCCCTTATTTTGTCTTTATCATTGTGAAGATTTATGATCTTGATTTTCCCTTTGAATTATTTTTTATACCAGAGTCAAAATCATGACTTATTTCTGCAATATCCATGTTGTCTACTAACTTAAAACTCATTGTGTTTCAGTTTTCTCGCTAACAAATATGTCATCATGTTACTTTGTATTTCCTCTTGGTGCTGTTTATAATCATTCTTTATCATCACGATCTTTATTATATTTTACATATACCGCGTATAAAATGGTTTCCATAAAATTTACATTTCAGGAGCTGAATTGATGTCTCAGCAATTAAGAGCATTTGCTGATTTTGTAGAGGACCCGAGTCAAATTCCCAGATACCATATGGCAACTCAGAACCATTTACAACTCCAGTTCTAAGAGATCTGACCTCTTCTGACCTCTGTAGGCCCTTCGTGCACATGATACATATACATATATGCAGGCACATATCATGCACATAAAATAAAAATATATGCAAAATTTAAAAATGCCTTTCATTAGAAGGAGGAGATGAAAGACCTGGAGAAGACAGGAGCTCTCCATTTGAAGAACAACAGAACCAAAATGTCTAAGCACAGGGGTCTTTTCTGCGACTGATATTCCAGCCAAGGACCACGCATGGAAATAACCTAGAACATCTGCACAGATATAGCTCATGGCAGCTCAGTGCCCAAGTGGGTTTCCCAGTAAGGGGACCAGGGGCTGTCTCTGACATGAACTCAGTTGCTGGCTCTTTGACCACCTCCCCCCTGAGGGGAAAGCAGCCTTACCAGGCTACAGAGGAAGAAGATGCAGCCACTCCTGAGGAGATCTGATAGGCTAGGGTCAGATGGAAGGGGAAGAGGACTGCCCATATCAGTGGATTTGGGGAGGGGCATGGGAAGAGAAAATGGAGAAAGGGTGGGATTGGGAGGGGATGAGGGATGGGGCTACAGCTGGGATACAAAATGAATAAATTGTAATTAATAAAAAAATAAATTAATTTAAAAATTACCTTTCATTGATACCAGGGTAGAATATATATTATATCTTCTTCAAAATTATATTTTAGCAATGAATTTCTGTTGACTCTTATCTGTTACCTATGTTTGTAATCTACACTTTCTTTTAACATTTCACTGCATTTCAATAATAACACCATTCCTTATGGTTTTCAGTTTCTTATTACAACCTTATTTTGACTATTTTTCTTCTATCTAGGATGAATACGAGCTTTTGGAAAACATTTTATTGCTACTTATAAGTGGTTCATCATATTCAAGGTGTTAGAATCTCTTTTATTGAACTTTGCCTGTTTTCATAGAGCCTTTATAGTTGTTTCTATAAAATAAGTTATTGTATATATAAAATATATATGAAATATGAAAGATTTTTAACCTATAAAATTTGAGATAGATGTGTAATGAATGGTATTAATTAAGTTCAAGTCAGTGCAAAATTTATACTTAATATACTGAAATTTGATATGTAAAATATTAATTTTAATATTGAATCATATATATTAGTTTTAACAAACTGATATTTGTGTGTGCTTAGATTTCTGTAACATCTTTTCAAATACATTACATAAAACTTTAGAGACTAAAGATTTCTTAACAGGCTCTGAAAATTATGGTGATTCTTTTATTTTCATAAATATAATTACTTAATAAAAATTATGAGATAGTGTAAAGATCTATGTGAAGGTACATAATGCATCTAAAATACATAGTTACAAATAAGGAAGTTTTAAAACTTGGTTTTGCACATTAATTTACCTAACCAGGTCATGAGAAATCAAACCAAACTACTACCTGCATCCTATATAAGGTATGGGCTGGAGAGATGGCTCAGATGTTAAGAGCACTGGCTGCTCTTCCAGAGGTCCTGAGTTCAATTCCCAGCAACCACATGGTGGCTCCCAACCATCTATTATGAGATCTGCCACCTTCTGCTGGTGTTCTAGCACATGATTGTATACATAATAAACAAATAAATCTTAAAAAAGAAAGCTAAAATTAAAATAAAAAAGAGGCTGGCAATTTCTAACATGTGGCATTGATAAATTAACATAATAATTACATTTTATACGTACTTTCATCTTCTCAGTAGATATTGTAATTCAGTCCCTGAAGGCTGAGAAATATGTAAATCTGTATCAAGTTTTACGGAGTTATAAGGACTCTCCGATTCAACTGTGATGAACATGTTTTTACTGATACAAATAATTTATGAATAACAATGTAATTTTCTAAATACCTTGGCCATTAATGTAGATCGCTTCATCACAGTTCAGTCATGTTTAGAAAATTTAAGCAAGCTGTGTGATCACTCCAGGAAACATGGAATGATGTGTTCAAATTAGTACCATCTGTGGATAGAAAGAGTTTGAGGTTTTTAGTCATTCTTAAGGAATGGAAATCTGATTCTCCATGCTAAAGTGAGTGTAATCCTCTTTTTATCTGTAATTCAATAGGGCGGTTGCCTTGAAATGGTCCAGTTCCATACACAGTTCATCAAAAGTGAAGATACTGCTGGTCACTTACGAGTACTTGTGAAGTTGCCCTGTTATAAATTATCCTTGCATAACGGCATATACAATGATCGGGGTCTAATCATTTCTAGTTCATTTTTCTAAATACATTTAATAGGAAAATCTGTGCTGTATTTGATGACACATCAATATTAAGCACTCTTTCCGTAAGTTATAGTTTACTCACACAAACACATACTCAGTGTTGAATCTCTGAGCCTGTGGTAGCAGCAGGCCGGCAAGCAGTGGATGAGCGTATGTCTCCCTTACCCCTCGTAAAAAAACCTCACATCTGGGCTTTGTTTCTTTGTCAGACAAAAGTATGATTCTATTTTAAGAGTCCCTTCTCTGGAATACTAGACTCTGTGAACCAATGACTTACTGAAATATTTAGTGTACATCAAATTTTGTTATTGAAGTCTCATTTCCTATATCTAAAACTTGGAGGAAAAGGTTGCTCCTATGACCACAGAAAATTGCCCTTCCTGATAAGACGAGAAATAATCATTTCCTTTGCTTTTTCTAGTCCATTACCTAGTGTATGCTCTTTAGGGGACATTTTCATTTGCACTTCAGAGTCCTCTGAACGGTGGCAGGATTCAGTTCCTTGTCCTTAAAGGCTGAAGATGTGGACCTTGGCTCCACTGGTTGTCTCCACCTCCAGCGGCTTAACAAATTCTAGTGGCAAAAGAAGAAAACATGAGAGGAGTGATTGGTTGTAAACGTAAAAGAGAAGTGTAAGAACCGTAGTCCCTAACACCTAAGGAAAACAGGCAGTGAACTTGACAAAGAGCAATGTAAATTTTTTTCCTTCCTTCCTTCCTTCCTTCCTTCCTTCCTTCCTTCCTTCCTTCCTTCCTTCCTTCCTTCCTTCCTTCCTTCCCTCCCTCCCTCCCTCCCTCCCTCCCTCCCTCCCTCCCTCCCTCCCTCCTTTCTTTCTTTCTTTCTTTCTTTCTTTCTTTCTTTCTTTCTTTCTTTCTTTCTTTCTTTCTTCTTTCTTTCGTTTCTCTTTCTTTCTTTCTTTGTTTCTCTTTCTTTCTTTCTTTTTTCTTTCTTTCTTTTTATATTAGTTTATTTACTTTACATCTTGAGAGTGCCCCCTCCCTCCCGCAAGCAATGTATATTTTAATTAAAAAATGTGTATAACCTCTTCACTACACTCAAACCAAATCTAGGCTTCACAGAAAATAATTCTGCTCCTATCCAACTTTCTCTCTTGTTCACCCTATGTTTCCAATATACTATGCTCCATTTTCCCTTTGGGTCTTCTTATGAAGTGATTTTGTTTGTCTGGCAGGCTACTTTTCATTGTCTGCTCTCTTAACTAAATAATCTCTCAGCAGTAGAGCTTGTTGAAGCCATCTAAATAAAACCCCATGGTATACTACGTATTCACTTAATTTTGTGTTCAAAAATCTTTATTAGATGGCTAAACTCAGGTAATGGTAGACACGAGCCAATATGTACATTGATATTGGATGTGTACGGTAGCTTATCAAATTTTATGATTATTATTTAATATTTTATTGATATGGGTACAAATGCAATTTTTCTAGATTTTTTTTTAGCTTTTGCAATTATAATTCCATCATTTCCCCTCCTTTTTCTCTCTCCAAACCCTCCCGTGTACTTTTCTTTGCTCTTTGTCAAACTCATGACCTCTTTTTTCATTAGCTGCTCTTACATGCATGGATATAATGCATAATTATATACATCTATGTTCTTAAATATAACATTCCCCTATCTGTATATTGTTACATGTATTTTTTTCAGGGCTGACCATTTAATATAACCAATTGGTATACTCTTTCCTGGAAAAGACTTTCTTGAACGCTTAGCTTTTCCTGTTTCTTCTAGATCTCCGTAAAGGGCTGAGACCTCATAGGCATCTCATTGCCTACTTTCTAGATCTTTTATACAGAATATTAGAGTAAAACTGTAAGAAAAACAAACTAAACTTGTTTAGCATTTACATTTGCAATGCAGCCTTGAAGATTTATAGGAAAGTAGACATCAGTTCAGAATGATAAAAGCTGAACAAACTAATAGAGCTCCTTCTGAGTTAATTTTTATTTTTCTCATTATTATTATTATTTATTACAATTTGTTTACTTTGTATCCCAGCTGTAGCCCCCTCTCTCATCTCCTCCTCGTCCCATCCTTTCTCCCTTTTCACTCCCTACATCCTGTCCCTCCCTTAGTCCACTGATAAGGGAGGTCCTCCTCCCTTACTATCTGACCCTACCCTATCAGCTCTCATCAGGATTGTCTGGATCCTCTTTCTCTGTGGCCTAGTAAGGCCACCTCACCAGGGCTTGATCAAAGAGCAGGCAACCAAGTTCATGCTTGTGACTGGCCCTGCTCCTTTTACTGGGGAACCCTTATTGAGACTGAGCTGCCCATGGGCGACATCTGAGCAGAGGGTCTAGATACTCTCCATGCATGGACCTTGGTTGATTCATCAGTCTTTTCATAGCCGCTTGAATCTAGATATTTTGGCTTTGTTGGTATCCTTGTGGAGATTCTGTCTCCTCCAGATCTTCTATCTCCCCCTTCCTGAGTAAGATTCCCTGCACTCTGCTCAAAATTTGGCCATGAGTCTCAGCATTGGCTTAGATACCCTGCTCGTAGAGTCTTTCAGAGTCCCTTGTGGGAGGCTGCTCACTCTCTGCCTATCTCTTGAAGTCCCAGCTAGAGCAATAAGACAACTAAAGATGATCAAGGGGATACAAATTGGAAAGGAAGAAGTCAAAATATCACTATTCACAGATGATATTATAGAACACATGAGTGACCCCGAAAATTCTACCAGAGAACTTCTTCAGCTGATAAAACCCTTCAGCAAATTGGCTGGATACCAAATTAACTATATATATATATATATATCAGAATCCCTCCTGTATACGAAAGACAAAGGACTGAGAAAGAAATTAGGGAAAAAATAGCCTTCTCGATAGCCACAAATAATACAAAGTACCTTGGTGTGACTCTAACCAAGCAAGTGAAAGACTTGTTTGACAAAAACTTCAAGTATCTGAAGAAAGAAATTGAAGAAGATATCAGAAGATGGAAAGATCTCCCACACTCATGGATCAGTAGGATTAACATAGTGAAAATGGCCAGTCCGTCAAAATCAATCTACAGATTCAATGAAATTCCTATCAAAATACAAATACAATTCTTTACAGACCTTTCTGGGTTAATTATAAAATTAAGAGCTGCCTTATATTATGTTTTTCTTTGTTCTGCTATTTGTATCAGATTCTGCATAAATAGTAACTAATCATTTTAAAGAAGAAATTTATGCTGGATAACAAATTACCACAAACTTGGTGGCTTAAACCAATGCAGATTATTAATTTAAAATGCTACAATCAGAAATCCAGGCTATTTGTGTCTGATTGTCTACTTAGTTTATGGAGTTAAAATCAAATTGCTGATAAAGTACATATTCAAGTGGAACTCAGAATCCTCAAATAATTTCACCTATTTATGGCACAATTCAGTTACTTAAAGGCCCCAGCTACCGGTTTCTTGGTTGGTTCCCGACAAGAAGCTTGCTTTCAGATCTGAGACCCCTGTGATTCATCATGAGGCTCCTATTTCTTCAGAGGCTGAAATAGAGGTGCTTTGTTTTAGTGTCATTGTTTAAACATTGAAATCTATCTCTTACTTTAATTCTCTTCTTCACTCTTCTAAAATAGCAAAATAAGTTGTTCTACTTTTAAAGAATTCATGGTCTGGTCTGCTTGATATCCTTTTATTTCTAAAATATTTAAATTTGGATTCTTAATTAAAGCAGCTGTGCTACTCCCCTTCTATCACTGGATCGGTGTTCAGTATGTACAAGCAACCTTCCTGACACTTTTGTACATAAGCAAGCTGACCAAGGTCGTTGGTCTCTAAACTTCCTTCACATCCTAAAAGTCAATGATTTTGTCGTTCATCTCCCTGTATAAGGATTTAACCAACAACATGGAGATAAAAATAAGTGCTCACACCTGTTGTTACCATCTTACTTCTTTCCTTAACAAATCAAGTGCTCTGTGACTTTTCCTTTTCCTCTTGAATGATTACAGGGCTACCCTTGTTCAAACGTCCTTCTGAGCATTTCACTATGATAATCTGGTTGTCTTTCATTGCAACACAAGCTGTCTGTGAGTCAGTCACAGAAAGTCCCCCAAGTTATTGCATGATTCTTCTGTTTGTTGTTAAAACTAGAGCAAACTTGACTTAACTCATATCACTTGTTTTAGGATCTCTATCCTTACAACTTGAGGCATTCTGCCCCACATGCTAGCTCTTTTCTGAAAATTTCTTTTGAGCCCTCAAGACATTTATACTTCTCTGCTTTAGGTTTTAAAATATACTATGTTCAGGTGATCTCAGTTTAAAATTAGTCACTGAAAGATTTGAATAAGCCATGGAACTGCTGGCTAATTAGACAATTCTGAAACTGCTTCTCCCAAAATACATTTTCTCAGAATGTTTTCTCTGATTGCTTTTGTCAAATAATATATAAAAATTAAATGTAGTGTGTTATGAGTAGCATATCAAATATTTTATTGAATATGCTCTATTTTTTAAAGTAATATTATGCAATAAGATTTGAAATTAAGTATAAGCATTTGAAATAAATTGAAGATTTTGTGACTGTAAATAAAATAACAATATTTTTCCAATATTACATATGTTGTAGTCTCTATATTTTGTTGTCAATGTATATATAACAATTTATTTGTAAATGCTTTAGTAAAAATTCAAGAACCAAATCAAAATTATTTTATTAGCTCTTAGTGGCACCAATGTTACGAGTAATTAAAAGAAATTAAGAAATAAAGCATACATGATGTTCCACAGGACTCCAGACACAGAAATCCATCTATCACTTCTACTTCCTGTCGAGTGTCTGAGAGGCATTTGAAAGTTACCATACTAAAAAGAAAAGCTTGTTGTTGCTTACAAACCTTACTCCATCCACAGAGCTCCCATTTTTTGATTTGCTTTCAACTTTCAATTTGCTCAGTCCCAAGGCCTAGGACTATACATTTTTCCCTCCTTTTCTCATACCTTCCAAATCACACATGACTTAATTCTGTTATCTCTCCTTCAAGACATACTTGGGATCTGATAGCTTCTTTTCCCTTCTCCTGCTACCATATGAGTCAAGGCGTCTGGGGCCTTTTGCATCGGTGTTACAAAGCCTACACATTAGTTTCCCTGACCCTGTCTCTCTTTAATCTGTCTTGATTCAGTGCAGTAGTGGATCTATGGAAACATGCTGGAGAGTGACAGTTCTCTGCTCAAGTGAGAGCCATAGCAATAGTCTGCACTACAGTACACAATCTGGCCTGCAACTCTAGAACCTTCCCTCCTGCATGTCGCTCCTCAGTCCTTGTTGCTGAATCATCATCTCCTCACAGGCACTTCAATCATGGTTTCCTCCATTAGAACTATTCCTCCTTGGAATATTTATATAACTCCCTCCCTTACCTTTATAGGGAACTTAACATCTTTTCATTTAACTTGTCACTATGACATGATTTATGATGTGTTCTTCCATTATCCCCTTACCTATTTTTTTTTCTACATTAGTGGTCATCTTCCAATGCACTATATATGACGCTATCTGTATGTTTTTAGTTTTTCTGATGTGTATGAGTGTTTTGTGTGCATGTTTGTATGCACACCGCATGCATCCCTTGTGTCTGTGGAGACCAGGAGGGGGTCCCAGATCTCCTGGAGCTGGAGTCAAGGAAGTTGGTAAGCAGCCCTGTGGGTGCTGGGAAGAGAACCAAGGTCTTCTGTGGGAATAGAGAGTTCTTTAAAATTCATGCAAGTTTCACTGGGCCAAGATCTCCGTCTTGCTTTGTTTACCTTACTTTTATACCTACAATATTATTCATGCTGGCAGGTAGTCTTTATATGTTTATCAAATATTTTACTAATTTGGCTTAGTTAGGAAGGAGTGGGTTTTTTTGAACATCAACTTTGCTTTTAAGTTGGATATTATCATAATTTTCATAAGGCATGCAAATTTCTGAAATGATCATCATTCTTTTTACATGATCTTAGCAAAGATGTTACAGTTATACATGAGCAGGCATTGCTGAGAACAGCTACAATACTTCTTAACCTATTGATCTCTCATATTTCCAACTGTAATATGCTTTTATTACATTTCCAATAAATGGCCTTAAAAGCATGAGCTTTCGTGTATACTGCCTCCCTAACAGTGGCCTCAGAGTCTGACAAATGGTTCCCAGCTAGCAAACTAAAGTGCTGTAGGGCTCCCAGGAAGACCACGCAGTTCTGACAATGTATTGTTACTTTGGTCTGTACATTAATGCTGGCATGTTGGTTGACATTACAGAAAGTGTCGATTTTCAATATGCACAATATAAATAGAGTTTAATTAATTACATGAATTCATTAAGTAAGCTTATTTATTTAAAACAGTCTTTAATAAAAACTTACAGTATAAAGTATGTGCCTATTGCTTTCTGGATGCTTAAATAAATAATCGCTCTTGGGAACTGAACAATAAAAATGGAGGCCATATCTAGGAAAGTTCTTAGTGAGCCTATGATTATCTTTGTATCGGTAAATTTTTCTATGCAGAGCCAGAACGCTTCTCTATAAGCCATTTCAGAATGGTTTGTACAGTCAAACTAGAAGTGAGCAATAATCAAAACGGTTGTCCCTTTCCTTTTTGAAATAATGGCTCCCAAAGAAACAACGTAAAATTCTGCTCATTCAAGAAGATAATTATGTGAGTGCTGTCATCATGTTATTGGTCTCCACAGGTTGCCTTATAATGTTGGTAATTTTTCTCTCTAATTCTTAGTTCCCAGTGTTCCTCAAAATATAGCTCTGTCTGATGTTCAGTCAACTAGTGCAACGCTGACATGGACGAAACCTGACACTATCCTCGGGTACTTCCAAAACTACAAGATAACCATTCAGCTCCGTGCCCAGGAGTGCCGAGAATGGGAATCTGAGGGATGCATTGAGCAACAGGAAGTTCAATACCTCTACGAAGCAAACCTAACAGAAGAGACGATGCATGGCTTAAAGAAATTTCGATGGTACAGATTCCAAGTGGCTGCCAGCACCAATGCCGGGTACGGCAATGCTTCTGATTGGGTTGCTACGCAAACGCTACCTGGACGTAAGTATTGTCCTGGCATATCTATTCACACGGCTTTCTGCATGCTATCTGTGTGTCAGTGCCTTCTACTCATTCCACTGTGTACAAAATCACTGAAAATAAGTTAGTATGCAAACTAACTCATGCAACAACACATTTATTTTTAATTTAAATAAAAATGAGTGGAAAGTAAAATTTCAGAATTTCAGTGATTGTTAGAGCTTTTTTTTTTTTTTTTAACACTCCTAGGACTGTGTCAATGTCTTAGAGTCTTAGAGTTATGGGAATGCTCCTCTGTGGAATTCCACTAAGTCGTATCAGTAGCCATATGCTGTCCTTGGTTGGCCCCTATACTTCCACATCACGTATACTGGTTTTGTTGCATTTAGCTAGAGTTTTCAGATCTTTTTAGTGACTTCAGATCCATACAAAGATACACAACATGCACACTGTAAATGCGATGACCCTGATGGATCTAGGTTTCTAAGGAAAATAAATCATCTCAAGATAGGGAAAAGAAAAAAAAAAAAAGAATACAAAGAAACATGATCTCTCACAAAAAATATTTAAGGTTCAGCACTTTCAGATTCAGGGAAAAGCTTTTATTTATTTATTTATTCATTCATTTCATTCATTCAGAAATCATTAAGTATACATAAAGATTGCTCTTTGAACTTAAGTCTTATATTTTAAAATAACTGGTTGTAATTAAGTAAATAAACTTTTAAAATATTTTTTATTTTTAATTTATTTTTAAATTAATTTTTATTGTTTATATTAATCACAGATTAATTTACTTTGTATCCCTGCCATAACCCCCTCCCACATTCCCTCTCAACTGCACCCTCCCTCCCTCATCTCCTCCCTGCCCTTTTCCAAGTCCACTGATAGGGGAGGTCCTCCTCCCTTTCCATCTGACCCTAGCTTATCAGGTATCTTCAGGACTGGCTGCCATGTCCTCCTCTGTGACCTAACAA
The DNA here is from genome assembly GCF_030254825.1 of Meriones unguiculatus. Taxonomy (NCBI): domain Eukaryota; kingdom Metazoa; phylum Chordata; class Mammalia; order Rodentia; family Muridae; genus Meriones; species Meriones unguiculatus. The sequence goes on along the minus strand of NC_083350.1, from coordinate 115,900,259 downwards.
GGCTGCTCCTCCCTTGGGAGGGGTAGGAGGTAAAGGAGCCAGTCATTGAGTGCATGTAAGAAATAGTTCCTGTTTCCCTTACTAGGGAAACCCACTTGGATACTGAGCTACCATGGGCTACATCATTTATCCCGAGTCCTTTCTTTATAGAAGTGTGAAGATTTCCATTAAATGTAAGTGTTTTACAAGTTTAATCTGCATGTCAGATTTACAGAGATATTCTTTGAAAAGCCATCTTTATCCCAGTCCCAGCACTTCAGATTAATCATAGCTGTCCATACCATCACTACTCATTGTAATAAACCCTCTGACTGGGTTATTTCATACACAGTGACAAGATAGCTGACCAGAGTGAATTAAAGAAGATGTTATATATAGTTCATAACAGAGGGAAAGGCGTGGAGGCAGGAGCATGCCGATGACTGGACACATTTTATTTATAGTCAGGATGTGGAGCAAGAACCGGAAGTAGGCCAGGCTATAAAGCCTCAAGACAAGCCCTCCAGTGATGTGCTTCCTCCAGAATGTCTCCTTCCATTAAAGGTTCCAGACTGTCCCTCGAAAGTGCCAGTAGTAGGGATAAAATAGTCAAACATGAACTTGTCAGAGACATTTTGTATTAAAACGTAATACCTTCTAAATAAAAAAATTATATTGTTATCTTCCTTTCTTGATCATTTCAAATTAAAATTAAATTTTCCTAAAAGAATTCTGTTATCAGCAGACAGATAGAAACACACACACACATTCCTATATACACACACAATTTTCAGTAACAAGTAGATTCTGTTGTAGGTCTTTATAGATAATAAAATCAGGTTTTATCTAGAGCCTCAATTTCTTTTTCTTCTTATTGTTTTTCATTTTTATTATTTATTATAATATATTCACCATGTATCCAGGCTGTAGTCCCCTCCCTTATCTCTTCCCGGTCCCACCCTCCCTCCCTCTTCCTCCCCTATGTCTCTCCCCTAGTCCATTGATAGGGGAGGTCCTCCTCCCCTACTATCTGACCCTAGCCTATCAGGTCTTATGAAGACTGTCAGGATCCTCTTTCTCTGTGGTCCAGTTGAATGTATCTCCTGTTACAGTTCCCAGGAGTGGCTGGTAGCTTTTTTGTCATAGCGATTAACAAATGCTGCTTAGGGTAATTCTACACTTTATACAGAATCCCTCAAACTCAGCTTTCAACACATTGCTTATCCAAATCCTTTTCTTGAATACTTTGGCTTTTGTCTCTGGAAGATTTTTCCCCTTTAGTTTTTTTCTTTCTTTTTTTCTGACCTTCTTATTATTCCTTTCTTAGTCTCTCTTGCTTACTTTTCATGCTCTGTTTTATTAATTCTAAATGCTGGAACACCCAGTAATTCATACTTGTCTTTTCTTTAATATTACATAGCTACCAGGAGCTCTTACCTTGATTAGCCTTGTTCTGTCCTATGTCTTTAACTTACATATTGATTATCCTCAAATCTCTATTTATAGTCCCAAATGTTCCCAAGAACTGGAAATCAGTATATTTATGTGACTGGTAGCATTAGGCAGGTATGTCTGATAAACTTCTTGAAATAAGTATAATCTAAATACCAAATCTCCCCATACCCTACGGTTTCTTAGATTGGGACGTGCTTAGATTGAGATTTGCTTGCAGACAATGAAGATCCAGATAGTGTTCATTTCCTTTTACGTCTGTTGACAATTAACTTCAACTAAGTGTGTTAACTTGACTGGGTTCCTGAGCTATGAGACTTTTTAATCCTAAAATAGGCGACTTATAAGCACTTTTCTTTAACCTTTACCTCCCATTTATGCTATAGTATTTTTATTGCTCACCCTTTCTGTTCTTTTTGGCTGAAATATTATGTCTTGCTTTTCTTAACATGGACAGAAGAAAATACTTATGTAGCCTTCTACTTAATTATTTGTACATAGAATTATTCATGACAACTCAATCAAAAGTATCCATGTAGTTATTTTTGTAGCACCATAATATAGTGAATAAGCAATTACCTAGTGATTTTAAAACTTTCATTTGTTGAGTGTTACTATTTCCTTATTGCCTTGGATAAGTTCTGATAGCTGAAGATACTGAAGATACTGAAGATAGCTGAAGATACTCTATAGCCATTTCCCAACTAAATGAAAGTCAACTATAGTTGACTGAATAAACTACAGTTAATAAGGAGTAAGAAATTATTTTTCAATGCAGGTGAAAGTATGCTAGTGTGAAAGCAACAACAACAAAAGACAAACGTGGGAACAAATTAGATTCAGTTTAGGATTAGTCAATAAGATTGTTTTTTTTTAAGTGATACGATTTGAGAGAATAAATTGCTATTCTTTTTATTTAATTATTTGAGAAAGTCATATACAAGTATTACATTTACAGTGTTTCTTCTCCCTCCAACTCCTCCAATGTCCTGCCTGAGTGCCTTTCATGATTTCTTCCATAATTGTTGTTATACACACAGAGAGACACAGATGCACACATACACACACAAACACACAACACTGACTTCATTTACTATTGCTCTTATGTGTATGTTCAGGGTTTGGGATTAGATAACCTATAAGGAGGCTCATCTGTGGAGAAGACAGATTTCCTCTCTCTTTCTCTTTCTCTCTCTCTTCCTACCGTCTTTAGTGGAATGCCAACTGGTTTCCATTATGCAGTTCTTGATTCAGAAACTCTTCCGTTGAGATATCCTATCATGTCTACAAAACACTATCTCATAGAAGGCATCCGAATCCGCTGGCTCTTGCCACCTTTCCAACTGCTCTTCGATGGTGTAAGGTTACATTATAAGTTTAAATAATTGGGCTGGTCACTAATTCTTTGCATGTTGGTCAGCTGTAGATATCTGTAATGATCTCTGTCTGCTGTAAAAAGAAACATTTTGAACGAAGGGAGAAATACAATATTCAAAATATTGAATAAATATTAAAAAAATACTGAATTAAATACTCAAAATTCTACTAGATTAGGAAAATGGCAATAGTAGGTTTTCTTCTCATTCACAATAAACCTGAAACCATAAAGAAATAGATATTTAAAGATAAAAAACATTGGCCAAACTGTGGATATAAGGTACTTTAGCTGAAAACGGTAGGTAAAAATCCAAATGAAGTTTTGATAGAAAGTGGGCCATTCAACTCAAAAAATAAACTTTAAAGCCCCCAAAATCTATGTTATTTTAATAGCACAACAAATGGTTTCTTAACGTCTTCTGCCATGAAGGGTGACATCCTGCATTCTGTGAGCAGCTTGCTCACGGATTGCCCACTTTTAACCTGCTCACTGTGTCAGAAAGCAAGTTCTCACCACGCACTGTCTCCTGAACAGGCAGTTAGGGTTACCTTAGGAGTTTTAAAATTAGCCTAAAAAATATATCACATTAATTCAGAATCTGGCAAATAAATCTACAAAGTTGGATTCTTGACATTCCACGTGCTTAAGAGTTTCTAGTTGAATCCTGTTCCTTACACCGCTTAACACTCACTGCGTGAGTGTTGTTAAGGCCTTATTACCATACTAAATTTGCAGAAACACGTGAAACGAAATTACATCCAGTTTGAGGTTAGTCAAGAAAGAAGTATGAGTATTTTCAACCCCTCCTGGTGTGTAAAATAAATAGCTTTTCTAATCTTAGTACATGGAAAAAGAAAATACATAGTGAACAGAAATATGTATATTACATGTATACACATATATATGATATAAAAGCAAAAACACACTACATGTATTATATATTTAGTACATATGAACCTTTGCTACATGTGTCACACAAACATGAAATAACATTTAAAAATAAAAAGCATTAGAACTGTTCAATAACAAAAAACTTGCACAATACTTATGTCTTAAGTAATAAATTAAATAAAGCTTGGGGACAGATAATGTCTTATTCATACTCACTTATATACATGAAATTATATATGTGCATGAGTATTTCTGCTTTATGAAAATATATTGTTTTTTATGCATTTTTAATATTTTTATTTTATTAACTGTATTATCTTTTACACTTTATTCACTTTGTATCCCCCCTGTAGCTCCTTCCCTCTTCCCCTCCCAATCCCTCCCTCTCTCCCCCTTCTCCACGCATGCCCCTCCCCAAGTCCACTGATAGGGGAGGTCCTCCTCTCCTTCCCTCTGATCCTAGTCTATCCGGTCTCATCAGGAGTGGCTGCATTGTCTTCCTCTGTGGCCTGGTAAGGCTGCTCCCCCCTCAGGAAGAGATGATCAAAGAGCAGGCCAATCAGTTCCTGTCAGAGACAGTCCCTGTTCCCATCACTATGGAAGCCACTTGGACACTGAGCTGCCATGGGCTACATCTGTGCAGGGGTTCTAGGTTATTATGTTCTTAACATTCATGAATTACATAGCTTTTACAATGAGGAGTCCTATGTGAGTGGGATTAATACATTAATTCTTTAAATTATGATGATTTGTTTACTTATCCTTTATTTTAAGAAATATGTCAACATTATATCTATTAGAAGAAACATTTTTTTCTAATAATAAATATATTTTAACATCTGAATTACATAAATGTACAGTAAAATAAAATTTTATTAATTGTATGAAGCCAAAAAGAATCTGATTTTATTTTATACAAAAGACTAAAAGGGATTATATAGATTTAATTATATATGAAAGTATAATTAATATATGTGTGTGTTTACTACATGTATGCTTGCATGGTGAAATAACATTTAAAATTTAAAAAAGGAATCAAAGGTGGACATGGTGGTATATATTCTTAGTCCCAGCACTTGGGAAGCAAAGGCAGATGAATCTCCTTTGTGAGATAAAGGCCAACCTGGTCTATTAGTGAACTCCAGGACAACGAGAGCTTCCTCATGAGACCCTGTCTCAAAGAACACCAGAAAAACAAATAAATTAGAATGGCCAAACAAAAATCTCTTGAAAAGCAGTAAAGTTTTCACGACTTAAATAGTGCTTAGATTTCTGCATATCAAAAATTAATAAACATTTTATAAAAACATTACCTCGGTTAAAATCATTAAAGTTTTATGTTTATTACCTACAATTGGAAATGCTGTGCTGTTTCCTGATATAATTTAAGACAAAGTGTTTAACTGTATATCTGAATTAGAGGGAAAGAAAACCCAAGTAACGATAAGTGTGTGTTTTGTTTTAAATGAGGCAAGTTGTGCCTAAGCATTTACTGATACAGCTCACTACCACTCTGAAGTTTTGAGCAAGAGCTAGGGCTTGATGATTAGTCTGAATTATATTGTTCAGCATTTGAATAACAAAGCAGTCAAAGTATGAATCACAAGTTTAAAGGTTGTTTATATCATGAGAAAATGCTATTATTGAATCTCTCTGGGCTCATAAAGAAAAACAACAGGACATTACCTCTCAGAAGTCAAGTTAGAATGCAAGCTGAGAGTTAAATTGTCTTATTCTCTGAATGTGAATCTGCAAATATAAACCAGAGTGAACAGAGAAAATGATACCCAGCCAATTCAAGCTAATACTCTCTTGTACTCTGACCTCTGTAATTGAAGCAAAAATGTTGTCTTCTTAAGTCATTCTTATAGTAATCACATCTCTATTTCGTTCTGCGTGTATATAGATACAGGACACAAAATTACAAGGCAGAGGTATTTAACTTAAAACATTAGCTTGCAGAATATTATAACCATCCATTTTTCTGATTATCTGTATCCTCAGTTTGAGCTGTGTGGTGGGAGAGTACAGCATAGAAACCTGTTAAATCTATGTGTTGTGCAATAGGCATGCATAATATTAAGGAAATATACAACATTAAAAAAGTGTGGGTGTGAAATTAGTATGGAATGAAATGGCCATCTCATAATGTGCATCTCTTATGGACCACCAGGACAGAGAGACTGTAAGGAAGGAAAATTCCTGGGGTAGCGCTTAGGTTGTGAAAACCACAGGATACCATACTCATGAGGAATTTTAACTACCCAAACATCTGTTGGGTTAAAAAAATTTCAACAAAACATGCCTCATCAAAGAAGTTTCTAAGGAATGTAACTTTACAAAGTAAAAAGAAGAAAAGAGAAGCCGAGGGCTGAGTCCACCTTAGTATGATTTAAACAAACTGTTAATGCATGGCCGTGTGTTTACTTCTCTTAATTTAAGTTGTAAAATACACTCACAACCAATGTTAGAGCAACAAATAGAGAGACACAATGCCAAAGTGTTGTTAGCCATAAAGAAGAAAACTGAGCACAAGACACACAGATATTCCCTTGGTTGAACACAGTTAGAAGTGTATCTTGCTGCCACTAGCGGGGGGCGACGGGGACAAGTATAATTCATTCTCTAAAGGAAATTAGTCAGATGCTGTTAGAAGTTGTCTGTATTAGTTACCCGAACTACCAAATCTTTCCTTTAAAAAATATCTTTCTTTTAGACTTGTCTATTGATGTTATTGATCTAACCATTTTAGGTTTCCAAAGATTGAATATTACCAGCCCCTTCTGCCCCATTGCCAGTCTTTTCCTCCTTTTTGTTTCCTGGTTCAACACATAAAACAACTGATTACCCAGTAGTTGAATGTAGCAACATAGGAATCATTCTCAGTTCTCATTTTCCGCACACCTCGTGAGCTGTTACCTGAGACCAGTAGACTTTCCCGTTTAAATCCTTCTTGTCTTTGTATTTAGTTTCCTTCCCAGTGAAGTCTCTAAGGACATTCTTTGTATTCATCTTCTGGATCAGTACGAAGGATACTTGAATCTCTGGCCTGTTTTCTAACTTTTACCATAACACTTCCATGCCAATTTCTTTATGTTTTTGTTTGCTTATGTGTGAAACATATTTTCCAGTAATTTTTAGACTGTCGTGGTGCCTTTATGCCTCTCTACCTTTGCTATTTTCTAAGTGTCTTTTTTCCTTTATTATTATTATCATTTATTATAATTTATTCACTTTGTATCCCAGCTGTGCTCCCCTCCCTCGTCTCCCCCCAGTAACACCCTCTTTCCCTCTTCTCCCCCATGCCCCTACCCTAGTCCACTGATGTGGGAGGTCCTCCTCCCCTTCCCTCTGAGCCTAGCCTATCAGGTCTCATCAGGACAGGTTGTAATGTCTCCCTCTGGCTAGGCTGCACCTTCCCCAGAGTGAGGTGATCAGAGAGCCTACCACTGAGTTCATGCCAGAGGAAGTCCCTGCTCCACTTATTAGGGACCCCACTTGAAGAACTTAAGAAGTTAAACACCAACAAACCAAGTAATCCAATTAAAAAATGGGGTACAGAGCTAAAGAGGAATTCTCAATAGAGAAATATCGAATAGCAGAGAAACACTTAAAGAAATGTTCAATGTCCTTAGCCATCAGGGAAATGCAAATAAAAATGACCCTGAGATTTCACCTTACACCCATCAGCATGGCTAAGATCAAAAACTCAAGTGACAACACATGCTGGAGAGAATATGAAGAAAGGGGAATCCTCCTCCACTTGCTGGTGGGAATGTAAATTTCTAAAACTACTTTAGAAATAACTCTAAGCATCCTTCTTATCCTGTTTTGAAGACTAGCTACCTTTCCCCTCTCGTTTGTATTAAATTAAAAAGCTTTCAAGACATTTTCCTCAATGCTTGTGCCTCCCAAAATGTGTTTATAAAATATGAGGCAAATTATATTATAGTTTGTCTTTTTTTATTTGATGGGACTTTGAGTACCTTAAAAGCAGAAATAATCAGGTGACCATCACTGTTGCATGCTTCCAATCTAGGATGTTCTGTAGATACGGAAGAAAGATGGGGACTTGGAGAACAAGCATTTCAAAAGTCAAATCTATATTTCAAAATCATTCATATAGATGTTCTTTAACTGTTTTCTGAATCTTTTCTTTACACATTTGTATAGGTATTGTTAAAGGCAAAATTCATCCAGTGAGTTACTGTTCATGGATTTAGTTCCTTTTATTTTTAATAACTTTTCTATTTAATATTTCTAAGAATTTTGTGTTTTCTTTTTATTAATCAGCATAAGCCTGAATTTTTACATAGGAAAGAAATATGTACATAATTTTTGTCAGTATTTCAAATAGTAAAGGAATAACTTTCTACAACGAATCTAAGCATTGACAATAATTGATACTTTTTAGAATGATTGAAGAAATCAAAGCATATTAACAATTTGCAGAGGTAATTAAGTCTAATAAATGTATGTAGTGAAGGAAACACACAGGAAACATAGGGAAAGCACAATGTTGACACATGATTTCCTAACTTACAAATAAAAGACAGTTGGGAAAGGTAATCTTTCATGACTAATCATGAGGATATAAACCATTTATGATATTAATAATTAGTGTCAAGTGAGCTTTTTCAAATTATTAAACAAATATCCCAGAATTCAAATACATTAAAATATTTTTATTTAACTTATATTAACATAACCAAAAGACTGTTTTGCAGCAAATTTACTAAATTCAAAAAAGGAAATTATAAAAGCTATTACCATGTTATCTAAAATAAAATCAATGTTTTTAGAGACTACTCTTAACAGAGTAAGAATGCAGAGACGTCTGTCCTTTTCATGGCTTAGCTTTAGCTTTTCCTTTCAGAAATAAAACAATTCCCATCCTTTCTCATCACCAACTTCAAATCTCACTTTTAGTTGTATTTGCTTTCACTCTACAGAGAATCGTCTTTCATTTGGTTCAGAACAATATGTGAAGTGAGATTAGTGCATTGAGAGTTTGGGTCTATAAATTTACCTAACCAGCATTAGTTCCCAAATCAACAGAAATTCAGTTGTTTATTCATTTCCTAAGACATAATAAAGACTCACAGTTTGCCATGAAAAGCTTTAAACAAACAAACAAACAAACAAACAAACAATGATTGCTGCCTCTCAGGTCTCAGGTACTTTCTTGCTATTAAAATACCTTTATTTAGGGCTTTGCAGCCAGTCCTGAAGATACCTGATAAAACAGGATCAGATGAATGGGGAGGAGGTCCCCCCCATCAGTGGACTTGGAAAGGGGCACGGTGGAGATGAGGGAGGGAGGGAGGGAGGGACTGGGAGGGAATGAGGGATTGGGACACGGCTGGGATACAGAGTTAATAAAATGTAACTGATAAAAAAAATAAAATAAAAATAAAAAAAATAAAATACCTTTATTTACTTTTAAATAAAATATGTTTTGATCATATTCTATTTTTCTCCAAACACTGACCAGATCATTCTTCCCTGACTCCTTCCCCACCCATTTTCATGCTACCTTTTGGCTCTATGTTAATTCCTGTCTACTGCAATCAGCTTTTCTGATGAGAGTCGAGTGATGCAGTGAGCTATGGATATAGCACTTAGCTATTAAGAATAATTTCATTGCTATGACCCTTTAGCAGAATAATAGTGGTAGCTTTTCCTTTGGAACCCCTGCCCTATCTAGTCTCAGATTTTTTGCTACTTTAGTGGTGTCAGTTATGGGTTCCATCTTATGGAATGGGCCTTAAATAAAATAAAAATGTGATTGGTTAGTTTCATAACATTTGGGCTACTGTTGTATATCTGGTCTCTGTTTTACAGGCTGGTCTCTGTTGTAGGTTTTGGTTGCAGGGTTTCTAGCTGGATGATATTGATAATTACTTTTTTCAGGATGGCTGAGCAACTAAATTTAGAGTTATGGGTTCCATTGTTCAGAACAGGAATTCTGATAACAACAGGAATCTTAAGGCATTGGTTATGTAATGTACTGAGACAGTCCTAAAGACTGTTAGTCCTAAAGACCTGAACAATCACTTACTTTGTTCATCTGTAACATTGGACCTGCAGTCTCACACCTTAAGAAGACTTGGAAAAGCCTCTAGGTGTTATAAAGGTACCGCTAGAGCAAGTATGTCTGTGAACACATGAAAATTTAGCACTTGAAAATTGGAGGTGGAAAATAATGAGTTTGAGGTCAGTCTAGTCCCCATACTAGTTTCAAAAGCAGCCTCTAAAACACAGAGATATACTTTCTTGAAAGCAAAGGGAATGGGGAAAAAGGCAGCACAGTAACAGTATAGACTTATCAAGGGTAGAATAGTGCTAAATATTGTTACAAAAAGCACCTGCTAAAATAATAATTGACAAGAAATACTAGGAAGTTTATAAAAGTAATCTGTTAAAACATTCAAATAGACTGTCAGAAAATGATTTTTATAGATTGTTAAACAATGTTTTCTGAATATAAATATATTTTCAAAATTCATATATATATATATGAGCAAATTGCATCCCTTTTTTGCAACATTAAAAATAGAAGTTACATGAAGTTGTCAGAAATGTCACTGTATGGTACTTTTAGCTCTAGCCCATTGGTCTAAGAAAGATGTGAATATATTTATCCACATTTTTAGCAAATAGACAAGGCATCTCCAATCATAAATGAATGAGACGGGACTTTCTTTAACACATATAGCCTCAAATATTTTAGAGTTTTTTTTTTTAATCCCTCATTTAAAAAAATTTAATGATATCCAAATGATTATATTACCTAAATTATGCCTGTGTACAATGAACAAGAGAGCAAAAACAGCCACGTTTATTTTAGCCTTCAAGTCCTATTGTGCTTATGGTGTTACTTGAATGATTTTGTATTATTTATGTGTCCCTTTCTACGACAGAAATTGGGTACATTTCCTTATGCCTTTATGGAAGACACTGACCTATTATGTTCTGGGGGCCTTGGAGTCTGGAAAAAGCAATGGTAGCAGTAAGTTTACTTCATAGTCCCTCCATAACTAGGATATCAGACTGTAACGTCACAGTAGGCCAGTCTATGAAGAGACTGTGCTCAGAGGCATGAGTCCTCAAGTTGATCACTAGTTCCCAAACTCCCCTATGAATATCACCCCCGCCTTCAGTAGAGGAAAGCAGCTGATCAAGCCCCACTTCTGCAGTTGGTACTCTATTTACAAAGCTGTTTTGACATGAGAAAACAATGCCACTTAAATATTTATAATAAATAATATCCTGGGTGCATATTAATCAATGGTGTCCTTACTCAGGGTTCAATTCCTTTAGTGTGATATATGGCATTGTTAGTTGCTTCTTTTATGACTATTATTGGTGAAATAGATGCTGCTCGTCTACAGTCACTATTTTGCAAAGTAATTTTGTAAATATAATACAATTTCTAGAAAACGTTGTACTGTTCTAAATCACTAATACGATACTGGAATATTTTCATTCATCTCGCAAAACTAGTGTTGGAACGGCATTTGTTTGTTTTGTATTTCTGTCATTGCATTTTTTTGTACACTGGTCTGAAATTATAACCAATAACCCTTTTAATAATTAAATGGAGCAATAGGCTGCATGCTGTCCTATGATATTTGAAAACTCCCTAACTTCAGTAACATAGAGCCATCCAAAGAGCTGAGATGTCATATGCAGATTTGTGTTTTCTTCACTCCGTCTTTTGCTCTTTGATTTCTCTCCCACTGCCAAGCCCATTTTCAAAGTTCAGGCTTCATCATCTAGATCCTGAAAGCCACATTCTGTGACTTTTGCCTTAAATTCTACTTGCCAGTAGTCATGTGATGTGGACCACGCTCTTTGTCAAAATCAAATAAAGACCTCACTAATTAAAAAAACTTAAATGAGATAATTAAATGATAAATTCTAATAGTGTGAATATCCACTAATCATTTTTCATAGTTATGTTGTGGTGTAATCTGACAAATTCTGAGGTTCATGTACCTGCTCTTCATGGTTACCTTGTTACTGTGAATAGCTACAGCAAAATTAAGGTGTGTAAAATGGTAGTCAATATTTTACAAACCAACAGTGTTATACTATTCTGACCAGGAAATTACCAGGCTCTAGGACTGGACAGTGAGTTATCATAGTCTTGGAAGCACTGGGCAGAGACATGTGGTGAGATGTTCTTACTAGGTAGAAACATTGCAAATCTAAGGCTGGGATTCTTTGAGGGCTTTTTTTTGAGATCTCAGCTCCTTTAAGGTTACAAAGACTCTACAGAGCCAGCTGGATTTCTTCTAGTCTCTAGAGCAGTGTTTCTCAACCACACAAATACTGCAACCTTTTAATACAGTTCCTCATGTTGTGATGACCCCAACCATAAAATTGCCTCATTGCTACTTCATAACTAATTTTGCCCCTGTCGTGAATCATAATGTAAATATCTGATCAGTGACCTCACAGGTTGTGACCCACAGGCTGTGCTCTAGAGACACCTAAAGCACAAAGCTAATTTGTCCAGGTGCTGCATCACTGTCAGCTTACAATCCTAGAGGTTTCTTGATACCTTTGCAACAGAGCAGCCAGAGGACCTGTCACTTGGCGACGATGGTTGCCAGGATTCTGATGGTCCTAGCACAACCTGCCTCAGAGGCATTTTTAAATAAAGTTTAAACTGAACTCAAGTGGAAATAGACAGATAGAAAATTTAAATCACTTTGAACAGAGTTCAAGATTTTCTACCTTATGTGCTGCTGTCACGTCTTAATTTTTATTTAACACTTATGCTTTTAGGAAACTCATCCATACTGTGATATACTTAAGCAACTATTGAGTACTTACTATAATGGTTTCAACATTAATTGAAGTTTTTTTTTTTTTTTTTTTTTTGAGCAAGTCTTTGACTGTGACACTTCACATAGTATGATGTCAAACACACCAAAACATACTGGTTCTCAAGGTGGCACAGACTTGGGGGCCTTCAAATTTTTATATGGACTAGGCCAAATGATGGTATATCCAGACTCACCTTTCAGCTAATACACTTAGCATGGAGACACAGATGGATGGGAAAGATGACCCTGACCCACATAAGACCCGCATTCCTGTGCAAGGATAGAAGCATGATAATCAGGAAATGATGGTTGTTAGTTACAGAAAATGCATTATTGTGAAAACCAGGGGGAAAGTGCTTATGAGAGGAAGTGATTGGATTATGGGGAATGAGAGAATAAGGATAGATCATGCCCACTGAGTAAATTGCTGTGATTTATAAGAGAAAGGGTATAGTGATATCTTGGCCCATTAGTGACTAGATTCATTTCACAAACAATCCTAAATCAGAATGTGACAGTTTACAGGGAGACAAACAATGTCTCCCAAAGATGCTTGTAACTTACGGAGCTTTCAAACTGGTAGAGTTTGAGCTCCTCATAACTTTACCACTCTTAGCTTCCTTTATGTTAGTGCTTAGAATTCCTAAAGGTTATTTTGTATTTTCTTTTCATGAGACTACAATAATAGATCACCACACACTGTAGCCAGAGAAGAAAATAATGCGGGTGTACCTTATCAAGCATTTTTGGAATTTACCTAAAAGCCCTTGAGATATTTGAGTGCTTATATAATTTGAAAGATGATAAAATAATTAAATGCTTGATTATAAAGACTGATTTTTGATATTCTAAATATTTCTTTTATATCTCCTGTGAATTAAATATTTTTCATTTCTTTATGTAGACTACATATTGTTATATTCAAATACTATGCTCATTTATATGTTACTTGCATTTATTTGCATTTAACAGCTTTAATTTCTAATCTTTCATAGCTCTAGTTGATGAAACTTTTCATAAAAATAATTATCATAGGTTGCTTTTGTGTAAAACAGGCAATTTTATCATTAAATTTACTGAAAATGCAAATGTAGTTTAGGGTGATTTTTGTTTTCTTAAGAAGAAAGAAACTATGAAAGAAGGACTGCAGAGATTTCAAGAAATGACATTTTAGCACAGATCAGCAAGAGACTGAATAGATTGTTTTAAAAATGTTTGATCAGTGTATGGAACATAAAATATTTAATTGTGTGGGTGGGTGGATGTGTCATGAGTGATTTCTGAATGTCATGTTTCTCTCTGCTCTACTTGAGGTAGCTGGCACTCCCCGGTGAGTGCTTTGATTGTTTTCATTAAAGAAATGATTGCAGGGTTGACATTTCACAGTAAGATATGAAAAGTCAAAGGGAGGCATTTTGCTTCTTTCTGAGAGGCTATACCAATGTACTGGTGAGTGAAGGTCATCCTGGGAGAGAGTTCTTGGTCTGACCTTAGCTGAGACTTAAGGATGCATACTGGGACCAAGAAGATGTAGAAGTATCCTTTTGAAAGTATTTCTAAAGCCAAGTTACCATCAATATAGAAACAAAACTCAAATCACCATGTTTAAGCCAGAAAAATTCTCAATAATTGCTCATGATGTCAGGACAACAGTAAAGAGAGGAACTTGTCTGATGAGCACCTGTCTTAAAATGCATCCCAGCAGCTCTGAGCTTGGGCATTTCATAGAAACAAATCAGCTAGGTTATAGAGATTCTTTTTCTCTTTTGATCTAATTGAGTCAGGGGGTAAGAAGGACATGAAGCCTCCATCCTTCGTGAGTGGGGTTAAGGTCCCTGTAAGAGAGACCTCATAGAGCATTCAATAAACTTGCCCTTCTGCTTGTGAGCATGTAAAGACATAACGCTTCAAATATGAAGTAATATCTAACGTGCTCTCTTCTACTTCATGACATTGATCTATGATGTTTGGCTTATTTTTTCCCAGGAGATTCTAAAAAGACTCTAACACTAGCCTTGAAGACTCTGAATCTTCAAGCCTTCATTTCCTCTTTCCTTTTCAGTCAATTTATAAGCAGGTTTTATTTTGTACTTCACTGCTATTATTAAAGTAAGTCAATATATTTCATGGATTGAATTTGTCAGGCAAATTCCACACTATGTTCTATGCTGCTGTGCCTGATGCTAGATAACTAATAAAGATTCTGTATTTATTTACTCAATAGCTCTAGAGGATGGGAAGTGAAAAGTAAAAGCACCAGGATATCTGCTCATCTGGCGAGGTTTGCATTCTCAGAAGAGAAAGAATGCTATATCCTCTCAGGATAGAAGGTGAAGGGCAAATTAACTGAATGCTCTGTGAAGCTTCTTGTATATGGTCCTTAAACTTACACGAGATATGAGGAGCTCTCATGACTTCATCACCTTTTAAAGGCCATGATCCACAATACCATTGCTTTATTTGCTCAAAAGCCTAAATTTTAGAGGAGAACATACAAAACCTAGGGATGCCATAAATACCTATCTGGTATTGAAATAAACTTGGGTCTCCTTAGAACATATTTATTCAATTGTGCTGCATGCACCAGTCTTACTGATGGCATCTCTCTATATAAGGAATTGCCTAAAATTTTAAGTCATTTTTCCAGAGGTCTTGAAATCCAACATCATGGTACCAGCCGATTTTATTGTTAATAAACTTGATGTAATTCATATCAAAACATTTAGTTCTCCTCAGCTGAGTTTACTGAACAAAACCTCCATTTCTCAAATGTGCCATCTTATTATTTTTTAAAAATAATAGTAAGTCCAAATTCTTCAGTGTAGAGATCAAACACTTTATAACTAGGTTCCAAAGTTACTCTTTGGGGATTATTCATGCTCTTTAATTCCATGATCACTACTTTCCCTGTGACAGCTCTGTTTCCTGAATTTAGAGAGTCTGTGTCTTTTCTGTACTGTGTATCTCTGTTGGCAGCTTTATGGACTTTAAGGGCTCGTTTCAGGAGTAATATAGCTGTAGCCTTAGCAGAAGAGAGCCTAGACAGCAATATCTTGATGTTTTGATGTACAAGAATGGAGAAGAGTATTAAATCATATTAATGTGTTGGCTACTTTTCTGTCAGCTAGATACACGCTGAAGTCATCTGAGAGGAAGGAACCTCAATTAAAAATATACCTCCATAAGTTTCAGCTCGAGGGCATTTTCTTAATTAATGACTGTTGGGGGGAGGGCCGAGCCCATTGCAGGCAGTGTCATCCCTGTGCTAGTGGTCCTGAGTTCTTCCTATAAGAAACCTGGCTGAGAAAGTCATGAGGAACAAGCTACCAGAGCCTCTGCATCAGCTCCTGCCTCCAGGTTCTTGCCCTGTTTGAGTTCCTGTCCTGACTTCATTCTAAGATAAATATCAGTATGGACGTGTAAGCCAAATTGTTTCCTCTTCCAACTTAATTTGGTCATGCATTTCATCACAGCAATAAAAGCCCTAACTAAGACATTTAAACATGGAAAAGGATGTGTGGAATAATAAATAGAATGGAGTTAAGAAAGGCAGTTATACAGGACTACAATCTGTTTCTAGATTGATTTGGGTCTTTGTTGCTTTGCTCTGACTCCTGAGCACAAAAGTCCCACTAACTCTGCTCATCTGAGTTCCAAACCCTCATCATCATCCAAGGCCTTACATTACTCCTGCCTTCTTTGATTCTTTACCTCAGTTGTCAGCTCCACTTATGTTAGGAAATTTACCATTGCTCTGTCATGCTAGGTTATTTGTATACCTAATTAGTCCTTGCATTTGCTCTTTTCTTCATTATATCTCATTATTTGACACTATAGTACCAAATTCTAAATCAGCTACTTCGACATTTTTGGTTTTTAAGCTTAAAATGCTCTTAAATATAGATATGGCAGTGAAACTTAGGTCAACGGTTTTATTGTTCTAACAAGACTGTACAGTTTGTTACTCTCCATATATTAGAAATCACTTAAGGAAAGTGATGTCTCCTCCTTATTTTATATTTTCTTAGAATGCACTCATTAGTACATGATTAATAAGGAGTTTTATTTTATATGTAAAAGCTTAAATCGGAACAATTGGCTAGAGTCCCTGGGCCCACCAGTGTTCCTACATTTATCCCATGTCCAAGCCTCCTCAGCATTCTCCTCTCCCCTCTAATTCTAGTTGTTTCAAAAGCTGAAAACTCCCAGGGCTTATTTCAGGAAATCTCCTAAATCATGGTGGATCATGACTCTAACTGCAGTGTATGTGTTTAATAAAGACCAGAATGAATGCACCACTATATCTTACACCTCTCACTGAAAACATAAAAACAATGCAATTTGCATTCACATGGTGATATTTTAAACAATGCCAACATTTTATACTCGTTATCATCTGTAACTATGATTTTTACCTCTTTCAATAATCAACTGTTCCTGACTCTTTAAACAGCTGTGCCAATTATTTGATTTTAAATAAAATATTTACTTATGCAAATAATTATGGTAATGCTTTTTTCAAAATGTTATGTCAAATTTAAATGTCATGGGTTATGATTTTAATTATTTTTATGCAGAAGTCATTTATGTATAGTAACTAGTTTTTAAAAATCTAGTCTTATGAATAGCCTTTAGTATGTTTGTGATCTGTAAATGAATGTAAAATTAATTCATTGTGACTATCCATTTTTCATGGTCTTTCCTTTTATACTGTATCAGGTACTAACTAATGTAGCAGAGTAATTGATTTCCCATTGTTGTAGCTCCCGATGGTCCTCCTGAAAATGTGCATGTGGTTGCAACGTCCCCCTTTGGTATCAATATCAGCTGGAGTGAACCTGCTGTCATAACTGGACCAACCTTCTACCTGATTGACGTCAAGTCGGTAAGGCATGTCTTGCCTTCTCTGAAGGGCAGCATAGATCAGAGTTCACTATGCAGATGATTTAGAATGAGTCTCTGCTATTGTACCATCATCCTTATATCTTAGACAGACTGTTTAACATAGGCAGTTACTAATGTCTCGATAACCCTTGCTTTAATTCAATGCTTATTGCACTTATTTTCAGAGCAAATGTGACATATATTGAAAAGTTGATAAACTTGATTCAAAATAGAGGGAAACAGTCTTTTCGTGTAGAATGAGAAGTAAGAGGCATTCAGGAAGCAATATCCAGGATAAGGTCTAAAAAGGTAACGTTTGAAAAAAAATTTCAGAGAGCATAAAGGAGAAGTGAGAAAAGTTGTCAAAGAATAAGTGACCTTTCTTTTTTTCCAAAACCAAATAATACAACCATCCCATGTTCTGGTATTCAAATGTTGCACCGGGAAATGAAGTTAGACCCATGTTTTGGATACTGGGTTTTATGTTCTTGATGCCATATGAATAATTGAAACAGTAGTGTGATAAGATTTCTTTATAATCACACTGGCAGGCTGGTCACTTGCTTAGATAGTTGTTATTCTGTGTTTGAGATGCAGTCTGGTTTGGGGGTAGGAAATTGTAAGAATAAATGGGGGGGGAAATAAGATAAAAGCAGAAGAAATACAGCAAAGATTCCAGATGAGAAATAATTTAAGTCTATGAGATTGTTGGAAACTCCACTAACACCTGATGGTGAGTGAGGAGATGAATCAAGGATGATTGTAAGATGTGCTACTTGGAAAGCTACAAGAGGGAAAAGTTCTGGGAAGCACAATGTAGACAATGAGTTTGAGGAGCCTGCAAACGATTCTTTCGCACGGAGCCGTTTTAGCAGAACTGCATACAAGTGTAAATCTCACAGGAGAGAAATTGTTACTTACTATAAAATAGCTTATAATTCGAGGGGCCAATGGGACTAACTATAGAAGAGGTAAATATATTAATTCTACAAAGGAGAAACTTCTGTCTCAAAAGCCCTGCTACTATTAAAATCAAATGATATTTTACTCTTTTCTCCCACACAACCTTCAGTTTTGTTTCTTTTTTTTTTAAGAGTGTGTATGTGAAGATCTTAATACATTAGCAGATAAAAATAAATAATACGAATACCCTGGGAATAGTGTTTCATGCAAATTATAGAAAGACTACTATGAATGATTCTGCATGAAAAATTAACATCCTTTGGGTTTTGTTTATGATTAAAGGAAAAAGAATCAAAAGTTTTAGGATGGTTTTGTAATCTCATTGTTACTGCCTTCTTCCTGATGTCAAAGATGAGAAAGTGGGAGAAAGGAAAGCAGGATAGCAAGATATATAGGCACAGATACTAACTCAGTTAATTCTACTAGAAATTCTTTAATGTATTTTGTGGTTTTTAATTAAAATTTTTATATTAATTATAGTTTATTTACTTTGTATCCCAGCTGTAGCCCTCTCCTTTAATCCCTCCCAATTCCACCCTCCCTCCCTCATCTCCTCCCTGCCCCTCTCTAAGTCCACTGATAGGGGAGGTTCTCTTCCCCTTCCATCTGACCCTAGCTTATCAGGTCTCACCAGGACTGGTGGCAATGTCCTCTGTGGCCTAACTAGGCTGCTCCTCCCTAGGCGGGGTGTGGGGTGGGGTGGTCAAAGAACTAGCCACTGAGTTCATGTCAGAGACAATCCCTGTTCCCCTTACTAGGTTACCTACTTGGATACTGAGCTGCCATGGGCTACATCCAAGCAGGGTTTCCAGGTTATATCCATGCATGGTCCTTGGTTGGAGAATCAGTCTCAGACAAGCCCCTGTGCCCAGATATATTTGGTCCTTGTGGAGCTCCTGTCCTCTCCAGGTCTTACTAACTTCCTCTTCTTTTATGTGATTCCCTGCACTCTGCCCAAGATTTGACCATGAGTCTCAACATCTGCTTTGATATACTGCTAGGTAGAGTTTTTCAGAGGCCCTCTATGGTAGGTTCATTTTGTGACTTTTTAAAGTTACTTTTATTCTCTAACTTAAATAATATTTAAATGACTTCTATACTCTAGAACAAGAATAGTAAATGGAAGTTTGGCTTTCCCGTAGCTCACCTTCTAGTGGCCCACATGTCAGTATAAACAATTATATTATATTATATTATATTACTCCAGTTAAAGACTGGAGTCATAACGATAAGTGGTACTAAATAAATACTCATATTTTTGTATCATGGGTATTGTGGTTGATTAATAGAATTTGTATGCTGAAAGGTTTTCTACCATTTTAGAGAAATGTGTTATCTCTTTCCACTGCTTTTTGTAATGAATGAGGTTATTTTTGGCCGAAATCCTGGTTATTTATTAGCTTTTTAATGTGTTTCTCACAGCAGTATCTTCTTTAAGTTAAAGGCTCTTACAAACCAAAATTTAAAGCAACAATTGAGTGACTCCAAGTTCATTTTTCAGTGTTTCAAAATATGGGCAAGGCAAAAATGATCTTCAAAGGGCTAACCACACATAAAACCTGTAGTGCTTAGTACAGCTACCTGTAATTAACATGCTTTGAAGGATTATGAGTTTTCTCAGGAAAAGTCCTTCCAAATTTGTTGTTGTTGTTGTTGTTGTGTGTGTGTGTGTGTGTACATGCACATGGAGGTCATAGGTCAACATTGGCGTCTTCTTCAAGTCACTTTCCACTAAACTTGTAATTGGCAGTGTTGTTGGGCTGTTTGGACAGTAGAGATCTGCCTGCTTTTGTTCTCCTACCCCAGTGCTAGGATAACGGATGTGGTCTGCCCCACCAGACTTTTAAATAGATGCTAGGAATCTAAGCTAAGGTCTCCATGCCTATACAGCAAGCACATATACATGAAGCCATCAGCACAAGGCCCTTGTATTACTTACTTTAGCCATATTTAATGAGCAAAACTTTCATCAAAGATAAACTGTATTTGAACAAAACACGAAGCCACATTTAATATACCTAATGATAGTCATTTGTGCTTGTGTTTTAATTATGATGTCTATAACTAGTTTGTCCATAGCTATTTTTATGCATAAAGGTGATAGGTTAGAAGTTTTTGATCCTTAATTATAAACAAAATTTTGAAATGAATATGCACACAATAACAATTAGTGAAAAAAGAGGCTCAAGAAGAATGAATGTTTAGAGGGGTATGTAGAAGGGCTTGAAGTGAAGAAAGGCACGGGAAAAGAGATTGTATTATAATCTCAACATAAAAATATTTAAAAAAATAAGGGGGGAAGTTAATATGACCTAGAGAGGACAAGAGTTCCACAAGGACCAAATATATCTGGGCACAGGGTCTTTTATGAGACTGTTTCTCCAAACAAGGACCATGTATGGATGCAACCTAGAGCCCCTGCTCAGATGTAGCCCTTGGTAGCTCAGTATCCAAGTGTGTACCCTAATAAGGGGTACAGGGAATGTTTCCTACATGAACTCAGTGGCTAGCTCTTTGACTCCCTTCCCTCCCCCCAGGGAGGAGCAGCCTTGCTAGGCCACAGAGGAGGACTTTGCAGCCAGTCCTGAAGTCACCTGATAAACCAGTTTCAGATGTAAGGGGAGGAGGGTCTCCCTTATCAGTGGACTTGGAAAGGAGCAGGGAAGAGATGAGGGTGGGAGGGTAGGATTGGGAGGGA
Organism: Meriones unguiculatus; assembly: GCF_030254825.1. Taxonomy (NCBI): domain Eukaryota; kingdom Metazoa; phylum Chordata; class Mammalia; order Rodentia; family Muridae; genus Meriones; species Meriones unguiculatus. The sequence continues at coordinate 115,879,177 of NC_083350.1, read as the reverse complement.
AAGAGGGAGTGGGATACAGCAGATACAAAGTTAACAAACTGTAACTAATATTAAAAATAAAAATTAAAAAATTTTTGAAAAAGAAAACAGAAAAAGAAAAAATTAAAATGGCAGAATATCTGAGTGTGCCTTTCAAAAGGAAAGCACCTTCTCAAAATTATGGTTCAGTTAGAAAGTACATAAAGATAATTTAAATATCTATACCTTCTGAAATATGTTTTAGTGTATATTTTAAGAGTATTTTTTAATCTGATATTCTGATATACATCAGACATATTCGTTGTAAATTCTCAAGAAAGTAATGTTACTAATCTTATCACATGAGTAGAAAGTAAGACAGCATAATTTGCTTGTCAAATGAAATCAATTGAAAGCTGGGTGATTGAGTACCAAAACCTGTATGTTCTCTTCTATAAACTATAGAAATAGAAAATAGTTTTATTGACTCCAAAAGTAAATTCTTATTCAGTTGATAGGTTGGTTGATTATTTTCTCTGAATTTCAACTATTAAAATGATTGCAAATGAATTAATTGCTTACAATACTTTTGGCTTCTCAGAGCAATCTGCTTTCAAAGGAAAGGAATAAATATTGGCCGTATTCACAGGCCTATAGCTTTGGGTTGTTGTCTTCCTTAACAGTTAACGACTTCTTCCCATAGGTAGATAATGAAGACTTTAATATGTCCTTTGTGAAGTCAAATGAGGAAAACAAAACAATAGAAATTAATAACTTAAGAGTATTTACAAGGTACTCCGTGGTGATCACTGCATTTATTGGAAACTTGAGTGGGGCGTATGCAGAAGGAAAGTCAAGTGCTGAAATGATAATTACCACTTTAGAGTCAGGTAAGAAGTATTTCACACGGTTCCTAACAATTGACTGAGTAGTAGCTGCTGATCTTCTTTACAGCTGCTCATACTCTTCTTGAGAAAGGATGTGTACTATGAGACATTGATGGTGCATTTAAAAAAATCAAAATAAATGACGGTGCAGTTGACAAAGAGGCAAAGAGGGATGTGTAGAGTATTTGATCCTTGTAAATACAGAACCAAATTAATTGTGCCCCACTGTCCTTTTTCGTATTTATCAAATCTCCTCTCCTAGAAATTGAATTACTGTGCTCAAGAGGTAATTTTTCTAAATGTTTTCAGCTAACAATGCTTCATCTAAAACTTCATTTAGGTCATTTTTGTCCTGGTATTTTTATGAAAATTGACTGATAATTTTAAGTAATCTGGTATTAAAAGCCAGGTCACATATATTATAATTGTTTTCATAGTCACATGACCTGCTACATTGTGCGATTATTTGAGAAATGTCTGGATCCATACAGACTTCCTCTAGTTCTGTGGACAATGTCTGAATGAATAAAAGCCTTGTGAAAGGGGAGGAAGTGAGTGTGGAGCGTGAGTCCCCCAGGGCTGCTTGCCTGCCTTCTTCAGACTCCTGATGTTCTTTGCCACCAGATATGTCACGGGAAATATCAGGTGAGGGGGTGTCTTGCTATGGTCTGTTTGTTGCTGTCTCTGAGGTACGTAGAGGAGGTAAAGAATTTTTCAGCCTCTTTCCTATGCTACATTTTTCAATATTTGCTGCAAAAAAGTTGACTCCAGTTTGCAGGGTACTTTTTCTCTTCCTATTCTGAGACTCCATTTGTTTCTGTTTCACTGCCAGCTATCAAAGGGATCATCTTTGTTTTGATTTTGCTTTTCACATTTCTTCCTCACACTTTTCTGTGAAGGAGGAGTTGCCGAATAAACTTGCACGTATACTACAAGGCATAGCTTGTCAAATCTTACTAGTCTAGCTTGCCCTAGGACAACATTTCTCAACCTGTGGGTCCTCGACCCCCACAGGACTCACATATCAGATATCTTGCCTATCTGATATTTACATTACGATTCATAACAGTAGCAAAATTATACTCATGATGTGGCAACAAAATAATTTTATGGTTGGTGGTCACCACAACATGAGGACTTATATTCAAGGGTCACAACAGTAGAGAGGCTGCGATCACTGCTCTAGGAGGTAATTAACAGCACTGCATTAAAAATGAAAAGAAAGAAAAAAAGCCCCAAACCTTAAGTTTCTGAGAATAGAACTTATTATGTAAAGCCGTGGTTAATTTGGGAATGGGAAATATTGCCAACATTGGGAGAATTCCTTGCCATATCCAGCTTCAAGCCTGATCCTGAATTTATAGAAATACTTCCTATTAAAAAAGCATATATTTCTTAAAAATTGTAAATGTATAAAAAGCAAGTGGGAAAATGTCTGTTTAAACCAAGCTAAGCTTCATTTTGTGTATAAAACTTTCTACTTAACATGGGATATTTCGCAAAATGATGTAAATTTCTGCTTGCCTTTTTTCCCCTCACTATTTATGTACATTTGAGAGGTGCTGCAGGATTCTATACATAAAGGAGGTTGAAGTTAACAATGCTTGAGAGTCTGCACTGTGAGGCCTCATCTTAAGTCTTCCTCAGTGGAAATTTTGACTGAAGAGAGAATGTTTCCATATCACTCAGATCACAATAGATGTGCAAATTCATTTTGATGGTTTGATGTAAAGAACAGCAACACCGCCATCTTGAAACAAAGTCTTCTCATGTTTTAATTTCTTAACTTCTTACAAAGAGTGACATACTAAGCTGTTTCTTTTTCTTTTTTTCCAGGTGCCCATACTTCTTTCTTTTTTAAAAAATTTTTATTATTAGTTACATTTTATTGACTCTGTTTCTCAGCTATATCTCCTCTCCCTCATTCCCTCCCAACCCCACCCTCCCTCTCTCATCTCATCAGCTGTTTCTTTTTTGTGGGTGTTTTTTTCTGTTTTAGTAAGAGAGTATTTTATCGGCAGAGAGTATTAACTAAGAACACAGACTAGCGGGTTTCATTGTGACAATTTCCCACATGCATATACTTGGATCAAACACAACTTTTTTAACCTCACCTTCCTGGTTGCCCTCTTTTTTTTTTTAGAATGGTCTTCTAAAAGAAAAACAAAACAAACAAAACACTTTTTCTTTAAATTTTTAAATCAGTTCTTTAAGGATTTCATACAATGATTTTTGATCACATTTACTTCCGTATTCTTCCTCCACACACCCGCTTTCCTTTTTTGCCCCAGTTTTCTACCCCTATCCTATCATGGCCAATTTGTGTGGCCCAAATATTCTTGGAGATGTGTCATTCCACTAGAATGTACTCAAACTTATTTTGACCCACAATTTTAAAGAAAACGGTTCTTATTTTTTCACAGCAGCTAAGTGTTGCCAATGGGTCCATGGTTAAGGTGGGACTCTGTGTCCACCTACCCTATTCATGCTGTAATTTTTGGCCTGCTCTGAGATTTTACAAGTCTTGTACACGCTTTCACAAGCAGTTTGAGTTCATGTGTGCAACCGTCTTGCTGTTTTAATTTTGATAAAATGAACTTGAAAATTACAAGCTTCAACAATTAATGAATTCAATTTGAAAACTGTCAAAAGACATAAAGAGACATTTCATCCATCAGGAGGTATGGTTAGCAAATAAACATGCAATAAGATAAATTTTCAAGACCATCAGTCCTAGCTACATGCAAATTAAATCCACAAATTCATGTAAATATGCATGTACCAATATAGAAATAAGTAATAATTTTGAAAGCATTCATAGTACCAAATGGTGGCAAAAAATGTAAACTGAACTCTGACACTTGGCAGTGGGAATAAAAAGTAATATAGACACATGGGAAACTATTTTGCCAGTCTCTTATAAAATTAAACATGTACTACTCATTTGGCCAAATAATTAATAGTCAACAATGATCATAAATAATCAAAAACTTATGTTATACATTTATGGATAGTAATGTCAGCCTTACTAATCATAAAAAACCTATAAATTGCAAAGTTGTCTTTCCGTGTTAAAGAAATCCTTTTAAGCTACAAAATAAAACACTTCTTTGTGACAAACAGGGCCGCTGCCCTTTTCTTCTGTGGTCGGAGACTGCAGCTGAGAAGACAACTCTTGTCACCAAGAGTACTGACCAGAAAGGACGCCATGCAAGGGACCCACGTGTTGGAAGGAAAGGACAAAATCGTACAAGCCATTCTTTGCCTTCCATGTGTTCACCATGACACCCACACGGATCTCCCATCAGGAAAATAGAGAAATACTGTGTTTTAGATGACAAAGTATTGATAGAAATAAATCTTAGTTTACCTCAGAGCCATTGCATTATCTTCATGCTGAAAACGATGAGACAACAGCGATGAGGAGCAATTGCTGTCACAGGGAGGCATGTGGCAAAGCACGAAGGCGTAGGGGGTTAGAGCTTCTTTAAGTGATGGGCTAGTTCTTTCTTTTCCACAGCGGCGAATACTGGAATCTATATATGGCTTATGATCTATAAAAGTAATTCACACACCAAGCCATGAGCAAAGTGATGAAATAAGAGTAATGCCTTTTGTCTTGCTGGCAACATTGTGTCAGTGCCTTGTGTCTAGCTTGATGCTGAAAAAAGCCATAAGCCATGTCACTGCTGGGATCTCCATGAAGGCTATGCGGGCCTCTGTTCCTCTTGTGACAAATTTCTGTGGATCTGTGTTATTTTTCAATAAAACTATTGAAAAGTTAAGGAATCACATTCTGTGTAATTCTCTGGAGTTGGACTGAGATGCAAGGGAAGTGCTGGATTTAATCCTCACTACTTAAGCACGGAGCACAAACACAAAGAAAACAGACAAACCGAAGTATCCCTGAAATTTCTAGGAAGTGAGGTCATTGCTTGACCATTTTTCTTGTTTCATTAATACATGATTTATATAGTATGTACAATTAGTCTTTTAAAACACAAATTTGAAGGAAGTACATTTTATACTGAGATATATAACATAGGTGCTATGCAAATATAACATAATACATTTGAAAATTATAATTGTCAACATTTTTTTTTTAGTGCCCAAAGACCCGCCTAACAATATGACATATCAGAAGATACCAGATGAAGTAACAAAGTTTCAGTTAACGTTCCTTCCACCTTCTCAACCCAATGGAAATATCCAAGTCTATCAAGCATTGGTTTACCGAGAAGATGATCCTACTGCTGTCCAGATCCATAACCTCAGCATTATCAAGAAGACAGACACATCTGTCGTGGCAATGTTAGAAGGACTGAAGGGTGGACATACATACAACATCAGCGTAAGCAGTCATAGCTTTTCACTGTTAGCTACCGTCTAAGCCAGTTCTTAGAGGAAGCACTCAAAAGTACTGCGCTTTGCTTGCACACCACATTCCAGCCTGTTTTCTGCTAAAACATAACAGGCACTATCAACTAAGAACCTTGTGCAAGAATAGCGAGCACCCAGAAATAAAGAAGGAAGAAAATGTACATTAAATATAATAGAGCAGTGACACGCACAGTGACAGCTGCCTGGAAGGAAACTATAAAGGAAATGTGCAAAAGCAAATTTTGAATGAAATGGTAAAAACGGGTCATCCATTGCTCTAAATCCTTTTTTTTTGTTTCTCTTAGTATGTTAACATTAATTTTACAGAGACTGTGAGACATACAAAAACGTGTGTAATTCTACATGCACGATTGATACCCTTATTATTTCATCCCATACTTATTTTGTGTCATACCTTAGGGATAATAAGAAAAAAAAAATGCTTGGATCGAAAAATCACCTTTCAGCATCCAATATTGCAATCCCTAGAATAGATTCCAAACTCAGAGCAATTCTTTTTAATTATCAATTTAGTTATAAGAATATTGTTACTAATATGTAGATATGTAGTTTTCTTCAACTTTGTATCTTATTGAGTGAGGTTCTTGCTGCAATCCCAGTTAAGTAGAACACTTTTTAAAAATATCCATTAGAAGATGAATGGTAACGTGGACCTGAATTCAAATCCTGGTTTCCGTGTCCATCCAGATATCTTTTTGAAATGTGTGACTCAAATGTCTGCAAGTTCCTTGCAAACTGCAATATAATAAACACCTCGGGATATTAAAGTTTATCAAGAATATTTATATTTTAAAAGATTTTCAAGTAACTTTTATGCACCTTGCTATTTTAGAAGTACTGCCTATTTTTCACTCATCAGAACAGTTAAATTTAAAGTTGTATCATTAAAAACATTATCACCTAATTAGAATAGTTACTTCCAAAAACTTACAAATGACACCAAATTTTTTTGAGTTACTTTAACCTCATTTCATCGGATTCATCTACTTAATATAATTATCATATTCCAAATAGTATTATATGTTTAATTCAACAAAAACAATTTAAAAATATTGACATAAGGGATGAGTGGTCCATTATTATATTAAAATGAGTTAATTACAAAGAATCTATTAATACCCTAATTGTCTTTGTTTCATCAGATAGATGGGATGGAGTTGGGGGCTTTGTGTCTCCAGCTTCCTGGCCACAAAGCTAATTGAAAGAATTCGCATTTGTGTAAATCACCCTCTGTGTACACAAACAGAAATGTTTTATGTGTGTATGCTGCGTTATGGAGGCTGTGCATCGGATACTTTGGGGCAGGGGTGAAGAAGGGCATGAAGGCCAACTTTCAGGAGGATGATTTAATACAGGAAAATGGGGCAGCGGGAGGAATTGGGTTTCATCTATGAAGCAAGAAGAAGATCTTGAATATGGATTAAAAGGAGAGCAAAATGTGGAAGCTCCAGAGAGAAGTAACAGATGTTAGGGTAGAGGGAGTGTTGGTGTAGCCTGCTGGTGGTTTTCTACTCTGTTCTTCCTGTGGTTCAAATGGCAGCAGAGCCTTCCTTGTCCTTGAGATAGGGACCTTTGGGCCAGTTAATATTTAGTCTCAGGATTTAGTACCAGAATATCAATTATAAGAAATTCTTGATTGCATATATATGGTATTAAATGGATTTGAGAGAATATGATTAACCGGCAGCATACAATTTTTTTTCTTTAACAGAGATCATTTTAAAAATTGTTAATAACCATGTTCACTTACACTTGCCTAGAAAGGATTGGAGCAGTGATAAAAACCTTTCTTTGTTCCAGGTTTATGCTATCAACAGTGCTGGCGCCGGGCCAAAAGTGCAGATGCGAATAACCATGGATATTAAAGGTATAAACGAGCCGCCTTCCATCAAATTGTTGTTTTCTTAACCAGATGGTGATTGTAATCTGAATCATGCACAGGAGGCTAACCTTTACATGATGCATATGTGTGTGATATGCACACATTAAGGAACAATGTATATTATTATTAAGCAGTATGTAATTAAAATTGTAGTTTAAACATGTGAATGAGGACACTAATTATTGTTGAACAGAATGCCTGTCCTAAAGGTTGTCAATTAAACTTTATTTTTGTGGCACCATTGAGAGATTTTTTTTTAAAGATTGAAGTTTGAATAAGTAACTTCCAAACAACAAATATGCATATCTATCTCTCTATCTCTCTCTATATACACACATACACATATGCAGACATATACACACCTGTAAGAAGAAATGAAACCTGCAGATGCATTAAAAATACTGTTTTGGGGGATGTTTTATGTTCATTCATAGCAAAATATTAAATGTTATGGTATCTTAGAAATTATTCTAAAAATATCTACCAATGTTAAAAATATCTGATGCACTTGAGGGATAGATTGGTAGATAAAGTCTTTGCTACACAAGTGTAATGACCGAAATTCAAACTCCCAGATCCCACGTAAAGCTCAAGCAGGTAGAGTGTCTGCCTGTATTCCAGCACTCTGGTGGCAGGAGTGGAGGAACTCTGGGACAAGTTGGCTACCAAGAATAGCCGGATTCTTCATGTCCCGAGTGAAAGAGTGAAGAATGGTCAAGGAAGACGTGCACCATCAACTTCCGGCTGCGTCATGACTGCACACACTGTGCACACGCACCTGCACGCCTGTGCACTACATGCTCACATTACACATACAACCGTGTTGGTGCACATGTAACTTGCACATTTCTTAAATTCTAGTGCTTGGAGTGAATCTCTTCTATAGAAGTAAAAAGCAAAATAAATAAATAAATAAAGTCAAGTGTTTGAGGTTAATTGTTTCAGAAAATGCTGAAAACTCTAAGAAAATTAAATTCTTGTCCTTGGACGGGCGGTTGAAGAAATAGTATGCACTGTAGCACAGGCTGTGGTCATTAAGAAGTGTAGTTAGCACTTTACCTCTGTCTAGGAAAGACTCACACAGAAAAAAAAAATACTCAGGATAATTCTAATGCATGATGTATCCATACTACAAAACTCAACAGCAAAATTTCATTATATATGAGTCTGAAATTTTATCTGATAACGTGAACGTTAAACAAAAATAAGGTAGACTATTATCCAGGGGTCTGACATGGATTAATAGAAAGAAGGATGCTGCTATGACTAGAATAGAAATGAATCAAAGAGCTAACAAAAAAATAACACAAAAATGTTAGATGTATATCATTTTTAAGATTTATTTGTGACAGCATTTACAAATCGAGTGGTTTAACACAGGGAAAATAGTCACATGCCTGCGAAGTTGCACCTGGGCTTCAGCTTCTCAGGCTCATCTCAGATACGTAATTATATCTTCACAAGATAATAATTATTATATATGTACTGTACCCAAACACAACTGTTTAACTTGGTATTTTCATATGCCATCACGTTTTCTGTTGTTTACCTAAATTAAATGAGAATCTGAAGTTAGTTTTTTCTGTTAAGAAAAACATTATATAATCATATCTTACTGTTTATAGCTCCAGCACGACCAAAGACAAAGCCAGTTCCTATTCGTGATGCCACAGGGAAACTGCTTGTGACGTCAACAACAATTACAATCAGAATGCCAATATGCTACTACAATGACGATCATGGGCCAATCAAAAATGTTCAAGTCCTTGTGGCAGAAGCAGGAGGTATCTCAGATTTCAGTCTACCTTGTCAGATTGTGCAATGCAAATTTCTGAATGGTAAAGAAAGCTCAGCTCAATACTATCAAATAGAGCTGAGTCATGATTCTAACACAACATAACATGATCGTCCAGAGTGAGGTAACACAGACCCAGAAAAATACATATGGTATATATTCACTTATAAGTGGGTTTTAGCTTTATTGTACAGGATAGACATACCACACTGCACATACCCTAAGAAGATAAGTATGTTGGGCATCTTAGGCTTCATGTTGGCCCACTAGTTAGGGGAATAGAGGATATCTCTGACATGGACTATTTTGCCTGCTTTTTAATCAATTCCCCCTGCTGGCATTGTCCTTCCAGGCCACAAAGGAGGAAGACAAACTCAGTCCTCATGTGAATAGATGAGCTGGGGTGGCTGAGAAATAGGGGAGAGGGGATGTGGAAGGGAGCCTGGAACTGGGAGGAGAAGAGAGAGGGGCCTATGACTGAGATGTAAATTGAATTAATTGATTAAAATTAGCTATTATATTAAATATAATATTATCAGTAATTATATTAATAATTTATATCTAAAATATTATACTTAAATGAGGAAAAGCCTAATCAAGATATGTGACATTTATTTATTAGATATTTATTGTGTGTACTGGTTAGACTAATTTGATTTTGGCGAGATAGAGTCTTGATAGCATCTTTGGAAATACGAAAATTAGCGACACCTTGATGATGGCTATTTTCTGTCTACTTTGTAGTAGATTCTCACCATTCCTAATGTGCAACCCTTCAATACAGTTCCTCATGTTGTGAGGACACTCCCCCCCCACAGTAACTTTGCTACTGTTATAAATTGTAACTAAATATCTGATATTCAAAAATATTTGATGAAATCCCTGCGAAAGGGTCATTTGACCCCACCACCACCAAAGAGGTTGCAACCACAAGTTGAGAACCTCTGGTCTACCTGATATACCAACCCCCACCAGAGTACTTCATAGTCCTAAGTGATGGAGAACTGTCCAGGTTCATAAGCTCCATTGGCCTAGTGGTTCGTCTGACTGTTGCTGCATCTAGAGTTCCCTGGTGGAATCATAAAAGTGCCGCATGATGTGAAGGCATCTTCAGAGTGACTTTGTGATAAGTTTTCTTTTTTTCCCTCTCTCCTAGCTCAGCAAGATGGAAACGTGACAAAGTGGTATGATGCATATTTTAACAAAGCCAGGCCATATTTTACAAATGAAGGATTCCCCAACCCCCCATGTATAGAGGGAAAGACCAAATTCAGTGGTAATGAAGAAATCTATGTGATAGGCGCTGATAATGCCTGTATGATCCCTGGCAATGAAGAGAAAATTTGCAATGGACCTCTGAAACCTAAAAAGCAATATTCGTAAGTTTGGTTTACGTCAGCCAGGTACTACACTGAGAGTCTGCTAGTCTATGCCACCTGTCCATTTACCCATCCATACTTTTATCTTTCTGGTGAGCAAAGGATATGGAAAATGGGCCTGATTGTTCAAGCACTGGAAACGAAGAGACAGAAAAAACATGCTCTATTCACTGCACAGATACACAGTATTATAGGAAAAGCATACAATCCTGAAAGAATGTATCATTTGATCTGATACATTGTTTAAAAGCAATATAAAGGGTATGGCACTGAAAAACATACAAGGTGGGAGAGCTTAGCTATTTCTGTGATGAACATTTTGGCGGTGTGTTGGAACTCAGTGTTTTGCTTTTGTTGCCATAGACAATGATGTACAGGCTTTCAGAAACAGTCTTGTTGTCTCTCAATTCATTAAGGTTCCCTTTCATAATGATAAAGCATCAGCCACAATGTTCATTATAGAAATGATCTTTCTTTTATATCATCAAACATCTGAATGGGGGCTTTCTTAATTTTTACTGAGTTTATTGTTATTGTTTCTATTTAATTGTTGATATGATTTCATAAAACAAGGCTACAATTTAAAAGAGAATTATCTTAATGTTATTACTATTTTTTTAAAATGCAGGTGCTCACATTTCAGAATGTTAGCTAAAATGTTACTAAATTCTTTATGAATTTTTAGGCTGAGCTAGAATTAGAGAACTTAGAGATATGGGGCAACTAAAAATTATATTCCATCATTTATTATCAAAGGCAATTAATTTAAATTCTAGTTATTATTTAAATGAAGCATAACAATTTTTAAATGATAGAATTTTATATTTACTCTTATTCATTGTTTTTCATGTTTATTCTGTAAACATTCTTTTAATAACAAATGTTATCACAAGAGTTAATGTTGGAGAATAAATCACACACTGAAATTTATTTGTTTTACACATTTAAATAATTTTTTGTGTTTTAGTTTTCAAGTTAGATAATTTCAGGCATCTTCAAGGATGATCTGCACTTTTTCTGTTCTAAATTTGTAAAAATAGGTAAATACAACTTGGTATATTATAAAAACAAGAATCATTGTTCTCAATTTGTATACTTGTGAACAGGAAAATTCCGCATAATCTTCATTGCTTGATTCTATAATTTTTCCAAAAATAAGATACAACATATTTTATTCTTTAAATTTGTTAACTATAGTACCCACAGTGTTGCTAATATTAAGTGTTTCCTCCTAAATACATCTATGACTGAGATTATCTACTAATGTTCTTCCAATACTGCTGTTCCTAAATTTGGCAAAAATTCTACTCACTGTCCTATCAAATTCGGTGAGTCAAGAGCAATATAATCAATTATTCACTTGATATAAGTTAAAATATAGATTTTTTCCTTATGGTAACTTACTCCTAAATTTATGACCCATAAGTTTACTTTTATTGAATAAATTATTACTTTTTCATGATTATTTGTTAAATTTGGAAAAGATAATAGGACACTTTTTTTTTCTTTTACAAGTATAGGGCAATGTCTTTGATGAATATAGACACAAAATTCTCAATAGAATACTTTCAAAATGAGTTTATAAACACATTAAAATTATCCTTCCTTATGAAATAGGCTTCATCTCAGAGATATAGGGATAGTTCAACATCTATAAACCAATAAACATAATTTATTACATAAGTAGACTCAAGAACAGATACTACATTATAAACTCTTTGGTTAGAGAAAAGGGCCTTCGACAAATTTAAGCAATCATTCATGATAAAATCCTAGTGAAACTGGGGATACAAGAGACATACTTCAACATAATAAAAGCAAGTTACAGAAAGCCCACAGCCAACATCATCAAAGATAAAATAAGATAAAACCTCAAACATTGCCACTAAAATTAGGAACGTGACAAGGCTGCCCACTCTCTCCATACTTAGTCAACACAGTACTTGAAGTCTTAGTTAGTAACAAGACAAGTGTGATAAAAATGATTACAAGTAAACAAGGAAAAATCAAAGTATCCTAATTTTCATACAATATGATTATCATTGATTGCATATTATTGGATATACATAATTATATTCTTTAAAACTCTTACATCTGATAAACAGCTGTAAAACATCATCAAAGTTCCAGGTTATAAAAATTAGCATACAAAAATCACTAGCCTTCCTATACACAGGCTCATAAAGAAATCTGGAAACAATAATGTTCACTGTTGCCTTAAAATATGTATTAGAATGAATCTCTTTTTTTTTTCTTCTATAGGTTTAAATTTAGAGCCACAAATATCATGGGACAATTTACCGACTCTGATTACTCTGACCCTATTAAAACTTTAGGTAAGATTTTATACTTTGATTTATCAATAATTTTAATTTTTCATGTCTGCATGTGTGAAACATCTGTGCTTGTATATGTGCATTTTTACCTGTGCGAGGTGCACTTGTATCCATTTGCATGTGGAGGTTGGAAGTTGTAATCATGTCGCACTCTATGGTGGAAAGGTCTTTTGCTGAATTCAGAACATGCAGATTTTATCTATTGTAGCCAGCCAGTTCCCTCCAGGGGTACTGCCTTGGAACTGTAGACCACCACCATGCCTGTTAAGAATTTAACATGGGCTCTGAGGAGCCAAAATCTGGTTCTTGTGCATGCAAGTCAGACACTTTATCCACCAAACTGTCTCTCCAGCCTTCATCTATGATTTCAGTGTGTTTGTATGATGGTAACAGTGACTATATGTTCAGCAAATCCATTCATCCAAATCTATGATTGGATAGTTTTTAGTGTAAGTCTCTTTTTAAAGTTAATCAACCATTTTAAGAAAAATTGTGTTTTTAATATTCTTTTAAAAAACAGATGCTCCTGACTTGTTCTCTCTTTTCTCCTTCTTCTGATGTCCATTCTGGATTGGAATCGAGCATTTTAGCAAGAGTCCTCCCTCTTAATTAGTTTCTTTAGGTGTACAGATTTTAGTAGGTTTATCCTATATTATATGTCTATATGAGTGAGTATATGCCGGGTACATCTTTCTGCTTCTGGGATAGCTCACTCAGGATGATCTTTTCCAGACCCAACCATTTACCTGCAAATTTCATGCCCTCTGAAAGGCTCTGCTCTGCAGACTATCAATGCAGATGCTGAGACTTATGGGCAACCTTTGGGCAAAGTGCAGGGAATCTTATGAAAGAAGTGGGAAACAGTAAGATCTGGAGAGGACAGGAACTCCATAAGGAGAGCAACAGACCAAAAAATCTGAGCACGGGGTTCTTTCCTGAGACTGATACTCCAACCAAGGACTATGCATGGAGATATCCTAAGACCCCTGTAGCCCATGGCAGTTCAGTTTCCAAGTGGGTTACATAGTAAGGGTAACAGGGACTGTCTCTGACATGAACTGATTGGCCTGCTCTTTAATTACCCCCCCCCCGAGAGGGAAGCAGCATTACCAGGCCACAGAAGAAGACAATGCAGCCACTCCTGATGAGACCTAATTGACTAGGATCAGAAGGAAAGAAAAGAAGACCTTCCCTATCAGTGGACTTGGGGAGGGGCATGCATGCAGAGGGTGGAGGAAGGGAGGGATTGGGATGGGAGGAGGGAGGGAACCACAGGGGAATACAAAGTGAATAAAGTGTAATTAATGAAGAATTTTTAAAAAAGATACACACAAAACAAAAACAAACAAACAAACAAAAAGACAGATGATGCTTCTATCATTCACATATGGCTACAAATATTGTTAAAGTGTTGGTTTCTTGATATTCTAATTACAAAGGTAGTTGGTTCTTTTGAATATATAAACTCATACATTAAAGGTCTTTAATAAAGAGAAATAATATGATTATACTTACCCTAGATAATTTCTCAAAACTACATATTTTTTTTTTCCTTTCATTCTACTTTCATCAGTTTTTCAACCACAGCGGCAGGAATCTGGCTTAAATAATGTTAGTATTCATGATGTCAGTTGTGCCAAGGGTGAGAAACCCTCCAAACGAGGAGACCAATGCCCATATTGTTTAAGTGATTATGTATTTTGCCAGGATTCCAGCATTTTAGCCCAGAATTTTGTGACTGCTACCATGCTATAGGTGAAAGTTTAAGACCTGGATTTCAATCTTAACTCTGCGACTTGTAATAATAATTTAATTTCAATAAGTATTTCTTCTTATTCAAAACCTGAAAACACATTATTTTAAGGGTTTTTTTTTTTAAATTCTGTAGTAAAATAATGTGTTAAGATTAAAAAAAAATATGATTTTTATATTGTTCAATGTTTAATGGCTTTAAAATTTTTAGATATATTTCTTTTATTGGTGTGAGTGATTTCTTTTTTAACTAAATTATTATTTTTATATTAATTGCAGTTTATTTACTTTGTATCCCAGCTGTAGCCCCCTTCCTCATTCTCACCCAATCCCACACTTCCTCCCTCATCTCCTCCCAGGCCCCTCTTCAAGTCCATGGATAGGGGAGGTACTCCTCCCCTTCCATCTGACCTTATCTTATCAGGTCTCATCAAAACTGGATGTATTGTCCTCCTCTATGGCCTGGCAAGGCTGCTCCCTCATCCTGTAGAGGTGGTCAAAGAGCCAGCCACAGAGTTCATGTCAGAGACAGTCCCTGTTCCCCTTACCAGGGAACCCACTTGGATACTGAGCTGCCATGGGCTACATCTGAGCAGGGGTTCTAGGTTAATTTTACCCAATATATGTAATAATGAGAAAGCAGGATTATTTGGTTTGTGATTTTAAAATTGTTTGGAACATTTCCTTATTTGGTAACTGATCTTACCATGCACTGATATCACCACAGCAAAGCATATATACTGTGGTCAGCAGCATGATCAGAATTTGGCAGCAATTCATGCAGCTAAATAATGATTGTTCTGGTATATATACTAATGGAAGGTAAGATGGCCAGATTAACTATCAAATGAGGAAATGTTCCACACAATTTCAAAACCACAAGTCAAATAATTCTGCTTTCTCATTACTACAAATGTTAGGTATAATCAACCAAGACAATGATTTTATAGCCAAACACATTAACCTAACAGATGTTGTTTAAACAAGCTTGCAGGAAGCACACCACTTGATTTAATTCTTCAGGATACCTCTCTCTCTCTCTCTCTCTCTCTCTCTCTCTCTCTCTGATTCTCTCTCCCTCCCTTTCTCTCTCCCTCCTCTGCTTGCAACCAAAGGAGGGAGCTACAAACACCAATTTCAGAAACACATACTAATTTGCCCCCATTAGAAACATAGCAACTGATTAGGGAGGACCTCCTCCCCTTTCATCTGACCCTGTTTTATCAGGTATCTTCAGCACTGACTGCAAAATCCTCCTCTGTGGCCTAGCAGGACTGCTCCTCCCTTGCGGGGTGGGAAGGTCAAAGAGCCTGCCATTGAGTTCATGTCAGAGACAGTCCCTGTTCCTCTTACTATGTGTATCCAAATGGTTACTGAGCTACCACGGGCTACATCCGAGCAGAGATTCTAGGTTATATCCATACATGGTCCTTGGTGGAGTATCAGTCTCAGAAAAGACCCCTGTGCCCAGATATATTTCGTCCTTGTACAGCTCCTATCCTTTCCACGTCATACTAACTCTCCCTTCTTTCATATGATTCCCTGCACTCTGCTGAAGGTTTGACTATGAGCCTCAGCTTTGATACACTACTAGGTAGAGTCTTTCAGAGGCCCTCTGTGGTAGGCTCCTGTCCTGTTACTTGTTTTCTACTATGTCCAATGCACAATCCATTTGTCTTCCTAAGTGAGGATTGATCATCTTACCCTGGGTCTTCTTTCTTGTTTATCTTCTTTAGGTGTATAGATTTCATTATGTTTATCATATCTTATAGGTCTAAATAAGTAAATGTATACCATGTGTGTCTTTCTCTTTCTGGGATACCTCACTCAGAATGATAAGGGGCAGGGAGGAGATGAAGGAAGGAGGATGGGATTGGGAGGGAATGAGGGAGTGGGATACAGTTGGGATACAGAATTAATAAAATGTAACTAAAAATAAAAATTAAAAAAAGAAAACAATATTAAATTTGAAAAAATGTTAAATTGTATGTCTATATACTTCTGAATCTGTTTATAGTTTAAGTTGTTATTATCAATTTACACTGAGCGATGCTTCAAAGCAAAATTTAAAAGCTCAAAACAGAAGTCCTTAACAGTAAGGCCACAAAATTGGATAGTCTAGAAACATCATGATGCAAATGTGAGCATTAAAAAGATATATATTAAAACATCCTAGATGGCATCCCCCCCCAAAAAAAAAATAAAACACGGCAACCACCACCAAATCATCCAGACACTAATTCCTATAAGCCCTCTAAATGGAGGAGGTGTGCAGCATGTGAGTGATAGAGAATGATGAATGAAGCTCAGACTCCCATAAAAGAAAGGACTGATACAATGTAGACTGGACATAGCAACAGGGTGCCAAGGGGCTGGTAATGACCAAAATGGGCCTCTTGTTTCTATTGTTTAATTTCTCAAAGTTCAGTATGACATTCATATAGAAGTGATATAAAGAGAGCCTTTTTGGACTCCCTCTTACACTAACCTTTCAAGAACTCCCTCCTGATATATAGTGGTTTTATAATTGGCTTTTGCCCTGTCATGTTTAAAAGGCTATTAAAATAGCGACAAATGAAAGAGGAGGACATTAACACAGGCCATAGAATAAAAAAAAAATACCCTTGGCAAAAGAGCACTGCAAAGAAGATAAAGTAGAAGGACTCAAAAAGCAAATAGTATTGGCTGTTTCAGTAATGAGAAAAGGCTCACAGATGGAGTGGATCACTGTGCAACTGAGTGCAAGCAAAGAGACATGTATCTGCAATAATACCTCTGTATAACCAGGCCATGACAAAGGAAGCCTGAGTCATTTTCTGTCTTGGTGATGCAATGTGGACAGGTGGCATTATTCACTGCATCCTAGTGGAACCCAGCATTGCTGACAAGCCTGCAGAAGACTTATGCCTAAGTGTAATCCCAGACTTCAGCAATGAGCACTGAACTCAATAGTTTATCAATTGAAATTTTCATATTTGAGAGATTTACCAAGACAGTGCTTTGGCAGATCATGCCGATGGTAGTTGGGCCCTTCATGGGTGTTAGCACATAGGATTGAAAGTAAGGACCAAAATAAAATTCATCCTATACCAATTAACTAAAAGGGGTTAAAGTTTAGTGAAAAGTTTACATTGAGAAAGATCTTTATGTCCTTCAGTGGCAATTGGGAAATGACATACAGATCACTTTTTGTTGTTTTGCTTTTTGAGACAAGATTTCTTTATGTAGCCCTGGTGTCCTGGAACTCACTCTGTAGACCAGGCTGGCCTTGAACTCACAGAGATACACCTGCTTCTGCCTCCCAACACTGGAACTAAAGGTGTGTACCACCATGCCTGGCTATACAAATCAGTTTATTTACAGTTATTTGATTTTGTTTTTACTTTAGTTTGAGCACTACCGCCCCCATTTTATCATTTACATGAACCCTCTCCAGCTTTCTCAAGCTCCCTAAAACATGTGAGTTCATGGACGCTGTATGTAGAAAATGTTTTGTTTGTAAGAGTTAATAACAAAAGGTTTCCGTGACCTCAAAATCAGACAAAACCTTTTTGCACCCTGCAGTGTCCTTGCTAAAGCAGAGCCAAGATGAGATCCCAAGCCCCATGGCAAACACACTCTCTGATTGTTTTCTTTGACATATCATTTCTCATTTAATTTACTGTGCAGAAAACGTCCCAGTGTATTCAGACTGAGAAAGAAGGAGGGAGAGGGCTGGAGATGTGTGTGGATATGTGTGTGTGAGAGAGAGATGGAGAGACCAAGACAGAGAGGCATGGAGAGACAGAAAGACAGAGAGAAAAAGAGAGAGATACATAGATAAAAAAAGAAAGGAAAGAATGTGTTACTATGCCCTCTGCAGCACTGATGACATCTTCCAAGGTAATACTCTAGTTTCTCTTCAGACTGTATGAATATTTGGCCTTTTACAATCTTCCGAGGTAGTAGAGGAGCAGAGGGTATGACAGTTTTAGTGTGGGGTGACCCTCACAAACTGCAATCAGACTGGAATACAAATATGGACAGGAGTATTTAATAGGCTCTTAGTATGTGTTGAATTTAGATAATCTCAATATAGCTGTGAAAATGGCTAACGCATTTAAATTCTAAAACCCTATCTGTACAATGACAATAGCAATACCTATTTTACAAGGAAAATTTATTCAAATTAGGGAATGAGTATATGAATATGAAATGGTTATCTGACACTGTTGGCATCCATTCAAAACTGGGAAGTTGTTTTAGAAATAAAACCCTATGCCCACTCTTAGTTCCATGGTATGTATTCCTACAGATAATATTAGCCCATAAACAAGACAGCTGATGCGGTGGCTTTTAACTCAGGAAAGGTGTAGACAGCATTGGCTTTCAGATCCAGGCACCCTGACTCCCGTCAATGTGCTGCTAACCACTGTACGGTACTGTCTGGAAAAAAAATTGCCACGTCCTGAAGCTGCTTCAGTTTCACTGTGGCCAGACACCTCTTCCTTGTACCGTGCTACTTTCTCTTCTTGAAGTTTTATATTATTTCTAGCCATTCTCTTTTCTCACGGTCTTCTTTTTTAAGGTTAATATTTTATAAAGAAACATGTTTTGGAGGTGTGACTTGTTTTGTTGGTTTTGAGCAAAGATTTGACAATAGCTTTTATTTTTTTAACAGTGAACAATTTTTTTTTTTTTTTTGCTCACACTCTAATAAGCACTGTTCATCTCCTTTCAAAATTTTATTAATCTGACTGGAGGAAAAGTTTCTTTTTTATTAAGTTTTTATTTTTTATATTAATTACAGTTTGATCATTTTGTATACCAGCTGTAGTCCCCTCCCTCCTCCCCTCCCATTCCACCCTTCTTCCCTCATCTCCTCCTTTGCTCCATTTCCATTGATAGGGCAGGTCCTCCTCCCCTTCCATGTGACCCTAGCTTATCCAGTCTCATCAGAACTGGCTGCACTATCCTCCTCTGTGAAGTTTCTTTTTTATTTCTATTTTTTTACTCTTTTAGTTTATTATTTGTTACAATTGATTCACTTTGTATCCAGCTGTAGTTCCCTCCCTCATCTCCTCTCAGTCCCACCCTCCTCCCTCTTCTCCCCCTATGCCCTTTCCCCAGTCCACTGAGAGGGGAGGTCCTCCTCCCCTTCTGTCTGACCCTAGCCTATCAGGTCTCATCAGGACTGGTTGCTTTGTCTTCCTCTGTGGCCTGGCAATACTGCACCCCACCAGGGGGAGGTGATCAAAGATCTGGCCACTGAGTTCATGTCAGAGACAATACCTCCTCCCCTTACTAATGACCCCACTTGGAGACTGAGTCTATGGGCTACATCTGAGCAGGGATTTTAGGTCCTCTTCATGCATGGTCCTTGGTTGGGGTATCAGTCTCTGCAGGGCCCCCTGGCCTCAGTTATTTTGGCTCTGTTGCTCTCCTTGTGGAACTCCTGTCCCATCCAGGTCTTTCTACCTCTGTCTTCTGTCATAAGACTCTCTGCACTCTGCCCAAAGTTTGGCTATATAAGTCTCAGCATCTGCTTCCATACCCTTATCAGAAGAGTCTTTAGATCATTTTAAGGGATCCTTATTTTTAAATGAAATGATTGACCATTAGGACAGTACTTATTCTGAGCTTTACAATTATACCATGGTGTGTATACATAATGTAGAATACTGAATCATGCTAATTAATGCCATCATCACCTCAAATCCTTAACATTCTTTCCTCCCATTCAACTATATTTCTGAAATTCTGAAATCAGTGCTGGCAAGAGAGGTCAGAGTGTAATTGCTTACACTACCAGTCTGATACCTAAATGTGATCCACAACTCATAGTCAAAGAAGAGGGTCATACCCTGTTGTCCTTCTGCTTCCACTAGCTTGCCTTCACACACGTGTGCCTACACACACACACACACACACACCAACATACCTTATAAATGATAAAGTAGTAAAATTAACTTTTAGTTAATTTTTCACGTTGTTTGTTAATATCCCAAAAGACTAGTAGTTTAATAAGAGAAAGGACAACCTCCCCATATATTAACTCTAAGTAATGAGGAGACCAACACTGTAGTATGAGATTAACATTTCTCATCTAACTCAAAATTCTCATTTTAGAATTTTGACAATGCAGCCACTCCTGATGAGATCTGATAGACTAGGATCAAAGAAAAGGATAGAAAGACCTCCTCTATCAATGGACTTGGGGAGGGGCATGCATGGAGAAGGAGGACGGAATGTGGGATTGGAAGGGGAGGAGGGAGGGGTTTACCGGGGGGATACAAAGTGAGTAAAGTGTAATTAATAAAAATTAAAATAAAAAATATTTTAAAAAAATGTTGGATCCCTGTGCTGAATTTAAGTAATAATAATTTCAGTCAGAAGATAGCAATTAAGAAAAATTAGTGCTTTTTATTATAATTTGATAAATTACAGTGCTGGGATATATTGTATAAACAAAACAATTTAATTAGCCAATGCTAATTCTAGTGAGGAAATGGCTTGTGCACATTATGAAGAAAATCACATAAAAGAATCCCGGTTTGTGTGACAGGATTTGGAGAAGTGACCTCACTCATGCATAGCAGTGATTCAGAAAATGTGTCGAAAATCACAGTACATTGTGTCCCTGCCGGGGAGAACTTTTGTAATAGATGTGCTCAGAGGATCACATGCTGTTTATTAATATATTATATGTCATTTCCTCGCTTGTGCCAGGGCTTTGAAATGGTAATCTAGTCTGAAATTTCATTTTGTGGTCTATGAAAATGGAGTTCTAAGCCTGTGTCTAACCATCACCTGATCAACAAGATTCCTTATTCATCTTCATGCTCTTTTTGGCAAGAGTATCTCATTAGATGTAGCATGCTAAAAAATTCATAAAACAAATTGATGGAATTTTAGTGAATAAGAAGTTGTAGATTATATTCTATGAGACACTCGGTCTTACAGCATCTTTAAATGAAATGGGATATACTAAAAACCATGAAACTCTGACGACTATTTGAAACTCAGTATTCATTCAACTCCACCACACAGATCAACAGCTACAGAAACTTGGTAGCATTTTATAATCATCAATCTAGAGGAAAAAGATAAAGCATTAATCTTTGCTCATTTTACAGTCATTGCACTATTTTGTCATTGAAGTGAAACTTTTTATAGTTAAATTCTAAACCACGTAAGTTAAAATTTCTCCGAATACAGCATATGAGTGTGAAGACTTCCCCATATGATTTAGAGAGGCATAAGCATGTATTCTTCAACAAGTCATTTGGATATGGTTGAGCAATTGCCCACAACAAATGAGATGACCAGGGACTGTAGAGAAGGTTCAGTGGCTTAAAAAGTGCTTGCTCCATTATAGAGAAAAGTTAGAAAACGAGTGCCCACATCTGGCCACTTACAATGCCTGTAGTTCCATTCCAATGATGTTTGGAACTTATTTTATTCTTTACTCTCTTACTTTGAAATGATCACATTTCCAAGAGACTGTAGTTTTATATAGTAAAAATAAAATGTATATATGTGTGTTTACATAAAATATGTATAATATAATATAACATAATATATTAAAGATGGTACCAATAAGAAGTAAACTTCAAAGAAAGAAAATCAAATGTGACTCTAAGGTTTCTTTTTGACCAGAGTATCTAAAGTAATGGAGTTTTTTTCAACCTAGGATTCAGCAAACATCACATTTTGGACATACTAATTTTGAGATTATGCTGATAAGTCTAAATAATAATATCAGCTAAGTAATTACATAGCAAATTCTGGAGTTTATTAGTAAACAATTAAGCCATTATTATATAAATAAAAATTTAAGTCATGAGGCTGACTGAGCTCACAGAGCTATAAAGTTTACATAGAAAAAGAAAAAAAAGGACTGAGCCCCAAAATTAAAAGGAAGAAGAAAAGAGAGAGGAAGAAGAGGAGAAGGAGGAGAAGGCACAAATTTTATTTATTTTGCTGGTACTCTTAAGTAATATGCTAAAAAGTAGGCTATGTGGTTTGGGACTCAAGACAGAACGCCAGGCTCGTGTTAATGATCATGTTTCCATCTTTCGCAGGTGAAGGACTTTCAGAAAGAACTGTAGAAATCATCCTGTCAGTCACATTGTGTATCCTCTCAATAATCCTCCTTGGAACAGCTATTTTTGCATTTGCAAGGTAAGATGTGTCCCAGAATGCTCTGTGGGCATTATATCTACCAAAGTCCAATGAAGAAACAGTAACCACAGCAGTTACACAAATGGCAAACACTTGTATGTTATTTTTCTTACACATTTTTCTAACACTTGTGTGTTATTTCAAGTTATAAAACACCCCAATCTACCTGGAATATATATTATGATGTTTTGAAATATATATGCATTACAAACTAATTGAATTAATCTAGCCTTAAAGAAGTAAATTCTGCTATTTTTGATTAAAAAAAAGGTGGTATAAATGCTGAAGAGAACAGAAGTAAAAGAGAACTAAAAGAGAATCATATCTGAAAGTGCAACCAAAGAATTCTTTCTTCTTGTTAGACTAAGGAGAGAGGACAATAGAGAAACTAGGACCTAAAGAAATCTCCCAAAATTGTCATGGAATGGCTATGTGAAACCTCTCAGTGGCAAAGAAGCATGGCAGAGAGAATACGGTTGTTTGTAGAAGTCTCCCATCCTTATTGGAGGATCTGGAAATTATAATTGGTTGTAGATGTATCTCATTTATACAGAATGGTTTGGGCAGACTGGAGCTTTGAGGAACATTGGCTAATGAGTTGGGCAGCCTCCTAAGAGAGGTGGCTGGACTCCTACATGGAGTATTAAAATTTGGTCAGATATGTGGGTGTATGCCTTTAATCTGAGCACTTGGGAGGCTGAGGCAGGTAGATCTCTGTGCAGTTTGAGGCCAGCCTGGTCTACATAGTGAATTCCAGGTCAGTCAGCATGACAATAGGAGACCCAGTATCAAGAAAAAAAAAAATTAAAAATTAAAAAGAAACAAAGCATTCAGTACTGGATCCCAGAAAAAACAGCAAACCCTGACCTCTTGCCTGGTCAGGTCACTAGAGTGCTCGTAGGGACAAAGCGTAGCATTCCGATAAGTGACAAAGAAAAAATGCAATCAAAATTCAGTTATTACAGAAGATTATCCTATATTGTTTGGCTAATATCCACTTAGAAGTGAGTATATACCATGTGGGGGAGGGGCATAGGAGAAGAAGAGGGAGGGAGGGTGCGATTGGGAGGGGTTGGAGAGGGGGCTACAGCTGGAATACAAAGTGAATAAACTGTAATTAATAAAAATTTAAGAAAATTAAAAAAACAATTTCCTATATTTGGTAGGTGTAAAATGTTCCATTGTAAAAAAAAAATACAAACAAAACAAAACAAACAAAAAAAAACGATGACACTTTGAGTTTTAATACTGATACTCAGAGCCCTCAGCTATTTCCTTTTGTGACAAAATGAGGGTCAGCTAAAGGGAGGAGGAGTAGCTCTCATTCAACAAAACAATTATTTGTCTAACTGGCTTTTCTTGAGAGAGAGAGAGAGAGAGAGAGAGAGAGAGAGAGAGAGAGGAGAGAAAGAGAGGAGAGAGAGAAACCCTCAACCTAATCTTCCGTGTTTTCTAGGATCATCCCTGCCCTGATTGCACTTCCTTTGTTTCAGAATTAGGCAGAAGCAGAAAGAAGGTGGCACATACTCTCCTCGGGACGCAGAGATTATTGACACTAAATTCAAGCTGGATCAGCTCATCACAGTGGCAGACTTGGAACTGAAGGACGAGAGATTGACGCGGTGAGCACACTCCTCAGGGCAAGCAGTGGTTCAGAGGGCCGGGAGCCGTGACCCTCTTCTGACCTGTGCTTGTTGGAAGTGTTTGTGGGGCTCCAGTTTACACAGGTCACAGAGATCTTCTTTCAAAGGCTAACCTCGGTCTTCTCCACACTTCTCACTGCTGGGTACAGAGACTCACTTAATCTTCCTAATATTTTGAGTTCAGTTTGAACAGAGCTTGGACTATGATACTCAAACAAGAAGTTTGTTTTTTATTTTTATTTTTCCTGAGATGAAAGTATTTTTTTATGCATTAAGCTTTTAACGTTTCATGTCATAATTCTTCTCATAAAACTGTATTTCTCTAGAAATGCCACAAATATTATAGTAAGTTCCATTTAATTATACTTCTAAAATTTTGATGTTGTTTGTGTTATTTTGAGGGCTTTATTCACAGTTCCTTATTTCATCATAAAATTACATGAATGTCAAAACTGTACATGGTGCTTGCATTTATAAACCTACTTAGAACTTAGAAACTAAATGGGAAATAAAAATATCAGGGTGCTGAATGAGTGACATGATTCTAGTGAAGTACTTAACTTTTTAAATTAAAATTAACTTTTTAAACTTAATAAATTTAAACCTTTTAAAAAGCATTCATACTGTTCACAACATCAGCACATTTTAAAAACTTGTTTAAGATTGGTCCTCAAATTCTTAATAAAAAGCTGTGTCGAGACTTTTAAGTTTACACTTTCGTGAGCTCCATTAAGATGTGGTATTTATAAGTATGTGATTGCTGCAAGGCACTGGCAAAGCCCCATTGACATTTTAAAACTTGTAATTAATTTTTACAAGCCGGCATTAAAATCTTGATCAAAAATAATTTGTGGTTACTGTATAGCTGACGTGGTCTTCATTTAATACATGAGCTTTGTAAGCATTATTGTTCTCATGTCTAGAAGATGCTGCCTAGGGAGGTTCTCCAAACCCCTAGGAAATAAAAAATGTTCAGCATCACTACACTGTAAGGATGTTTGGTTTGTGAGAGAATCTCTTAACTTTTAGATTATTAATCTTTGTTTATATTGTAATACAGCCTCTTTTCATCCACAAAGGATGCTACTCTGGAGACTTCACTGTAGACTTGTGTATTACCTAGTGTGCAGTTGGCTTTTTACATATGCAAAACTGTATGTAAAAGTACAACTACAATGGCTCCCTAGCAGAGCCTCTCCAGTAAAGTGCATTATGGGAACACAGGAGCCATCAACAGCTCCAGATCACCTCCTGCTTCTCCAGGGGTCATGCTCTGTAGCAGAAATGTCTTCTCTTCCTCTGAACTTCAACAGTTACCCTCTTCCTTACTGTACTCTTTTTTTTTTTTATTTTTTTTTTCAGTTCCTGTGTCTCTTCATTAGGGCCAGGGCATCCACACACATTTTTTCTTTTAATCTTAATGTTAATATTATTTTTTTCTTCACAGTTTATTCATTAAATATTCTGATGGAAGCCCCCTCCCTCTTCATCCACACTCTTTCTGAATGTTTATAAGGGACTAGTTTCAAATCTCTCAGTGACATCAGTTGAGCTGCTTGAAAAATGTAGTGGAATCCTGCCATCCTGATGTGAATTACAGGAAGTTCACAAAAGTTCTTTATGACCATTTTTATTTTGTCTTGAAGTGTCTTTATTGAACCCTCAAAAAATCCTTAGTAAGCAGCTCTTTAGAAGTTTAATACGGTAAATTGGGGAGGGGGGGTCAACATTCATAATCTAAATGTGTTCCAAGTCAGAAATGGAAGTTTAATTCTGACAATGAAAAGTCAAGCTGTCGGGTTTTCTCCCAAAGTTGCTGGGCACCTTATACCAAGCTTTACCATCTGCAGGAAGGAACTCCACCTCCAAGAAATCTACCCAGTTCCCATGTGTTTTCTACCCAGGTCGTGAGTGCACCCCCTCAAAATGCCAGCATTTTCACGTTAAAGTGAGCTTGCCACTATTCCCAGGGCTATATCTCTTCACCTATCCACATGAGAAAACATTAGAACTCTCTAGACCACAATGACAAATATTAATTTTCATAGTTACATTGTTGACCAAAACAAAGTCAGGGGACTTGCTACCACAGCGTGCTGAAGGCTTGAATGTTTATATTACAAAATTATTTAACATATATGCATTCTACTTTGTTCTTATGTCTTAAAACCAAATACATAAACATTAATCATTTAATTATATTTCACTCTGTGTCACAAAGTGAATCCATTCTAACACACTCTGCTTTTTCTCTTCCAAAGAAGTTAAAAAAAATACAAATGAGTACTCAGTGATTCTATGAGAACTTAAGGGATGTCTTAATAAAATGTCTTAGTCAGAATTCAAGACCAGCTTATATAAATTGGGGTTTCTCTACGTTTTGAAACCATAGACTCATCTTCATTACTGAAAAAAAATAATTTAATTTAATAAACAATACAATGGTAAAGATATACTTTGTAAACTACATGTCAAAATGTACTTGATATTGCTGTTATTTGTATTTGTAAAATTAAAAGCTCTTCTAGTCTACTTTCATACATGGAAATTAATAACATAATAGTTACTACTTTTTATAAGCAATGTTTAGTGTGGGAAAAGCTTGCAGAAACTAGAAAACTGTAGAGTGTAATTTTAATTCTGACTTTAGTAAGCACCTGCAGGGTGGACTAGTGAGGCAATGGCAGGCAGATCTCTGAATCTGAAGCTAATCTGGTCTGCAGAATGCTTTCCAGGTGAGCCAGAGCTACACAGTGAGAAACTGTTTCAAAATAAAACAAACTGTAGCTGACAGCAGAAACTCAATGTAAAATAGTTTGCATATACGTTACCACCACTGCTTGACAGATTCTGATCATCAACTTTATTTCTGTTCTAAATTTAAGTTCTCTTTAAGAATTGAGTGGCTGGCTCTTTGATCATCTCCCCCTGAGGGGGGAACAGCCTTACCAGGCCATAGAGGAGGACATTGCAGCCAGTCCTGAGGAGACCTGATAGGCTAGGGTCAGATAGAAGGGGAGGAGGACCTCTCCTATTGGTGGACTCGGGGAGGGACAAGGGAGGAGAATAGGGAGGAGTCTGGAATTGGGAAGGGACAAGGGAGGGGCTACAGCTGGTATACAAAATGAATAAATTATAGTTAATAAAAAAAGAAAACAACACCAAAATAAACGATCTCTTTGTAAACAATAGGAAGAATATTTGATTTTACCTCATTCTACCTGCAAGGTATTGTCCAAAATACAATACCTTGCAGGTAGAATGAGCTGTAAGACAAATAATGCCCATGTTCCCATAGCAGCAAATAGAAAATTACATGGTACTGTGCACTAAATGAATAATGACTCTTTACTTCCAGATACTCTTCATTTTTCTTTAGACGCAAGGAGATATTTGTCATCCAGTAAGTTGTGTGGTAATGCAGAGTTCTGCTGTGATTATTTTAATTTTGCCAGGTGGTGTGCTGTATATTTTTAGAAATACCTGATATTGAGCATTTTGTTGCTTAATATACCATTCTTTCCAAGGCCAAAAAGAAAATAAAATGTTTGCTTTGTGATGTGTTCTCTCTAAGACTGCATGCTGTTGCTCTGGTAAAATTCTTATCAAGATGCACATTGACTTACAATGTGCATGTCATGAGAATGTGTTGTAGCCTTATAGTGTTGATGGTAAATCAAGTTTTCTTGTTATATTCTCATACCTCTATCACACCAAGAGTAGAATTTTTCATCTTCACACAAGCCCATTTTTCTAAGTGCTGGTGTCAATCTTTAGGGACCAATGCAATGGTTTTTTTCTGCCCTCTGTTCTCTGACTGTGGTATGAAACTTTAATTTCTGTCCTGACCAGTAGGTAACCAACCACATGAACTTAGAGGATCACCTCTAATATTTGGTATTCCCATTTGTGCCCTGTCACAAGTATAGCACCATGAAGGTATTAAAAATATTATTAATAATAACAGGGATGGCCCATAGCTAAATTAGAGGTCGAGAGATAATACATGTCTAGAGGTAAGGAGTTTGAATGGAAGCAGAAGTGAAAAGGCATTTGATTTTTTTTTTAACTCACCTTTTTAAAGAGGAGTTAATTTCCATAAACTATAAGGCAAGAATATACTGAGAATATATATTGAGAATATATAATATACACTGTGATTATAAAAGAAGTGGGTAGGCCTTTTCTACTCCTGACACTCTTGGTATTTTGGAATTATAAGTAACCTTGTTTCATTTTAATTTAATTATGGAGCAGGGTTAACATGAATAGAATTAGACATTTTATGAAATACTTTATTTTCAGAGACTTTCCCTAATGGCATAAAGTTTGTTGATGTAAGATGTTCTTAGCCTAAAGATTTCATTGATCACATCACACATAAAATATCTACTTCCAACCATCATTAATAGCTGACCTTTGGGAGTTATAGATTTGTGGTGTTTTGGTTGGTTAATTTAACTCCAGCTAATATTTGTCTTTGTCCTAGAATAGAAAGGTTTTGTTGTTGTTTTCCCTTCACACACTTAATACCTCATGGGTTTTCCCAGAATGCATGAAGACTGAACGGTGCCTCTGAAAGAGCTGAACTTCACTTTTTGAGTGAATTGTTTTCCACACATATGATGCGAGCAGATCTGATCTTCTACATATGATTTCTGCGGTGTTCCTACATTCCCACACAGGGCTTCCTTTGCTCACCTGACACTCTCGCAGATAGCTCAGGCTGGAGATTCCATGTACACTGTGTGAGGCCTTCTACCTCCTCTCCATCCTATCTGCACCGAGGGCAGTTGCCCACCTCTTAACACAGCTGTACACAGTTCTCCTCCCTACCTTCTGCTTCTGTCTAGTTGCTCTTGAGATAAATACTCTGTGCCCATAGTTAGTGAAATAAAACATCTGTCAAGAATTTGTTTTCAAATGTGCTAATGTGGAGAGGTTTTGTAATAAGTAAAACGTGCGGCCTGCCACACGGGGAGTTTCGCCTCAGCTGGTTGGCAGCAGTCTGAATGCTGCTTTCATATTTCATCTAGAAGCCATTTCCCTTGCCTAAATGAGAGCAATGGCAAACCCTGTCATTGACTGTTTCCTGACTGGGATTGTGTTTCCCTTACAAAGTGATGCCTTAGAATCAGTGTCAACAGCCAATGCTTTGGATATTTTTAATTTACATTGGGACCCACAGAACAATTACTGGTTGATTCGACAAAAGGGTAAGAAGGGATTTAAATGAGCACTGTTTAAAAACCCAAAGCAGATTAAGAACATGAGGATAGGAAAAATATGTGTAAGAATGATTGATGATACTTTGGACAAGTGACAGAATAACATCAAAAAGGCAGATAAAGCCCTAGGAATAATTACGGATGGTGAAATATATAAAGTAGAAACTCATTCAAAAAAGCTTAGAGATTTCACAAAATCTCAGTGTTTCCCAAACCTTAGAAATTTTAATTTATGTATTTTATGGGAGAGATTCTTCACAGCTTCTTTATTTGAATAGCTAGGACATGTTCTGTTGTACAATCCATATATTATATCAAAGCAGTAATTTTTTTTGTTTTTATTTTTAACCTTACTAAGCTGTTTTAGGGGAAAACCCAACGTTTCTCTATTTGTCCTGTACCACTGTTAATGCTGATCTGAGCTGATTCTTTGCTCCTGTTGTGCACTTATCTCTATGAAGACTATATTTTAATTCCCTGTAGATTTCAACTAATTGGCCTTGAGGGAGAGCAGAGTCTCCGACAATATGGTCTTTCATCACCACTGCCAACATAAATAAATGGTTCCTTTCTGGGTCTGTAAGAGTAATCTGAGAGGAATTTAAGTTTTTGATAGACTTTCAAGAAATGAGCTCAGCTGTGAAATAATACTCTTTCTACCAAAAGACATCGGATTTAAGACAGATAGAATTTATGTAATGAAAAGATTTGCATAATAAAAGTATTTAGCCCTTTATATTGAAAAGTGGCCAGTAATCCTACAAAAATCAGTCCAATTCCAAATTTGATTTATCCACTAAGGAGTTGAGTACAATTTGACAGGAACCTTAACTACCAGAAGTGAATATGAATGAGTACTGCCCCAATGTGACAATTAGCTTGACAATATTTTAAAGTTTTAGAATTTATAATTAAAAGAAAATTTCTACTTGAGTTTGGATGCACCTTAGATCACTTTATTTGAAAGGGTCACATCTGAATTAATATTGTTGAGTTTTATATACAATCTCGGTGAGGTTTTTTTGTTTTTTTTTTTTGTTTTTTGTTTTTTTTTTTTTTTAGGCCTATACAACCACTCTTCCTTATAAGCAATTCAATTATTCCATCAATGATATACACATCATCAGGGTACTTTTCTCATAGTCACACCATCTTTTTCTAACCATACATTTTCCAAATTAATATTTCTAGTAAAAATAAAAGTTCAGGATCTTGATGATAAATACATTTTTATCTTAGATACAAATGGCACTGAAAGTAGAAATATAGCCCTTCAACACCCCAAAGTAAAACACACCATATAACATGAATCTAAGAATCAGTGCAATGGTATGGGCAGGACAGATAGCAGCAAGAGGGAGAAATCAGATTTCTATTTGAGCTGGGTTACATGTTCTAAAATGTCTTTTCTATTTCCGTTGCTTATATGAAAACATCAGATTTTTGATTGATACATAATTGTGGCATGAGCATAGACTAAAAGTTACCAACATATTAGAATTCTGGAAGCCTGATATTTTATGCTACATAAAGACAATTGTGAAAAAAGATTATAAAAAGTTTATTGAGGTTAAATAAAGTGAGTGACAGGAAAGAAAATAAAACCAAATGAGAGTCCATTTTCTTCTGCTCCTCTTCCTCTTTTTTTTTTGGGGGGGGGCTGCAGAAGGGTAGTTCCATTTTCTTCTGCTCCTCTTCCTCTTTTTTTTTGGGGGGGGAAGCTGCAGAAGGGTACTTCCATTTTCTTCTCTTCCCCCTTTTATTTTTTTTGGGGGGGGCTGTAGAAGGGTACTTGTGATTCTTCTGCTTCACCCTCCAGTGCTGCTGTGACAGGTATGAACCACCATACCTGGAAAGTGCTTTTTCTTTTCTTCTTTTTTTTTTCTTTTATTTTAACTTAAGAAGGCAAACACAATTTTATTTTTCTAACTTTTTCTTTTTCTACCTTTCTAAGAGTCTAGCAGTTGCTAAGTTTTACTGTTAGGAGATCTAATATAAAAAGTTAGAGGCTTTATTTAGAATTGGCTATTTGTTATTGGTAGATCTAATAATTACACTTATGTCAAGTGTTGGTTTATGACCACCTAAAACTCCCTAGTTTCTCGAGAATTGAGTGAAAAAAATTATTAAGTCCCAGTATAATCTCACAATCACTATAGCATTTCAAATTTGCTTTGAGTGTGTCTGAAGTCTCACTAATTTTATATTTAATAATGGGATTATTATTATTATTATAAATAAGGTTATAATGGTATAAAATAAGATCTCAGTCCTGGGGAGGCAGAGGCAGGCAGATTTCTGACTTCTAAGGCAAGCTGGTCTACAAAGTAAGTTTGAGGACACCCAGGACTATACAGGGAAACCCTCTTAAGCTGTCTTCTCCCCAGAAAATAAAAGAACAAAGGAAAGAAACCTGCTCTAGATAGCATAGCTGATAATGGAACAATGAAGTCAGCAAGACTATCATAGTTTATAATGAGGCATGAATGCACAAATATCTATTCAATGTCATAGCTGGTTGAAATTTAAAATCAGAATCTATAGAGGAATATTCCATGCAAAATAAAATTAAAGCAAATTTCTAATTTTTCACAGGAAAATGGTCTTAGAGAAATAATATTTTCCTTATTTATAAGTTCTAATTGAAGACTAGAGCTCATGAAAAAGCAAGCATGTGGATAATATGCCAGTTTCTGCTAGGTCTTATTTATGTATGCCTTCATGTCATTCATATTTCATATATCTTAAGGACTTCACAAACATGCACTGACTTCCTTAATGCCTTGTTCATGGCTTCTTCAAAAGTAGCATCTATCTCAGAAGTCAATTATCCAAATGAAATAAATTTCTGTAGCACCAACTGAATAATCCTAGGTCTTCCCAGTAAAACATCTGTTATCTACACTCTGCTCAAGAATTTCCATTTCCATAGAGTAGCATAAAAATGCATGTCTCAAACGCAAAGATCCCAGTCACTTCTCAATTGCAGGTAATCAAGATTTTCCTAATCTAACATGTTTCCCTTTCGTTATTTTTAAAGTAGCAGGTAGCATGGAAGTTTTTTGCCAATCATAATTTAGGAGTTGTGGGTAGTCCGAGGCATGTTTGTTGTCTGTTTTTCTTGCTGGTCTTTGCTCAGAGTAATCATTTGCAACAGGCACTGATTATTGCACTTGTCTCTATTACATATGTTACAGTGTCTCTGACTTCCATTTCTTGATTTACAAAGTTGTGGTGAGAAGCTCTGTATTGCCTTCTTGACATCATTTTTGGCTGTTGCGGGGAAACTCTTCAGCTGATCCAGCAAGCAGCCTTTGCAGCATTGTCCCTACCACATTTGATGCTAGGGTGATGTCAGGATGCTCTTTCAGCTTATACCCTCAGAAAGTAGGAGGGGATTTTCTCTCCGAACCCACCTACCACTGACTTCGGATATTTAATATCCAGCTTCATAATACCTGTTACTTCATCCCCACACGTTCCATTAGGTCCTTTTTGCCATAAGATGTAATTTTGTTTGATGCAAGTTTTCTTCATTGGACATACATCTTTGCGATCATTTTCAAAATACTCCTCATGTCTTGTTTGTTCTTCAATTCAATTATTTTGTTTCATGCAACCATGATTTAAAAAATACATAGTCCAAGAAATATTTTTACTTGAAGGATATTGTAAAATAATTTGTAATATTATCAAAAGTGTAAAACTTTGAAAAGGCTCCTTTCTGAATTTTGTTTGTGTGTATATTTGTGCCTTTTGTGGGTTTTTTTGCAGTGCTAATTTGTTGTGCATGATACTTTTTTTTTAACATGAAACATATCTATAAGCCGTGTGTTGCATTATCTTTTAAAATATTTCATATTTCAGAGTATGATTTTGTCAATGACCTATCATAAAAATGTACATGAAGTGGCTGAAATTAATGTGATTAGTTATGGCTGTATAATAACTCAAACTCAGTCATGAAACAAGTCTTGGGCAATATAATATAATTTTGAACAACTTCTGTTTCCCATATTCCACACTCTTTATAAATAAAATATTTTTGAATCTGCATTAATTCTTTATTCTCTGCAATATGTTAAAAGGTGGCCTGCATTAATGCAGGGTCTTAAATTATAATGCTACCTTTAAAACTGGGACGAGAAGCTAAAATAGTTATTCTCAATTAATATAAATTTAAAAAATAAAACTAATAGCTGCATGTTAGTACAAATCACAATGTACTTATGTATCATTGGTTTACTATAGTTTTCTGATTTTAATCGAAATTCGTTCAGAATAAGCCATCTCCTCCCACTCACAATACATCTAACGTGATCTTTGTTGCAGGTTACTTAGTTACAGAAAATCCATCAAGTAAGTTTGTGAAATTTTTTTCCCATCTTTTCGAATATCAGCTTTAGATTCACTGACTCAATGATTCTTAATGTGTGGCTTTCTGTATGTTTGTTGGAAAAACCTTTAAGCTGGATATAAATCATAAAAGCATGACTAATTGCATGGTAACTGGAGAAATGCTTTCTCTCTCTCTGGGGTGAAGCCTGCATGTCTGTATTTTAGCTTGGGAAGTAATATGGGGATATTTAAACTCCTTGGGGCTTAAAAGCCATATCATTATGAGAATGAGGTCACTGCAATATTTTATATCTTCTAAAACCTTGTAATGTGTAAAATTCTTCTGTATGACAAAGAAGTATTATATGCTTTTAGGAGTCAATGATAACTTCATGCACTCACATTTACTTGAAAACTTTTGTTCATTAAAATGCTAAATCTTTTCCTTTAAAGTCACTGAAAAATTGAAAGAATTTTGTATGATGGATGCAAAGAGAGTAAGCTCAAAAAGAGAAGGCTTCTTTTGTAAACATATCAGAGTGGCTTTAAAGGACTGTGTGACTGGGGTTTTACAGTGCCCTTGTTGCCTAAATGTTAACCGTGTAGTCAGTGCCCAAGTTTTCTCAAAAGAGAAAGAACACAAGCTAACATGGTTCTATTTAATGCCTTTCTTCACTTGGAGGCCAATAAGCAAGAAATCCTTCCTGCAACACGTTGAAGAGCTTTGTACAAACAACAACCTAAAGTTTCAAGAGGAATTTTCGGTATGTTGCCAGCAGTTGTCACAACATTGGAAGACCTCCGGTAGTTTCCTGTGTCACATTTCAGGTCCACTTTAAGCATGCAAGGCCATGAAGGACCCTGGCCTTGATAATCAATACCCAATTACCAGGTTGATTGTTTAGATAGTAATGTTACCCTGGGTGGCCTTTGGTGCAACCTGATCAGAGTATTCACCTACTGTGCTAGGAGAAGGTGTCCTCCTTCAGGCCTCCCTGCAGAGGCAGCCTGGCCTCAGCTCCTGTTCTTTCACTCTGTGGACATGCAAATCCAGAGTGATAGATTCATTACTTTGTACTTGCATATAAGCTTTAGATCCTATTGTAAGTGTAGTTTTAGATTTAAATAATTGTGTTATATTTGATGAGCTAACACAATCAATGTTCAATGATCCCATACTGTATTTTGATGGACGCACATTGAATATTGGATATGAGTGCTACTTAGTGTTCTTTTGTGATGTAAACTGCTTAGGGAACAGAGCTGGACATTTGACATTTGCAGGTGCTACAAATATTATGACTACTTCCAAAGCTATCACAGTGCAGAAAAGCAACGTCTGAATCCAATAAGGTCTATTTCTAAGTTATTGTGAAATAAATGCTTTATCCCACTTGACGATATATACAACTAAGAGCTCATTGTTTAAATGATTTTAAAGTGGAAAATAATTTCAAGTTAAGTTTTATTATGTTTCTTCTGATATTATATTTTATGAATTATTATTCTATTGCATAGCAATAAAATTCAAATTATTTAGAAACATAAAGGTTAGCTCTGCAATCTATTTTAAGACTCATACTTTATCTAGATGACATGATTATTTTACATTGTGAAAGCAAAGTATGTTTCATATTGTATCCAGAACTCTATTTCTACTTTTTTTTAAAATAAATTTCTTAGTGTGTGAACTTCTGAAACAAAGAAACAGACAATTGTCTTGAACCATTCAGAATTATAAAATGTCAGTTTCTCAGGGAGTAATAACAAAAATGTGGGAAGATGAATGGAACCCCCTGTGGCTTGTTGGTTATGGTTCTTAGGTAATACTGGGCTGTATTTAGCAAAGTCAAGGGAACCAGAAAGTTCCCTTAGCATTTATATAGAAAGAAATTATAATTTTTCAGAAGCAAAAGTGTAATTTTACTAGAAAAAGAGAAAATATAATCAAATTATTCATGCCTAAGTAGAAGAATAGTTGTATTGGCAAATGTGTTTTCATGTATTAAAAAATCTCTAGCCTAACCTTTTTGGGAGGCCATGTTGTTCTTTTGTGAAAATAAAAACCAACCAACCAAACAAACAAACAGAGAATATTATTATCTATTGCTTTATTGAGTTTGTTAATCAAAATTATTTACCACAATAAGCATATATATTAGATGTACAAATTTGGCTAATCTTTTAACTCATGCTCTATTTTCTTATCTTTTAGTTATTTATTAGGGTTCATATTATGGTACACAATTTGACACACAGTGTATTTGACACACTGGGATTCATCAGCTTAGTGTTTATAAGTTAAATGACATTAGACAAGTTACCTAATCTCTCTGCCCCTCAATGTCTTCATTTGTAAAAAGATAATATCTATCTGATTGAATTGGGAATACTAAAATTCCTAGGTTCAGGATTGTAAAAAGTGCTTGGCACAAATATCACTTACTCTGTTGATAAATTCAACCACACATAAATTCAGATTAGAGGAAGAACTGTAGCTGCGAGACATGTTTTACACAGGACAAATGTGTCATGATTGAGATGTGCATAAAGATGTGAGAATCAATGCAAAATGCTCGTTAGGAAAGGCTAATGAATATTGTGATGTCTAAGAAGAACAGTAGCATGAGCCGAATTCCAATGAGAAGATAAAGGGAACTATTCCAGAGAGAGAGAATCAGTTAAAAAGTGTGGGGAGACCGAGTAATTGGCTCATCTTGTTCCCATGAGAAGACATCAAACAGGAGCAGAAAGAGCTACCTAGGGAGGCTCACTGAGGCTCTATGCCCTAATAGCAATAAGACCACCCAGTACCATGATGCTACTCAAACTACCAGCCTGGTAACTGCTTGTTGGTAGTCAAAGCCAGAGTCATTTGAAAGTATAAGTGGAAACTTATATGTGAAATAATTCCAAACTGTATCTTTTTCAAGTCAATTCCCAACCCATCTTTCTTCACCTTTCCCTTCCTATGCCTCTAGGATCTTGACACAGAGAAATTATTTGGGGGGGGTCTCTTCATTTTGTTATCTTTTTATAAGACTTGCTGCTTATATGCTACCATCTCCACGATACGTACCCATATAAAAACAACTGTTTAGAAGCTTTTTTTTTTTTAGGAGAATGGAGAAAGGAGAATTAATGACTCAAATGAAATAATTTATAATTGCATTAAAAATGGAAAGCATTTTAATTTCTTTATATAACTTGGGATAATTTTACAAATGGTAATCATCATCCTAATAAAGTATTCGCCATATTTTCTTGCACCAGCTTTCTTAAAGAAGCTTCCATGAGAAGGAGCAGGATATACAGAGTGCAGCATTTTTCTTTTAAGTATCAACAGTAGATCTTCCTGACCCTTCATCTGTGTCTGATCATTCTAAATTGCACCTTTGCATTCCATTATCAATTTAACAAGGCCAACTGAGTGCAGCATTGACCTTTGACATCTTCTCAAATTGACCAGGGTTGCACCAATTAATAGGCATGAAATCACACTGTCTGGGGAGAAAAAACAAAAAATAAATCATTCAACTCCTTTCTTCCCTCTAAAGGAGTATTAACATATTAAATAACAGTTGCATCCACCTGATGAAGCCATGGGTAGCATGTGGCATATTCATGCTCTCCAGAGTTCGATGAAACTATCTCAAGGGAAAGCCAGTAATAGTCTGGCTGATCAAAATAATTCAGAATAGTAATGTTGACATTTAGGGAAAATCATTACTATTCATTTGACATTGTTTCTATATCTACAATGGGAAATTTTTAAATAAAAATTTAAAAATGTGGCCTAGGAGAATAACTCTGCAACAGAAACTGCATGTCAAGCACAGGACAAGGCTCGGGATTCAATCTCCAGTAGCAACGACACAAAATAAAAAGTAAATTTTTAAAAAATTATGGCTAGAATGACAGCTCAGTAGACTAGCCTTGCAAGCAGGAAGAACTGAATTAGATTCCCAGAACTTATGTGAAAAAACTTCCCATGGTGGCAGGCATTCATAATCCCAGCACTGGGGAGATGGGCAGAGGTAGGTCTCTGAGGCTAGCTGGCCAGACAGTATAGCTTACTTGGCAAGCTTCAGTCCAGTGAGAGAGAGAAATTTAAATAATTTTAATAAAATAAAATTGACCTAGAGCTCCTGAGATATAACACCCAAGGCTCTCCTCTATTCTATAACATGAAGATGCACACGTTCTTGGGAACATACACAAACACACTAGACAAACAAAAGCTTTAGAATAAGGAATTGTGCTTTAATAAGAAGAATTTTATGTTTTCCAAGTTCAAATGTTTCAATGCCATTTTTCACAGGAATTACCAAAATTTCTTCAAGATCTCTCCTCAACTGATGCTGATCTCCCTTGGAACAGAGCAAAAAATCGCTTTCCAAACATAAAACCATGTACGTGCAATTCTCATTTGTATTTCTAACTACAAAGTATTTTAAAATGCCCACCATCTTAACTTTTAACTTTTATCGTTTTACTTACACTTTAATTGAATTACAATAATGCACTTTATTATGGTGACTTTCAAGTTGTATCGCATTTGCTTTGTTCTTAATTACTGAAGTTAATTTACATGGTTTTCGGTGTGTTCACACAAGGTCCATTTATGCAGGTGCAAGAAACTATAGATTGACCTGCATCTTAGCTTTGTAATTTAACCCTTTTAACATCTTCCTATGGAACATGTCTCAAAGGGAAGGGAAATACACATTTAGCTCTGTGTATTAGTTTTCCTTAAGAGCATAGTAGTCCTATGGAACATAAAAATGTCTTGCAAAATACTAGCTGATGATCAGAGTTGATGACCGTTGGCTGGAATTGTT
This sequence comes from Meriones unguiculatus, assembly GCF_030254825.1. NCBI lineage: Eukaryota > Metazoa > Chordata > Mammalia > Rodentia > Muridae > Meriones > Meriones unguiculatus. The sequence continues at coordinate 115,840,574 of NC_083350.1, read as the reverse complement.
TCTGCAAAGAGTCAGAGGCGTACTTTGCTATAGGACAACTCCACTTTTCAGTTCAAGGAAAGAAAACAGTTATTATTTTAAGAATTAGTGGTGGCTTATAGAGGAAGATTTGATATCCCTGCATTACTAATGTGTCTGTTACTGTCATGTTTGTATGCATGCCCCTGCTTCATAGAATTCTAATCCAATGCATTTTATGTTAAGAGGTTAAGAATTTTGATGCTCTGATACTTTGCTCCAATATACACTGGGATGCAGACCAGGTGGTACAGCCCTGTAATTTCAAGTAATTGGGAGGCTTGAACAGGAAGACTGAAAGTTTTGAAAACAGCCTTTTCTACCTAAGGAATTCCAGATTCACCATAGTAGCCTAGTGAGATCCTGCCTCAATATTTTTAAGGTTTTTACAAAGAATATAATTCATTGATACCTGACAAAAGGGAGTCATATGAAAGGGGAGGAGGTCCTCCCCTACTAGTGGACTTGGAAAGGGGCAGGGAGGAGATGAGGGAGGGAGGGTGGACTTGGGGAGGGAATGAGGGATACAGCTGGGATACAGAATTAACAAAATGTAACTAATGAGAAAAATAAAATTATGGAAAAGAAAAAAAAATAAAAAAAATATTAAAGAAAAAAGAAAACTTCCCAATGTGTACAAGCTTAGTGCTTCAATAAATAACCAAATATATTGAGGAAATTCCTACAGGTCTTTTAGCTAGGAAGATGTTAGTTTAGAGGAGACTATAATCCCATAAATAACTTATATAAGAAGAAGCAGAACACATCCTGATACTAAAGGATAAATTATTCACAAAGGCAACCAAATTTAGAGGATTGTTACATTAGAGGTTATAATCCACACAACCTGCAGGGCCTAGGAAGTAGAATAGAATGAAAAACAAATAGCATTAACTACTGGAAATTCGTTCTGCAATAAAATAAGTCATGAGGAAATGACAGCAGCAGCAAGATGAAAAAAACTGTGAAATGAGAAGTAAAGATTATGACTCATTTTCTAAATGTCTGAGGTCACGACCTTTTTCAACATGCTTTTTACTCTGACTTTAAGAAAATTAACTTGAGTTGGATACAAGTTAGGTTTAAGTGAAAATGCCTGTTTTGTTCGACAAATTTACACTAAATTTCTTCCAGACCCTTTGCAACATGCTTATTCAAGTGACAGTCTGTGTAAATAAATATTATACTCTTATCAAAAGACAGCAACCATGAATTCATTAGTATTTAGTTCTAGTTGCATTATACAGTTGAGACTAATTTGCAAAGTGTCAACACATGTAAGGTAACTTAAGTAAGTCTAACCAATTTCTAAGAGGTTGCTAACTTAAGGGATGAAAATTTGAGTTCTTTGCTAGTTTGTTATAATGTTTCATTCTTTTCAATGAAGATCAGTTTAATTATCTAGTCCCCATTTTGGCTGAAAGAAAATTTAGGCCATCTGCTTATGTTTTTAATAATGAGAAGGGGACAAGAGTGGTTGATGCAAGCAAATATTTAACCTTAAAACAATAAAAAGGAACAAGGAGCACAAATATCTCAAGCCTTCATACTGAGGCTAAGATTAAAAAAATAATCCCAGGATTATTGCATCCCAGAATGCAGTTCTGTTTTGTTGCTGTCTGTCTTTGTGACTACCAATATACTATTTGTCTGACACTTCCTCGTGAAGCCATTAGAAGGATTTGATAAAAATAGTCACATAAATCACTGTATCCAGTATTGGAACTCATAAAGAATTCAGCCAATGTTAGCCCTCATGGTTAGTAATCAATAGATCATTTTCTTTTAATTGCTGATAACTTTCTGAGTGGATAAGACCATGACACCTGCTGGGGCACTTGATTCTTAAAAGAGCAATCCCCCATCCCTCCAGGACTAGAAGTCCATGCGTGATGTCATAGCCATGTCTATAGGAAGGACAGCATAATTTCACACACAAGTCCACACAGAGAGGGTTACACAAACACTGGGTGAACAAGCAAGATTTTGTTGTTATGTATTGCCATTGTGCTTGCACACAAAAGTGGAAAAAAAACAGTGAGACTGGAAAACAGTGTCTCTCCTTGCAGCGAATTAATATATTTCAATAGAATCTGAAGTTTTGCTTGAGCCAGCTTTGAGTAGAGCTGTTTCCCCTGAGTAATGTCAGAAAGAGAATTTCAAATATCACAGTGCCTTTTGGAAGATATTAGCTTACAGGGCTTTGGGATACTAGAATTAGCAGCTAGTACTTGCAGAAGTGATTTGCAAATCTCTGTCTGACGGGACACTATGACCTTAATATGCCAACACCATGAGGAAAAGATCAGCGTGCTGTTGACTCAGCTCGTTATAAACAGACACACAGTGAACAGCAGCCCGGTGGCTTCCCTGCCCGAAGTCTGAGGCACTTACACTGTCGTTGGGCATATCATAAAAAATTCTCAGGCTCACTGACATGTAAATATTTTCGCAGAAATTTGTTTAAGCTTGAGGAATCTCAAAATTAAATTGCAATGACCATAACTCTTCACAATATAACTAAAGCGTTTTAAATAATTAATGTTCGTATACGTGTAAACTTGGAGAATGTAAGAACAGTATCAAATATTTCCCGTAAGCTTTCATGCTTCAAGACAGCTATACAACATAAATCTTACAATTGCTCTGGTGCAGTCGAGGCGAGTAAGAACCAGGGAAGCCAAGTGTTCACTGGAGACTGTGTTAGTGTTCACACCCACACCTCTTCTATTGTTCTTTCATGACTAAAACAAAGCCTTACTTCTTTCCTTTTCCCAGTGTTAATTATCCAGAATCTGGCAAAGACTAAGCAAATACTGACCCCTGAGCTGCATAACCCAGCCAAACCTCTGAAATATTCTATCAAAGATATTTTGTGATTCCCATGTTAAAAGTTATCAGTAAACATTACAGTTATAAAATCAACTTGGTAGAAATCCCCCAAGAAAATTTCTGGCAGCCTCTTTTGGAAAACACCACTGAGCATGGAATATCTACTTGATGAAGATATTTCTTAAAATTGTCTCAGGAAAAACAACTACGAATTTATATTAAAGAAAGAATAGACAGGTAATGGGAAAGAATAAATGGCTTAAAAATAGACCTAAGTATATAGATAATCCAGTATATGCTAAGAGTAATATTTTAAACAAAAGATAAAAGAATGGAAATTTTTAAATGGGACTATCATGTTCCAGAGAATAATCAATAGTAAAAGATAAACATACACATCATTTAAAAAAATCTGAGTGCATGAAATACTGATATATAAATTAGAAAAACGCATTCAAGATTCAAGAGTCTGTGGATAAATATTAGTATAATAAACACTGTAAATAAATAACATGTAATCTAGAAGCCTTAATTTAAAAAAAGAAATTTGGTTACAATACAATAAATAAAGGACTATTAAGTCAGTGACAATTGGTAACCTAAGAAAACTTTAATACATATGATAAAAATCTGTTTGTAGCCTCAGGATACAATTTTTTAATTAAATTTTTATTTTTTTATCTTAATTACAGTTTATTTACTTTGTATCCCAGCTGTAGCCCACTCCCTCATTCCCTCCCAATCCCAGCCTCCTTCCTTCATCTCCTCCCATGCCCCTCTCCAAGTCCACTGATAGGGGAGGTCCTCCTCCCCTTCCATCTGACCCTAGCTTATCAGGTATCTTCAGGACTGGCTGCATTGTCCTCCACTGTGGCCTGGTAAGGCTGCTCCTTCCTCAGGCTGGTCAAAGAACCAGCCAATAAGTTCATGTCAGAGATAGTCCCTGTTCCCCTTACTAGGGTACCCACTTGGACACTGAGCTGTCATGGGCTCCATCTGACCGGGGGTTCTAGGTTATATCCATGCATGGTCCTTGGTTGGAGAATTGGTCTCAGAAAAGAACGCTATGCCCAGATATATTTGCTCCTTGTGGAGCTCCTGTCCCCCCTAGGTCATACTAACTCCCCCTTCTTTCATATGACTCCCTGCACTCTGCCCAAGGTTTGGATATGAGTCTCAGTATCTGCTGAGACTACACTGCTAGGTAGAGTCTTTCAGAGGCCCTCTGTGGTAGGCTCCTGTCCTGTTACTTGTTTTCTCCTACTTCCAATGTCCATCCCCTTTGTCTTTCTAAGTGAGGATTGATAATCTTACCCCGGATCCTCCTTCTTGGTTAGCTTCTTTAGGTGTTCAGATTTTAGTATATTTATCCTATCTTATAGGTCTAGTATCCACTTATAAGTGATTATATGCCATATGCTTCTTTCTGCTTTTGGGATACCTCACTCAGGATGATCTTTTCTAGATCCCACCATTTGCCTGGAGATTTCATGATTTCATTGTTTTTACTTGCTGAGTGAGTACTCCATTGTGTAAAAGTACCACAATTTCTGTATCCATTCCTCCGCTGAGGGACATCTGGTTGTTTCCAGGTTCTGACTATTAGAAATAAAGCTGCTTATGCTACAAACATGGTTGAGCAAATGTCCTTGTTGTGCACTTGGGCATCTTTTGGATATATACCTAGGAGTAGTATAGCTGGGTCTTGAGGAAGCGCTATTCCTAATTGTCTGAGAAAGCGCCAGATTGATTTCCAAAGTAGTTGTACGAGTTTACATTCCCACCAGCAATGGAAGAGGGTTCCCCTTTCTCCACAACCTTTCCAGCATGTGTTGTCACTTGAGTTTTTGATCTTAGCCATTCTGATGGGTGTAAGATGAAATCTCAGGGTTGTTTTGGTTTGCATCAGGATACAATTTTTAAAGGAGAAAAATATTAAAAGATTGTTAATAGGAGAAGCACTTGAAAGGAGCAGTAAATATAAGCAAAGTAATACTTGACTCAAATTTTTAAAAAGTTAATAAATACTATGACACATCCATGTGTGTTTGTCAAAAGGATGCTTCTCTTTTGAGTTTGAAAAACAAGAAGAGAAATGTTCAGCTACTTAAAGTATTCACTGATAAAACTGAGATAATTAGACAGTAACTTTCAAGATATGAAGAATACACCTGTGATTTGGAGATCTCACTCCTAGCAATATATTGTAAAAATGTAGTTTTACAAATGCTCTATTATGTTTTCCATCATTTTGAATAACAAGGGGGATCAATTTAAGCCATAATTAAGTAGTTATGCTTTCTTAAGAACACAAATTGATATATTTGTGACTGTGTAGATAGAGTGAGAAAAAAGAAATTTAAGAATAGGGCATATGTCACAATACTTGCAGCAAATTTGTAATAATATGTGTAGGAATTCTACAATATATGCACTATCTTATTAATTGATATTTTGTGTAATAGAAACAAGGGTCATAGGGGAATATTTTTAAAGTGCTATACACACATATGAATTGGAATTGTTAGATCATGAACTTTTATATTACGTTCATAGTGTAAATGTCTTGACAATTTGAAAATCTAATTATGATGTCTCCTGTTTTTTCTTCAGACAATAATAACAGAGTGAAGCTGATAGCTGACACAAGCACTCCAGGATCGGATTACATTAATGCCAGCTACGTTTCCGTAAGTTACTGTTTTTATAGATGATACATTTTGATGGAGCATAAATACTAAAGTTTTTAGATTCTTAAGGCAACAAACTCATTAAAATACAGTGAATGAAACATGCTATTTTCCTAATAGCAACTTGACGTACACATAATTCAAAGATGCGGGTATGAAAACTTTTTTATTTAATTTTTTATATTTTATTCACTTTATTTTTAAATTTTCTTTATTTAATCATTTTTTTTTTTAGCTGTAGCACCCTTCCTTATTCCTTCCTAATCCCACCCTCCCTCTCTTTTCTCCTCCCATGTCTCTTCCCCAGTCCACTGATAGGGGAGGTCCTCCTCCTCTTCCATCTGACCCTATTCTATCAGATCTCATCAGGACTGGTTATATTATCTTACTTTGTGGCCTGGTAAGGCTGCCCCCAACTCAGGAGAAGGTGATTAGAGAGCCAGCCACTGAGTTCTTGTCAGAGACGTGTCAGAGTTCATGTCAGAGTTCATGTCAGAGACAGCTCCTGTTCCCCTTGCTAGGAAACCCACTTGGAGACTGAGCTGCCATAGGCTACATTTGTGCAGGGTTTCTAGGTTATCTCCATGCACGGTTGTTGGTTGGAGTAAGTCTCAGAAAAGACCCCTGGGCCCTTACATCCTGATTGTAGCCACCTCCCTCATCTCTCCCTTGTCCCATCCTCCATCTGTCTTCCTCCATTTCCCCCTCCCCTAGTCCTCAGAAAGGGTGAGACTGTCTCCCCTACCATCTGATTGCACCTTATCAAGTCTCATGAGGACTACCTACATCTTCTTCCTCTGTGGCCTTACAAGGACTCCCCACCAAAGGGAAGTGATCAAATAGTGGGCTGCATTATCTTCTCATTATTTAATTGCTGAGGTAATCCTCTCAGATATAGCTCATGGGCAGTTCAGTCTCCATATGGGTTCCCCAGTAATGGGAGCAGGGGATGTCTCTGACATAGACTCAATGGCCAGCTCTTTGATCACCTTCCCCTGCCAAGGTAGCCTAACTAAGCCACGGAGAAAGAGGATCTAGCCAGTACTGATGAGACCTTATAGGCTAGGGTCAGATAGTAGGGGAGGAGGACCTCTTCCATCAGCTGACTAGGGAAAGAACATAAGGAGGAAGAAGAAGGAAGGCTGGGAACGAGAGGAGATGAGAAAGGGAGCTACAGCCTGGATCCAAAATGAATAAATTGTAATAAATAATAATGGTAATAATAATACTTCAAAAAGAAGGGGGCAACAGAGTCTATGTCAAAGATAGCTCCTGTAAGCTCCCCTTCTAGGAAACTCACATGGAGACTGAGCTGCCTATGGGTTACATCTGAGCAGGGGGTGTAGGTCCTCTCTATATATGGTCCTTGGTTGGTGGTATGCAAGATTTTAATTCATTATTTATTTCACTAGTTTGTGCAGACAAAAATTTCTTCTTACTATACCTGATCTTTGTACCATTTCACATGCTTTTATTAATATTTTCTCTGAATACAAGGTCAGCTAATCTCTGTCAAAGAAATATCAGTCAAATTGCCAGATATGTTCATACACTATAAAAAGTTGTTACATACTCTTACTTTGAGATAGAAAGTCCATCAAAATGATGATGATGATGTAGAGTGTATACTTCATGTAGTATCCTCTCAGTAAATATAAGGGAATCAACATGAAAATAATTGTGACATGCTCAGTGTAGTCTTTTCAATATCAAAGATAATACATTATTACTGAGTCATGTTGAAAACTGGATGAAGTGAATTTGTCTTTTCTTCCTCTTTTCATTCTGGTTCTTTGTTGTTCCAATATTCTTCACTCTCCTGGGTAGTCAGAAACCTCTATTCATCTAGGGCCTCAGCTTGGCTGACATTCTTACACTTTTGGAATGGAAAGAGACCTTTTGGTCTGTGACACTCAAATTGGAAAGTTTTCTAAATACCATTGGAAAGTAGTTGTTAGTGACTTCAGGCTCAATTCATTAATTTCCTTGTAAGGTTGATGACTTTATCTCTAAGCAGCTCAGTCACACAATTTCAAGATAGTCCTTTCATTTTTCGCTTTTCCCACTGGCTTCAGTTGGAATAGTGATATTAATCATTTTCCTGTGAGCCGGCAGATACTTGAAGACTTCCACGGTTGTGCACAATCTTCAGTTTTATATTATTTTCCTATTCTTAGATATTTTCCTACTCACTGGCCTGCCACTTTCTTCAATGTATTTCAATTTATTTGAGATCCTTCTACGATACTTCGTCCTTTTTTATGTATTGTACTTATTGTTTCTGAACTTCTGTGAAGTGGTGTGAGTATAGATTTCATTTTAATTCTTTATTAGTCAATATTAACTCTAAAATTACAATCAGACATTGGGTCTCATTGTCAATGGAGTAGATAATGGAGAAGTGAAGACTTCTTCACACAGCACTTTAGGGAGTGTCTAGAGGAGACAGGAATTTCACGCTGTTTTGATGCTAGATCTTTAGGTCTCTGTCCAAATGACCATTTGAATCTAATGCTTTATTCATTTAGTAAATGATTGAGTCCTTGTGATGTGTAATTCTTCAGCATAAATATTATGCTGAAGTTTTATGTTTACTAATTTTAATTTTAGGCTAGGCCTGTTTAAGTATCACTTTATGCATTAATGCCTAGATATCTAGATTTTTAAGTATAACCACTCTTCTAGTGATCAAATAAATGCCTTGCATTATTACAGAGTAGGATAAGGCTAAGTCATATACTATTTTCAATTTTCCAATGAGTATATCCAAATCAATACCTCATTTTCTGAAATGTTATTCCAAATATGGAACAAATGGTGGAACAGGCTATGATATGGGCTCACAGAAACTGAAGCAGCAAGCACAGGCCTGCACTGGTCGGCACCAGGTCATCAGTGTATATATTATGCTTGTTAGCTTGGTGTTTCTTGTGGGACTTCTAACAGTGGAAGCAGATTTGACTCTGACTCTTTTGCATGCTCTTAGGACTCTTCTTTCTATCAGGTTTCCTTGTCCAGTCTCTATATAAGGGTGTTTGCCTTATCTTCTTGTTTTTTTTTTGTTTGTTTGTTTGTTTTTTTTGTTTTTGTAGAATTTGGTTGTTGTCTTTTGGAGTCCTGCTTTCTTTTGAAGGGAAATGGATGGGGAATGGATCTGGGAGAGAGGGGAGGTGGAGGAGAGCTGGGAAGAGTGGAGGAAGAGGAAATTATGTTCAGGAGGTATTGTATGAGAAAGGAATCTACTTTGAATTTAAAAGAATAAAAAGGAAACCATTGATGATTTCCAGTAAGCACGACAGAAGCATTCAGATGACAGGGCAAAGCAATATTTAGAAACTTCTAGTGTTGTCTCTAAATAGTATAGTTGTCCATAGGCAACCATTAGCAAGTGATGAGATGGTTTAAGCAGGAGCTAGGGAGGTGGCTCCATAGTGAAGAGCACCTGTGCTTCTTGCAGAGGACTTGGGTTCTGTCCCAGCGCCCACAGGATGGCTCACTATGATGTGATGCTCTCCTCTGAGCTCAGAGGGTACAGCCATGCACATTATGCACATGTACGTATTCAGGTCAGTGCTTACAGACATAAAATAAATACATACTTTGTAAGAAAGATGGCTTAAACAATCTTTTGGTTAATTGGAAAGCCTAGTGTGTTGGAATATAAAATATTGTGATGTTAAAATATATGAAATATAAAAAAAAAAACAAAATGAATAACCAACCAACTCACCCAAGAAGTTCCTGTGACGTCCACGATAAGCAGGAACAGGTGAAAGGACTTCATGTGAAAGCTGGCTGGATTATGGAAGTCTACTGTATTGTTAATATTTGCCAGGAAGTCATCCTGTACTGGAGATACCAGAAATGGGGAAGAATGTATAACAATGATACTGCAGTGTTTTTTCACGCCTCTACTGGGTCTTTCTTTACCTTGGAAAACACGGGGCACTTCAGTTTCTCCAATTTACCAGTTTTGTTATGACACTTTCAGTGGAAAGTTGATAAAGTATCCCAAGGGGCAAAAGACAGAGGCCAAAGCAGCCTTGGCATTCTCTCTCTCTCTCTCTCTCTCTCTCTCTCTCTCTCTCTTTCTGGGATCAAAGGTAAGAGGACTAAAGGGAAGCAACAAAATAACTTGTCTGTGTGAAGGAAAACAGGCTCCAGGGACAGGAGTTACAACCAGAATCATGTAGCACCACATAGCCATGTTCCTCTGTCCTCAGCCAGGCTGGAAAATTGTCTTTCTTTAGCCAGGACTTAGTGACAAGCCATAAAATTTTGATAAGGGATGAAGGGGATGAGAGATTGTAGCCTCACAGGCAGCTAATTGTGTCGATACATCTAGAACAGTTCAGAGGGAGGAATGGTAAAATGAGATTTACGGACGAGAGGGCATCTGCCAAGCCTGATGCCAGAAATGCTCCACCAGCAGCTTTTAACCACGTGTGTGCTGTGTGTATTATTAACAATGACATGTTGGGTTTGGAGCTACTAAGATGAAAGATTAAATAATAATGTATTTGAACTGAAAAAGAAAAAAAATTCTGCTTTGTTGTAATACTTAAATTGCTTTTTTGACATAGTCTACATTACCCGGGGCTTGGCAGACAGTGAGCAAAGGGTTCACTAAAGGGTGTACTTTTACTGAGATAGGTGGGAGTGATGGACATGTACTTCAGAGCAGGGCTGCGCCTCCATTCTCTGTCCTTCTGTGTCTGTGACCCCGGGCACTCCAGACGTCCACATCTATAACTGGGGAACAAAAATACTTCCTTAAAGGCTGCTGCAGGTTTAAAGAAGTTAATGTATGCAGGCAGCTAATCACAGGGTGTGTCACAGCAGGAGCACCTAATGAATGGATGTTACTTTTGCTGTAGAGGGTTTTTAGTTCAGTAGGTTTTCCACTTCTCGGCTAGTAACTCACAGGCAAGGCTAAAGGGGCACGGTGGAGATGAGGGAGGGAGGGAGGGAGGGACTGGGAGGGAATGAGGGATCGGGACACGGCTGGGATACAGAGTTAATAAAATGTAACTGATAAAAAAAATAGAATAAAATAAAATAAAAAAAAAAAAAAGAAACTCACCCAAGGGCAGCCATGAAAACTGCCATGGAGAGTCAATGATGACACTGAGAACTGAAATGTGCAACGAAACTCATACTACATTTTCTAATTATTTTATAGCTTTAACACCAGTTGTATTTTCAAATTCAGAGAAAGTTTCCTAGGTAATAGGTCTCTTCTCAGAGAAAGTGAATTTCATACATCAATACTCAAAGCTAGAGGTTAAGTAGTAAAAAAAGAAGTACTGTGCTCGCCTGACTCTAATAAAATAGGGTCTCAAGCCTTTTCCCTAGCACATTTCACGTCTCTTTAGCCTTCCTTTAAAATCAAGTTGCTTAAAGCAGAAAAAAACAACTTAAATCTAATTGTCCTCTAAATACGAAGAGCAAGGCATAAATGGGGATGTATAAATGGTGTATAAGAGAGATTAAAAAAAAACTTACACATCTAAAACTCACCCTGTCAATGGAAAAGGTGATTAAAACACATTTGGCTCCAAAGCCTTCATGGACCACCAACACCTTTGTCTTCTCTAACACATCTCTTTTAACATTTTTTAATTCAATTTACTCTTTGACAAAAAAAAAAGAAGGAAAAGGAAAGGAAAGGAAAGGAAAGGAAAGGAAAGGAAAGGAAAGGAAAGGAAAGGAAAGGAAAGAGGAAAAGAAAGGAAAGGAAAGGAAAGGAAAGGAAAGGAAAGGAAAGGAAAGGAAAGGAAAGGAAAGGAAAGGAAAGAGGAAAAGAAAGGAAAGGAAAGGAAAGGAAAGGAAAGGAAAGGAAAGGAAAGGAAAGGAAAGGAAAGGAAAGAGGAAAAGAAAGAGGAAAAGAAAGGAAAGGAAAGGAAAGGAAAGGAAAGGAAAGGAAAGGAAAGGAAAGGAAAGGAAAGGAAAGGAAAGGAAAGGAAAGGAAAGGAAAGGAAAAAAAGGCTGACAACAGCAAAAATAAAAGTGCACAAAGCATGTTTACCACCCAGGAAAATAAGGGTCATTTAGTGTGGTTTCTATAAATATGTGCTAAAACTTTTAAAGAAATGATACTATTTTTCTATTTTTCTATGTTTATGCTTGAGTTTCTGTAAAATGGAGAAACTCCTGGTGTGTGGTATTAATCAGTATCTAACCAAGTTGCCCTCTAAGGGTGCCTCCTTCCAAACCTGGCTTTCTAGTGAGACCACGTCCTCGCCCATAGTCCCTAAATAGAGTGGCTAAGCTGCTCTTCCTCATTGCCTATCTCTCTCCCTCCTCACTGACTCCACCAACTTATGACTGTGGTGTCAAGTATAGGACATGCTGTCTCTTTTTGTTTTAATCACTATTTCAAAGATTCTTAGATTAAACTCCAAAAACCACAACTGCTCTCTCAACACGACCTCTCTCCTAACTCTTGGTAATGTCAAAACCCATTCAGAATGTTGATTTCCTGCCACGCTCCTTATTTTCTTGATCTTTCTCAGTAACTTGCCCTCTGTTCACCATCATCACGATGTTTTTAGCACAGACCTCACCACCACCAGCAGTGTAGGCTCTCTACAATCTTCCAAACCGCTCCTCCCAGATCCCTTGACCTTGAAAACTCACCGTCTTTGCTGTAACCTGTAAATCTTACCAGAATTTCAGCCTGTTCCATTTCAACCAATACCTAACCTTCTTCTAAAGTTTATGTTTCATACTCTGTTATTTTGTTCCTTTTGTTTTTTTTTTATTTCTTTGATTATTTTTCTTCTCTCTGTCTGCATCCTTGATACTTAGTCTATCTTGTTTATAGAAACCTCTGTGTGAATTCTCCATTCCCCTAGATATGATTAGAGAAATTCTTATGATCAAACCAAGATGTGTACCAATTGACTCACCAGAGGAAAGTGGCTTTACTAGCTAAAGTGGCTTTATGAAACTCTTAGCATTACTAACTAGAGATTTTTTTATTAATTTTTATTTTTTATATTAATCTCAGGTTACTTACTTTGTATCCCAGCCATGGCTCCCTTCCTTATTCCCTCCCAATCCCACCCTCCCTCCTTCATCTCCTCCCTGCCCCTTTCCAATTCCACTGCTAGGGGAGGTCCTCCTCCCCTTCCATCTGACCCTGGCTTATCAGGTATCTTCAGGACCGGCTGTCATGTCCTCCTCTGTGTCCTAGCAAAGCTGTACCTCCCTTGTGGGGAGGGGGGAGGTAAAGGAGCCAGTCATTGAGTTCATTTCAGAAATAGTTCCTGTTCCCCTTACTAGGGAAACCCACTTGGATACTGAGTTGCCATGGGCTCCATCCGAGCAGGGGCTCTAGGTTATATCCATACATGGTCCTTGGTTGGAGAAAGAGTCTTATAGAGGACCCCCGTGTCCTGACATATTTGTCCTTGTGGAGCTCCTGTCCTCTCCTGGTCATATTGACTACCCATTTTGTCATATGATTCCCTGCACTCTGTCCAAGGTTTAGTTATGAGTCTCCGCATCTGCTTTGATACACTACAAGGTAGAGTCTTTTAGAGGCCCTCTGTGGTAGGCTCCTGTCCTTTTACTTGTTTTCTCCTACTTCCCATGTTTATCCCATTTGTCTTTCTAAGTGAGGATTGATCAGCTTACTCTGGGTCCCCTTTCTTGTTTATCTTCTTTAGGTGCACATATTTTAGTATGTTTATCCTATCTTATAGGTCTCTATAAGTGAGTATATACCATGTGTGTCTTTCTGCTCCTGGGATACCTCACTCAGGAAAAATTTTCAACTTCATATGGAAAAACAAAAAACTCAGAATTTCCAAAATGATCCTGTACAACAACATATCATCTGGAGGTATCTCAATCCCTGATCTCAATCCCTGATATAAGATGCAGAAATAAACCCACACACCTATGAATACTTGATTTTTGACAAAGAATCCAAAACAATTCAATGGAAAAAAGACAGCATCTTCAACAAATGGTGCTGGTCCAACGGGATGTCTACATGCAGAAAAATGAAAATAGATCCATATTTATTACCCTGCACAAAACTAAAGTCCATGTGGATCAAAGACCTCAACATAAAACCAGATACACTAAATTGATTAAAAGAAAAAGTGGGGAAGAGCCTGGAACTCATTGGCACAGGAGACAACTTCCTGAACAGAACACCATCAGCACAGGCTCTAAGAGCAACAATCAATAAATGGGACCTCATGAAACTGAAAAGCTTCTGTAAAGCAAAAGACATAGTCATCAGAACAAAACGACAACATACAGACTTGGAAAAGACCTTCAACAACAAAATATCTGACAGAGGGCTGATATCCAGAATATATAAAGAACTAATGAAATTAAAAAGCAACAAATCAAGTAATTCAATTAAAAATGGGGTACTGAGCTAAATAGAGAATTCTCTGTAAAGGAATATAGAATGGCAGAGAAACACCTAAAGAGATGCTCAAAGTCCTTAGCCATCAGAGAGATGCAAATCAAAACAACCCTGAGATTTCATCTTACACCGATCAGAATGGCAAAAGTTAAAAACTCAAGTGACTTGAACAAACTTTGGGTATATACCTAGCAGTGGTATAGCTGGGTCTGGAGGAAGCACTATTCCTATTTGTCTTAGAAAGCGCCAGATAGCTTTCCAGAGTGGTTGTACCAGTTTACACTGCTAGGTATATACCCAAAGTTTGTTCAAGTACACAAAAAGGACACTTGCTCAACCATGTTTATAGCAGCTCTATTTGTAATAGCCAGAACCTGGAAACAACCCAGATGTCCATCAATGGTGGAATGGGTACAGAAATTGTGGTATTTTTATACAATGGAATACTACCCAGCAATCAAAAAGGAGGAAATCATGAAATTTGCAGGCAAATGGTGGGATCTAGAAAAGATCATTCTGAGTGAAATATCCCAGAAGGAGAAAGACAAACATGGGATATACTCACTTATATAGACCTATAAGATATGATAAACATAATGAAATCTATACACCTAAAAAAGATAATCAATTGAGCGGACATGGGGTAAGATGATCAATCCTCATTTAGAAAGACAGATGGGATGTGCATTGAACGTATGACAGGAGTCTACTGAGCGCATCTGAAAGACTCTAACTAGCAGTGTTTTCAAAGCAAAGACTCATGACCAAACCTTTGGCAGAGTACAGGGAATCATAACAAAGAAGGGGAGTTAGTCTGATGGGGAAAGGATAGGAGCTCCACAAGGACCAAATATATCTGGGCACAGGGTCTTTTCTGAGACTGACATTCAACCAAGGACCATGTGTGGATATAACCGAGAACCTCCACTCAGATGTAGCCTGTGGTAGCTCAGTAACCAATTGGTTTCCCAAAGTGAGTGGAACAGGGACTATTTCTAACAGGAACTCAATGACTGGCTCTTTGGTCTCCCCACCCCCGAAGGGAGGAGCAGTCCTGTTAGGCCACAGAGGAGGGCTTTGCAGCCAGTCCTGAAGATACCTGATAAAACAGGATCAGATGAATGGGGAGGAGGTCCCCCCTATCAGTGGACTTGGAAAGGGGCACGGTGGAGATGAGGGAGGGAGGGAGGGACTGGGAGGGAATGAGGGATCAGGACACGGCTGGGATACAGAGTTAATAAAATGTAACTGATAAAAAAAAAAAAAACTCAAGTGACAACACATGCTGGAGAGGTTGTGGAGAATTGGGAACCCTCCTCCATTGCTGGTGGGAATGTAAACTTGTATAACTACTTTGGAAATCAATCTGGCACTTTCTCAGGCAACTAGCAATAGTGCTTCCTAAAGATCCAGCCATACCACTCCAAGGCATATATCCAAAAGAAGCTCAAGTACACAACAAGGACATTTGCTCAATGATGTTCCTAGCAGCTTTATTTGTAATAGCCAGAAACTGGAATCAACCCAGATGTCCAACGGAGGAATGGATACAGAAATTGTGGTATTTTTACACAATGGAATACTACTCAGCAACTAACTCTCAATTTTTAATCATGTCACCATCCCCTAACCCATTCGATTCCCTGCTCTAAGGATTATTTCTTTCGTTCTCTCATCGCCAAGGTCTGTTCCACATGCCTACCTAACTGTGTTGGCTGTTCTGTCTTGCTGATATAAAGGCTGCCTCCTTTTCTTCACCTGCATCCATAGAATCACTCCTTCTTCGGTGGCCAAGACAAACTACCCAGTCTCTAATTAGCCAGTCCCTCATCTCCACGAACATAGACTGAGAATTTTCTGTTTCTCTTCTCCTACATTAGTGTTATTCTTTGAGAAACCCAGAAAATATATTGCAATTTCCTTCATCTTGCAGAGAAATTTCAGAATATTATATTAGAGGTTTCTACATCCATGTTCATTCTGTTGTTGCTTTCTTTTGTTGAAGATTTTTTAACTTCTTAATTTTGTGTGTGTGTGCATGCCCGTGTGTATTTTTATGCATATAATGTGTTGGGGTAGCTGCCCGTGGGAGCCAGAAGAGACCTGGAAAACCTTGGAGCTTGAGTTACAGGTGCTTTCGAACATCTTCGTGTGGGTGTTAGAACTAACCTCTGGCCCTCTGGGAGGCTATGAAGCTCTCTCAACTGTTGAGACATCTCTCTAGCTTCCCTCCTCATCCTCTTTTCTGAGACAGGATGGCCTGGTACTCACTGGGTAGCTGAGGCTCACTTTGAGCTCCTGCCGTGCCTGACTCCACACCTGAAGCTTTGGGATTAGTCACCTACACCAGCACACCCAACCTTTCCACGTAGAGCAGTGCCCCTTTCACACTAGAGTCCCTTAGGGAGTTCTCTGTGCTCACCTCTCATTCTTTTTCTTCCTTAGCTATTCAGACTATTCAAATCATGCTTTGATGCCAAGGAAGCTCAAAACACACAAACCATCAACTACACAAAACAAAACCAAACAAACAAAACCAAAAATTTGCTATTTATGAGATCAGCAGCTAGCTACTCAGGAAGCTTGCTTGCATCTGATGTTAGCCCCTCCACCCTTTCATCAGATCTGTCAGAATCTCTGGACTTTCCTCCATACCACACTGGTTATTGGTCATCAGATTGATCTGCAAGGATTGGGCTGATCTAGATCACAATCCTTGAATTTACTGTCTCCTTCTGCACTCATGTTCCTGATGAGCTAAGTTATTCAGATGACTGCAAGTAACAGTATCTTCTACTTAGAACTTCTTCCTTAATTCCAAACCCAATGCATATGCCTAGTTGTGTAACATTTTAACTTGAATATTTAATAGTTGAAATTTAATATTTTCTATTTGAACTACTGATATTCCATACAAATTCCTGGATCTTTAAGTCTTCCTTTTCTTCCTTCGGTGTCATTGTTTGGTTTATCTGTTCACCTCATGCCCCTTACATAATCTACTATCAAATTCCTTACACAATATTAGATTGTGAGGTTTCTAGTCACAATGAAGTTTAGAGTGTCTAAGGTTATTCACCATTCAAAAGTGGACAATATTTTTAAATAGCCACATCATTTACAACTAATGTATTTCTAGTATTGCTTAAAAGTAAAAATACACTAGTACAATGTAAATTCTGATGCTGTGTGTTTAATTGCATCCTTCTAGGGATATTTATGTCCAAATGAGTTTATTGCTACCCAAGGCCCACTGCCAGGAACAGTTGGGGATTTTTGGAGAATGGTATGGGAAACCAGAGCGAAAACATTAGTGATGCTCACACAATGTTTTGAGAAAGGACGGGTGAGTTATATGAAGTATCTTCAACAATGTGCTGTTTTACAGTTGTATTAATATTTGTGAACATTCCAGCTAGTCCTGTGCATAGATCATCAAATAAATCTATGAGTACAGCAGCCTTGCCTTAGTGGCCTTGATGATTTTGAAGAGCAGCGGTATAATGGCTCATGACTGCTGATTTTCTCTGGATGCAGATCAGATGCCATCAGTATTGGCCGGAGGACAACAAGCCAGTGACAGTCTTCGGAGACATAGTAATTACAAAACTTATGGAGGACATTCAGATCGATTGGACCATCAGGGATCTGAAAATCGAAAGGGTAAAAATAAAATAAAAAAGAGGAAAAGTGAAGATAGTGTAAAATCTGACTGACCTAAATTTATAAAGTAATCAGTTATCCTTGCACAGATAGCTGTATATCTGACCGTGCTTTCCCACTGTTATATAAATGTTTTGATTTTGATGCATGCACTGCAGGATGCATTTTACTGTCTCTTTCTAAGTCATGCCATTACAGTATATCTCAAACAATTAGCAAACTCGTGGGTTGGAAAATAAATAGGAAAAGGAAGAAATTCCTAGAGTACTGGGTTTGCTTTATGAAACTGTATTATTTAAGAAAACAGTTTTCTATACCTTCCATCTCTGAGTCCTAAACACTTGGGGTGTGTTCAAGTTTATGCTCATGTTTATGTACAGGTGTGTGTATATGTTCCCCTGTACATATGACTACATGTGCTTGAAAGGATGTGCATGGCCAGTGGACAATGTTGGAAGTCTTTCTTTGATGGCCTGTCACCTTTCTCACTTCCACACAGAGATTCACAGTGAACCTGAAGCATATCAACTTCTTTAGGTTGGATGGCCAATGAGCTTCAGTGGTCCACTTGTCTCTGACCCGGCCTCCACACTCTCACAGCATTGGGGTTCATAGATGTATGTCACCGTGCCTGGCTATTCATGTGGGTGCTGGAGATCTAAAAGCTGTCATGGCAGCTGTCTCCTCAACTCTTGATTGTCTTCTTAATCCAGAACTCCCAGGGAAGAGACAGTACTGGCAACCACTGTGTAGCGTCATTCCCTTTCTGACAGACCGGACACTCAGTGCCCTCACTTTATATAGATAATGTATTTATGTATTTGTTTTGTGTGAAATTGTTTTAAAATCTAAGCTCTGCAGAATGTTACTCTATAGTACAGTGTATTTTATGCTCTGTCTTCAAATCTGTTTAAAGTTTTTACTGATACCATTTACACATAATTGTATAACGTATCATAACACACCATTTTCCTTTTTTCTTCTTTTGTGTAGTACTGGGAATTCATCCTAGACTCTTCTGTATGCCAAGCAAAAATTTCCCACTGAGCCACATAGGCAGCCTCGGTCCTGTTAATTATGACAGTAAACAGGTCTCTTGTTAGAAATTATGTAAGCAGAATTTGTTCTGTTTAGGAAAAGGTAACCTTTATAAAGTCACCCTCCTGTGAAAGCCAAGACATCAGTTACCTTTGTTTGCCTGTCGGTTAACTCATTTTATCATTCGTTAATCTGCCACCCTGTCTAGCATGGAGACTGCATGACCGTCCGGCAGTGTAACTTCACTGGGTGGCCTGAGCACGGGGTTCCTGAAAATACCACCCCTCTAATCCACTTTGTGACGTTGGTGAGAACGAGCAGAGCACACGACACTACTCCTATGGTTGTGCATTGCAGGTGAGTGAGATGCTGCAGAACCCACCGACTGCTTGGAATGCTCTGCAGTCTGATGGCGCCTTGTGATGATCATGATGCTATTTTATGTGCTTATGGAAGATGAATTTAGAGTCATTTGAGCAAATAATGTCCAAGCATTGTGTTGCCCGTGATAAGCCAGAATATAGCTTTCTAAAAGTCTATGTGGCAGAAGATGAGTTAATGAGTCACAAACAGAAATTCAATTTCTATCAGTTCAAACTTTACTTTTTTAATCTATAGATTATACTTCCCAAAGGTCTCGAAATCATTTAAAAATTCTAATCCATCACTTCGCATGTGTGTGTATTTTTGATTAAAAGCTGTAGAATTAAGGCATCTTTCTATATCTAAACACAGTTTTGGTAAAAATCAATATGCAGAGAATCTCCAAATAACAATCTACTCCCCGATGAGAAAAGAAACTTCCCAGAATGACGTATCTGTGCCACACCCCTCTATCATCTACACCATGAACGTGGATCAGCCTTTGCTGAAAAATGCCCCTGTGATTTCACCCTCCTTGCAGCGCTGGGGTTGGAAGAACCGGAGTGTTTATTGCACTGGACCACTTAACCCAACATATAAATGACCACGATTTTGTGGACATATATGGACTAGTAGCTGAGCTGAGGAGGGAGAGGATGTGCATGGTACAGAATCTGGTAAGACACCTCAAGACACCTGGTAAGCTGACACTCAGTTCCTGGTGGCCAGCTCTAGGGTTTCTACATGGGGACAGCTTCCTGACACAGCCTGCGGCTGATAACCCGTTTTCCTCTATGATAAATCCTGAGTGCGGGGAAGCAGGTGCAGATTATGGGAGAACTAAAGATATACCTGGGCGCTTTCGCTGACTGTTCATCCTAATCAATTGCTGCCGGTACGTGTGCAGCAAACAACTTAAAACAGAGCTTAGTGTTTAACATTTCACAGCTTTGAAAAGTAGACAGATTAAATTCAGAGCAATTTCTTCAAAATGTGATAAAAATCTGCAGTTGGAAACCCTGATTAACATATTGACTTTAATTAGTTCCCGTGTGTTTCATTTATCTGAATTTATGTCTGTTACACATTAGCATTGGTGATTATTGCAACATGTTATCAGCTGAATAATTATGAATTTTTACTTATCACGTTGGATGAAATACAGATTTAATACATATTTCTTCATTAATAAAGTACATAGTATAACGGACATGAGATCAACAGTCATCTGATGTCTGCTGCTGGCTTTCTAATAACGTATCAACTCCTTTACATATATTGTTTTATGTAGTCCAGTATGTCTTACCAGAAGATCAGGGGCAGGAAACCAAGCACTGTACATACCTGGTATGCAGACATACAGGCAGGAAAATACTCATACACATCAAATAAAATCAAAGTCATAAAAAGGAATAATAATTTTTCATGTCTTATTACGGTATTATTGTTAATAATGTTACTTGTGATATGGTGCAATATTACTTTAGAAGCATGAAGAATGATACACATACTAATTTGTTTTCATTTATTGGGGCTTTCATGTAACGTATATAAATTTTAACCTTTGTGTCTTTGTACAAATCATTCACAGACACCCCAGTTCTGAGTGGATTAACAAGGTAAAACCAGATCATGTCCATGTACAGTTCCTCATGTGATGACAGGGGAGAAGTAGGTGCCATATCATGCTTCCCTCAGACTGTTTCAGAAATGGAATTCGACATGTCACAAGGGGTGCCATCATGAATATACAACCCAAATCATCTACATTTGGTTTGATTCTTACATCACTGACTTAGTCATTTTTGATAAGGAAACTTTTGACTAGTTTAATCTAGAGTCAGCATTATTACAATTTTTAATACATTACAGATACAAAATTCCCACCAGCATATCCTTCTCTTAAATGTACATCCTCTTTTTCTATAATTATTGTTCACACACACACACACACTTCTGAGTTCAAGTAGTGTTGCCTGTATGTATACATGGGTATAGGACTGAATGCTTAAACTTTGCCAATCCTAAAGAAAATTTGTTCTTCCTCCCTTTGTAGCCATTGACTGTCCCTAGCTCTATAACTAGTGGTGAGGCCTTCTGAGCCTTTCCCCCATCCATGTTGGCATGGTAAAAAACAGCAGATGCATTCTGTAGTGCACCCTGCAAATCAGATGGCTGCTCCTTATCCTGGGGTCATAGGAGGATTCCAATATCAATCCAACTCCTCTTGGTTTTAGTTAAAAGTACAAATAAAGATAAAAAAGAAAGCTAACATGTTCTTCTCAAATACTTTAGGATAAACACTGATGTCTAACAGAGCTGACAGAATTAGTAGTTGGCGTTCTTGTCTGGAACAGAGTGCAAATGATTGTTTCCTGGAGTCTAGATCCCATTTTAATAGCATAAGTGGAGTCACTTGCAAGATTTTGCAACTTTGTGGCAGTGACTTCCATGAAGTCACAGTGTTCTATCAAGAACACTGATTAATAAAGACTCCCCATTTTGCACTTGATACATGTTATGAACTTCTTGCAACATATTTCTTAGTTGGTTGGAGTAAAATCAGGCTGAATGGGGGAATGGCTTGTTCAAGGTTTCAAAGTCAGAACAGAGTTGAGAATTGAGCTCCGCTGATTTTGGGCTCTAAGATTTCGAGCTGTCTTTCTTTATTGAGCTTTATCATTTACACAAGCAGGCTATCAGCGCCAAATAAAAGCAAATGTTAAAGCATCAAGTATCACGTCCAGGATGCAGTAGGTGTCCTGCAAGATTTCCCTGCATTTCACTTTGTCGGAAATCAGATGCTCTTAAGGTCTTTCATCTGTCTTAGTTGGCTGATGTTATGCCTTATCTAGCTTTCCTCTGTAATTAAAAAAGAAAAAAAGTGACTATCTCTTCACCTCAGCCTTTATAAACTGCTGTTGCCTTGCTGAAGAGTGATGGCTTATTTTCTTCTGTTGCCCTGAGGAGTGATTTTCATTTCCGTGAGGAATGTTCCTGTCTTGGCATGCAGGATAGTAAGTGAGCACAGGAGTGGGAAGGCAGGAAGCCCAGCAATGTCCTGCCACTGAAAGACACCAACTGGACACAGAAAACTAGGAGTGAAGAGCCATTCTGAGAGAAGGCTCTGGAGTGTTAGTACATCCTGAAATACTGTTGATGCCTTGATTGATGGCTGTCTTTCCTGCTTTGGCTTCTCCTGGAAGTTAGCTGGCATGAACTCATGTGGTACAAAAAAAAACAACAAAAAAAAAAAAAAAACAAAAAACAAAAACTGATCCTACTTTTGCCACATATTTTATGTATGCTATGTCCCTTAAATCTCCCCACACAGATTTTATGATTCCTGGGAGCAGCAATCATCAGAAAATAAAAGTGAATTCTTAAGGTAGTATAGTATTGTTGTTTAAGGTAGAAACTGCAATTTTTATGGCATCCCACTGCTTCACCATAACACATGATGCCAGAGGGATCTTGGAGCCCACAGGACTATGTCACACAGCTTGGCTTGCTCATTTGGCAGAGTTTACAACCAGCATTCTTTCCAACAGAGAAGATGAGATCCTGACAGCCCAAAGCCTCAAATATCAAATGTGACTTCAAGTTCAAATGTGATTTTGAAAGACACCAAAATTCATGAGTATAAATTATTTTAAGTAATTGTGTTGTGTTGATTTATATTAATAATGCTATTCACTGTGTGATATAAATTTGAGGAAGCATAGTTATTTTGACAAGCAACATACTGGACATTTCAGTAGAATTGTTACTTCCTGACTACACTTCATGTCTAAACAAAATCAAACACTGTAATTTGATCGTCTCTCAGTACAAAACTTGATCTCTAATGACTTTTGCATGTTCTCTGAATTACATCTGACCTTAAACGGTAAAGATTGGGCAGCTGTGAAAATTAAATGTGATGAAGTAAACAAATATTTATTACACAATTGCTGTGTGCCAGGAACTGTTGCTGCCAATTGGAATTTAGCACCGAATATCAAAGCGTTCTTCTCTCATAGAGATGCCTTTGTAGTGGTAAAGGTTTACTGGAAAGGTTTTGGAGTCCACAAAGAAATAAGTATGGCTAATAGTGACAAGCAATTCCAGAAGAGAATTTCAATTGAAAAATCCCCAAAAGGGTTTTAAAAGATTATGGTAATAGAATGAATATGACCACCTTAAGGATTTTCACAAAATCAGTTTATATATATATATACCTATACATATATATTTATATATATGTATAGTTTATATATATATATATATATATACATATACCTATACATTACTGGTATACATATATATATATATATATATATATATATATATGACATACATTCAAAGAAAACATTCAATGATATTCTTTTAAATCCAAGCATGTTCTACAGGCATGAGTAAGGATGGTTTAAAAAACATACACTTTTATAGTCTGAACAACTTTCCATTAAAGCTAACAGCATTATTTCCATCAATGTTAATGGTATTAGCATTAACAGTGTAGATGGTACTGAGTTCAACCTTGACACACAGTTTGAGCATTCAAAGTCTTCTCCCAGCTTCAATAAGATGCTTCAATAGCTAACTAACATGTACTCACAAACTGAGGACAGGTCCTTGGCGTTTGGCTAGTCAAATGTCCCAGTGCTTAGCAGAATTACTAAATCTAGTACTACTAGTACTACTACTACTAAGTCTATTACTAAATCTAGTACTACTTGGCATATGAAAATGCTCACTCATAACTTTCACAAGTAAATTTAGCATTAGTGTTTTTCAAAGGAATTGTAAAATAAGTAGAAATTACCGAATTGTGTCTGATAGTAAAAAGGAAGCTCACATATAGAATCAATAGTACTACTTTTTCATACAGCAAGAAATACTGTAATAGTGCTACTTTTTCATACAGCAAGAAATACTATATTAATATTTGCCACTTAATTGCAAATATCTTATAAAGCAACTTCTTGAACCAGTAAGAAGCTGCACGAATTTAGCAAATTTTATGATGAAAATGAAAGGAATCATTTACAAACTACAACGTACTCTGTTTCTAGCTTAGATAATTCACACTTGTCAAATTCAGTTCATCTTTCACAGTAACAGTACAAATTTCTTTGTAAGGAAAATTGCCACCCTGCCATTTGTTTAAACGTTCTTCTTCTATTGTCTAGGCACAGTATATATTCTTACACCAGTGCATTCTGGATCTTTTATCAAATAAAGGAGGCCATCAGCCCATCTGTTTTGTTAACTACTCCACACTTCAGAAGATGGACTCTTTGGATGCCATGGAAGGTAAGCAGACACAGTGTACACCCAATTCATGAGCTTACTGTCTACTGTAGGACTATTAAATTCCTAATAGCTACAATTTCAAAATGCCTGAGAAGCTAGTTTAGTCCCTATAATCTAGGATAATAGCCTTTCCTGTCTTGATCATGTTTTACTGTTAAAAATTCAACAACAATTAAAGAGGGCTGGGGGAGAAGAGGCCATGGATTTGAAAAAGAGTAAGAAGTATGGAGGAAGGTTTGGAGGGAGGGCAGGGAAGGCAGAAATGATGTAAGTATATTAAAATCTCAAAAATAAAAGAGTTCAGACCTTTTGAAGTGTTAACTCCACTACTGCCTTTGACATATTACTGTCTGCTCTAGGTGATGTTGAGCTTGAATGGGAAGAAACTACCATGTAAAATTTGGAGCAAGAATTACAATTGGAAGATAGAATTTTTCAGAACCCAGGAGCCAAAATTATCTCTCTTGCTTCTGAACTGAAAGCAAAGGAAATCTTCAGGCTTCCCATGCTGTGCCTCACCAACTGGATTCACCATTTTATGGATAGTTGTAGGAAAATGTTCATCTACAATAGTTATTTGTTTTCTATAGAATTAAGTATTGTGTGTTTTAAATGTTTAAGAAAACACATCATGCGGGTTTTCTGAGGTCCTTAATACTTTTTGGAATAAGCCAAATATAAAATTATTACTATATTAATGTACATGTTCCAGTGTGTGTGTTTTCCCTATGTACTGGATTTCATTTTGAACAAAAGCTGTAGAGTGGACTCGGCGGTGTTATTTTGGCCTCCAGGGCGCTGCAGTTTTCTGTGGATGACTTCCAAAACTGTCCTAATGATCTCTACTTGCATGCATGCCCCTGTGTTTTGAATGCCCTGTTTTATGAGTGCTGAGATATCATCTGCTGATCCCGGACAGCTGAACGGTAACCCCCTGACACCACACAGGCCATTCAGCCTTTATTTGGCACACAGTAGCACAAGAAAACTTAAGGCTATTTAAATTGTCCTGTGATCTTTGGCTTACAAAACTGAAAAGAAAATTTCAAAGTGCAGCCTCACACGAAGGAAGTTATAGAGTATCTTTCTAGCTTGCCTACATTTGCAGAACACTACCTGGTTGTGCCCCTCTATTGAAACACACTGTCAAGTGAGTGTGTCACAGAGTCAAAGTCATAATAACTGAATAGTATTCTACTTGTATGATAAAAGTCATACAATGTGCTTATTTCTGTTGAACTATACATATAGAAATTGTGATGGTTAATAAAAGTGAATAATAATGCATTGAGTTACCTTGAAGCATGATTCGAAATATTAAATGTTATGTATATTAAGATAGTGACAATTACATCATATTACAGAGAATACATATTAATGTAAAATCTTTTCTGTATTAGTACAACATAATTATAATTTATATGCTATGTATGTCATACAAAATTATTACCAAAGGCATCCTCAAACATTAATATTAACATGTTAATATTAATATTAACATTAGTATTAATATACACTACACAAGCAATTAAATATTTTATTCTTAAAAGTAGTCTCAAAAAAGAGCAAAATTTGCATACTGTTTTTATGGGTAGCAAATATAAGCAAATATCAAATTCAACTCCATTGAACATATTTAGGCTATTGAAAGTCACAAAAAAACAAAAGTAAAAATTGATGAGAAGTCTAAGAGGTCCAAGTTTCAGCTAAACACTTTTTATTGAAAATGTATGTTAGCCAACAGAGTTTTTGTGTTGTTGGAAGGCAGAAAATGGTCTATGAAAAGTACTGATTAGATTTCCTTTTAATATAGTAAATAATATAATAATAATGTAAACATGGTTAGTGTATGGGCCAGATCACTGTTAATGTTATCTGTAAATTGGATTCATCAGAATAGTTTTCAAGGTTGCCCAGTGTGTTTGCATGTAAAGCAAATGAAGCAAATGCATAGTATTATAAAGTAAATGTATAATATCAGCTCTCTTCTAACATAGCCCTGATAGAGTTTTAGCTTTTTATTAAGTCACCTGTGAATTATTTTTAAATGAAAAGCTTGCTTTGGTGAAAATAAGATAGCCTTGAGAATCATTTGTGTCTATACTCCAAGTATATCACTCTCTGATATCAAGCCATAAGCTAAATAATAATGAATCTGTAGAAGGCATTGGGATCAGAATAGTTTTAGATCTCTAAAAAATTAGTGAAGATAATTCCTCAAAGGGACTTGAATTCTTTACCAGAAAACAATATGTAAGTTGTTATATATTCACAGCATAGTGATATATCAAGAAATCTTAAGTGGAAGTGGATGGAAATTTGCATCTTAATGATAGATGCATGGCCTCCTGATTAGATTGGGAAAGGACCCATGTATATACCAGTTCAATGGGTAGCTACTAAGTGTGATTAAAATGAGGAACACCTGTAGCCTTTTTAGATCCAATTTGTCAAAGTTCGACGAAGTGCATGTACAACAAATGAGCAGCATGTGTTTCATAGGAACCGAATGAAACTCGATCCTCTCTGCATGCTTCGCCAGAGACCAGAGCAGCTGTGGCTAGCGCGTCTCCCTTCACGCTGCACTTAAATGCATACCCTTTTCTGCTGCTTTATAGGAAATGTACATGATAAGTCTTTTGCAAAAACACTAATTAAACTTTGACCTCTACGTAAAAGAATGAATCACACTCCACAAACAATACCACACTCTTGCGTTTTAAACGGAATTCATGTTTAGCAGAGCACTCTCTTAGCCCGTGCAGTCACTTCGATAAGCAGATCTATTTACAAGGTCTTCCAGAAAATCCATAGTAAATATTTTTAAGATAATCGGAACACAAAATGACTAGAACTTCTTAACTGAGTGATATTAATAATTAAAAACTGGAGATTATGAAGCATAATCTCAACAAAACAGCTTATCTTCTTAGAATAAATAATAGTTCAAGATAAATGATTTCATGAACATAGACAGTTTCCAGGTGGAATTCAGTCTAGTATATCGATTTCTGGAAATAGTCTAGGTAACACTATGGTTACACCCGTGAAAATGTTTTGAAAAGTGAAATAAACTTTATGGAGTTAGGATGGTCTTCTATCCAGGCTACCTTATGGGTAATATAAAAATAAACCATATTACAATGAAGAATAAAACTTTCAATTTTTATTTTAATTAATAAGCCAAGAAAAAAATTTAACAATACCTAACACAGAACTACAAAATGTTAGATACGCGTGAAAAGTTTGTGACCCAGAAAAAATAGTTTGTGATCCATTAATAGTAACTGCAAACATAATCTAAGGCTAAACATCTCATGTAAGTATTTCACTGAATATTATGATAGCGGTTCATATTTGTTTGTATGTTTTGTATGGACCAATTGAAGAGAAAATGATAGCATACATTGATTTCTGCTAAATAAGACCACTCATAAATAAATGAGTGACTGAAAAACATGCTAAAGGAATGTTGGTGTTTCAATAAGCACATAGATACATACACAATGTAAAATGCAATTTGAAAAACAAGTTGAGAAATTTTTCATTTTAGGTGACTCAACCTGATATGCTGAAAAATGCCTGAAATATTGTCTTTTGAAAATAATAGTAAGGACTGGACAGATGGCTCACCAGCTAAGAGCACTGTTTGTTCTTTTGAAGGTCCTGAGTTCAATTCTCAGACATGACTTGGTGGTTCACAGCCAGCTATACTGGAGTGTGATGCAGTCTCCTGACATGCAGGCAGATAGAGCACTCATATACATGAAACACAGAAATAAAATCTTTTTAAAAATGAATTTTAAAAAAGAAAAAACTAATATAGTAGAAAGTCTCAATGTATATTATTGTTCTCTGTTAATAAGATGATGTTTGCAAAATCACATCCTATTTTAATTTAATTTCTTGTTCACTGAGGTTATTTGTAGATTGAAAAGTCATTTGAGTTTTTTATAGAGCTTTTTACAACATTTATATCATCATTCTCCTTAATCCTTACCAAATCAGTTAAGCTCTTTTAGGTCCTGTGTAATAGTTAAAAATAACAACATTTTAATTGTTGTGCCTTGATTCACATATAAAGGTGAGGGTTGAATCTATAACCAAGCTTTTCTCACAGCTGAAAAATATCCATTGCCCTGTGCAGGCCTCTCTCTAAGTCTCATAGATGACAATTCTTTGAGTGATGTGAAATTTTCTTTATAAAGGAAAACCATAATTATGCCGTGTCCCAATTCACAATTAGCTAATTAGAGACTTCCTGCTAATACAACAACACAAGGATAATTGTGGCCATGAGTCATTTTTTGAGACTATATATCACTCTAGGATAAAACATAATATTAATGTTATACCAATTTCTAGGGAATAAGACTATATTGGAAATATAGGAATATAAAAATATATTCCTTCTAAATTAAATTTTAAATTAGTATTACTGCTTCCTAAATTCAAAGTTTCATGTCTGTATCTTAAATGAAAGAGGAGAAATTACCTGAGGCTTGAAATGTCCAAAGCCCTTAGTAAACTAGACTTCCCCAATAAAACTGTAATGTTTGAAATAGCAAAATAAAACACATGACACTGAAAAACCTCTCAACCCCTTTTTAGGTTAAGAAGCCAATGAAACACACCTTAAAATTCTCATTCACAGCACATGACATCTAACAATGAAATAGTGAAGGTAAGAAAATGCATGTGACACGTAACCAGAATCAAGACATATTAATGAAACGGATGTTGTATGCTGGATACATGGCTGAGTGTTCTTAATAAGCATGCTTGTTTGTCTTGCAGAAGACCTGAGTTTGATTCTCAGAGCCCATGCAGGAGACTCATAACCTCCTCTGACTCCAGCTCCAGGCACCCAATGCCTCTGGCCTCTGTAGACATCTACACTCATGAGCACATATCCACAGACAGAAAAATATGTATACACATAAACAAAAATAAGTCTTAAAGCCCAGATGTTGTATTAACTACATTTTCTTTTGCTGAGATAAAATACCGTGACATGCAACTTAATAGAAAAAGAGCTTATTTTGGCTCACAGTTTGAGGGTACAGTCTGTCGAGGAGGGGCAAGTCACAGCAGCAAGAACTTGAGAAGGCAGCTGGACATAGTGCATCCATAGAAAACAAAGAATGATGGAGACTGGTGCTCGGCTGGCTTTCTCCCTGTGTTCAGTCCAGGGCCCAAGTTCAAATGATGAACACTTTTAGGGTGAATTTTCCCATCTCAATTAACCGAATCAAGATAATCCCACAAAAGTATGTCCAGATGCTTATCTGTAAAGTTGGTAATATTAACCATCAAAGATGTATAAATAAGATAAATGATAAAAATATTTTGATAGAGCTATTTATATGTGATGATAATGGACAGTGGGAAAATAAAAATAATCATAGAGAAACTATCATTGTTCAGTTGTTTTTTCTTTCTTTCTTATTGATTTAATTTGTTCTTTGTCAATTTCTATGTGTACAAAGTGAATTATGCTTACTGTCACCTCCCCCTTCCTTGTCTCTCCTATAATACACACCTCCTCCTTACAGGTAAGGGTATGGTGCAGCCATTGTAGCTACATTCTTGTAGCAGGTGTGATTGGTTGCCTGCACTTGTCTGCACCAGACTGGGCCTGCTAAGAGTCATTCCTGAATTTGAGAAAAGTCATAGGGCCCTACAACTTCCTGCTGAATCATTGGCTACTGATGAATTCTTAGGGGAGAGGCAGTCTTTGCCTTTACTTGAGTATCAATTGGTGAGCCCATTGGGCTCCAATAGATTATTCTGAAACAATTCTCACAAAAAGAAAGCCCTGCCTGAAAGCATTAGGACCTACACACTTAAACACACACACACACACACACACACACACTGGAGAAAAGGAGGAAGGGAAGAAGAAATAGAAGGAAGAAACCTTTAATGTTGAAAACTGTAATATCCTATGTCAAAATTTGTACTATTAAGGTACTTTACACATTATAGAAGGAAAGTTCAGTAGATTCAATGTAATGGGTATTATCAAGAAAAATAAAAACAAACAAACAAAAGTTTGGAAAAGCCAGAGGTCTTAGGTAACTACCTAAGACATCAAGAAGCACAACACAGCTATAATCAGAATTACAGAAGTCAGAAGCAGTTCAGAAAATACATTTGAAAACAACTGTGTATCAAAGTAGATATTAAGACTCATAACCAAACCTTCAGCAGAGTGCAGGGAATCATATAAAAGAAGAGGGAGTTAGTAAGACCTAGAGAGTACAAGAGCCCACAAGGACCAAATATATCAGGGCACAGGGGTCTTTTCTGAGACTGTTTCTCCAACCAAGGACCATGTATGGATATAACCTAGGACCCCTGTTCAGATATAGCCCATGGTAGCTCAGTGTCCAAATGTGTTCTCTAATAAGGGGAACAGGGACTATTCCTGATATGAACTCAACAGCGAGCTCTTCGACACCCCCCCGAAGGGGGGAGCAGCCTTGCTAGGCCACAGAAGAAGACATTGCAGCCAGGCCTGAAGAGACTTGATAAGCTAGGATCAGATGGAAGGGGAGGAGGTCCTCCCTTATTAGTGGACTTGGAAAGGGGCAGAGAGAAGATGAGGAAGGGAGGGTGGGATTGGGAGGGAAGGAGAGAAGGGGCTATGGCTGGGATACAAAGTAAATAACCTGTGATTAATATAAAAAATAAATACATTTTTTAAAAAAGAAAACAACAGTATCCAAACATACCCCAAATAATATAAAAATATGTATTTACAGATTAAAGAAACTTTCTGAGATCTGTAGGAGTAAACATACACACACACACACACACACACACACATACACACACACACACACGAATCCCAATTCCTATGATTTATCAAAGAGAAATTAAAATATGCTTACAGGAAAGGACCTGGCTAATCGATCTTGGTAGCTTTATTTATAATTACTAAAAATAACAAAGTCAAGTGCTCAGCACCTGCCGTAGACAAATGAATTGTGGACTCCCTCAAACGCATTCCCATCGGGGTGTAGTTTGCTCATAAAGTTAGTGGACAGCAAGAAGATTAATATTGATGACCTGATCAATTAGAACAGAAGTTGTGCACGTTTAGAGAATGCGCTTAGATGGTGATGTGAATCTATGCATAAAACAAGCTATTGTGATTTCGTTTGCCGTAAATAACCTTACAGAACCACTGCCAACTCTCGAGAATCTGAGACATTTGTATGAATTGACTCGCCTTGTGACAGTTCGTTGGATGGGGTGTTGTTACTTGCCTTTCATTGACTTGTAAAGGTTCTTCATGGCTTGGCCTTAGACCATACACAGGAACACCGAACCTGTTCTCAAAACAGAGGCTCCTCGCTGTTGTCTGTGATAACCTACGCAGTCGAACCATGGTCAGCTCTAGTGTAAGGTTCAAATCAAGGTGGAGGCTTCAGCTCCAGCTCAGGCTCCAATAGGTGCCCAGACCCCTGGGAAGGCCCCATAGGAAAGGCTTCTGCTAACGTGAAGACAAACAGACCAGGGTGACACACCCACCTACACACTATTTACAGATGACCAGTGTCCTACGCTTTTTTTTTTTTTTACAAATAAACCTGAGACAAGATCTGTGAAGAAAACGAAACAGAAGAAGAAGAAGAAGAAGAAGAAGAAGAAGAAGAAGAAGAAGAAGAAGAAGAAGAAGAAGAAGAAGAAAAGAAAAACTACCTTTCCTGCAAAATCACCCATGCTTATCTAGAAGTGGTTCTCAACATTCCTAATGCTCCGACCCTTTAATACAGTTCCTCCTGTTGTGGTGAACCCCCAACCATAAAATTGTTTCTGTTGCTACTCCATAACTATAATTTTGCTACTGCTTTGTATTGTAATGTAAAATCTGTATTTTCCAATAGAGGTCTTAGGCGGCCCCAAAGGGATCTCCACCCACAGGTTGAGAACTACTGATCTAGGGTTAAGTCAAATTGTTTTTGTAAAGATGAACAGTGGTTGGTCACAAAGTTACAATTAGATTGGAACAAGTCCTGGCTTCTGTAACTTACAACCCGGCACCTGTAGACCTGTTTCCCTCGCCTTTCTCAGTGCCTTTTTGAAGGCATTTTTTTCCATGATGTTCTCTGATGGAAAAATTATTCATTTACTATTCTCCATTTGTTTCCTCCTTGTAAACATGAAGTAAATCCTTTTTGCACTTTTACATATGTTTTACTCAGCATAATTACATGTGAAAGAGGAGTGCAAACAAAAATGGCCAACTGAACATTTGCTTTTGCAGACTTGAAATCACTTGTCTGCATAGTCACGTATTTTACAGCAACACTTGAATATGAAAATTAGGGTCTTTTTTTCAGGGGGAAAACAAACATTTTTGGATCAATGCTTAAATGAGGGTGGAAAACTGGGAAAATCAGCATCTAGTTCTACATCAATTGTTCATTGTTATCAGTTATTCAAATTAAGAAATAAGAACTTGAAACTATCCAAAACCTTTAACAGTGGAAGCTGACAGAAAGACATTCTGTATGATTGAGCAATTTATAGTTCCATAACCATGTAAGTTGTTTTATTGTTGTTTTGCAGTGTAAACATTTCAATGAAAGTGATTTTCCAGTTGACAGAAATGTCGATGCATCAAAACCAACAACTATATTCTTTTTAAAAATTTAAAATGTATTTTGATTTTATGTGAATGGGTATTTTGCCTGTATGTATGGCTGAGCACACATGTGTACACAAATTGCAGAGACCAAAAAGCCTGGACTTCCTGGGACTGGAGTTACATACAGTCGTGAGCTTTCAGGTGCATGCTGGGTATCAAACTTGGGCCCTTAGCAACAGCAGCCAGTGCTTGTACCTGCTTACTATCTCTCTAGCCCCAAAAGCAAAACTCTTAAGTGTGTAAAACACACATACAGAAACAAATCTGAATACCATCCAGACAGAATGAAAAACATATAGCATCAATATCCCTGTGTCCTCAAGGCAGTATTTTTTTTCTTCTAATCCTATTATGCTTATAGCTTAAGGAAATATTCTTTTCGAAAAGATCTCGGCAAAACTGACTTGACTCAAAAACTGGATAAGGCAGTGTTAAGTCATCCCCAAACAAGATATCCCTGAATGTAGACAGGTGCTGGAGATGTACAGGCAGGTCTGGGACGAGCTGCCAGCGTGCACATGCGTGGAGGCTGACAGCAGGCCCAGAGATTACAGTAATGAGCAACAGGTGGTAAAGCAGGGTAGCAGGTCACTTGAGAGGCGCTGGGTAAGAGGAGTGTATCATAACAGACAGGTGAAGCATGGCTTTAAGGACTCCAGCAACTGGCACTATGTTGATCCAAGCCAAGCCAGAGGCAGGGAAGTGGAGCAGCAAGGAGCGTGACTCGGCCCACCAGCTAGACTCGGCGATAGCTTTTTCTCGGACTATACACAGAACAGAGGCCAGGGAGAGTTCAACATCTGCTCACATTATGAATCCTTATACATTTGCCTGTTTACACACATACACACACATATACATACACATATATGTATATCTGTACATGTACACATGTATGTATGTAAACATATCCTCCCTGGTGCCTGTGTGTTAAATAAATGTGAGAGAGTGAGTGAATAAATAAACTGTTAGATATTAAAGTGCACTTGAGAGATTTAGAGTACTCTAGAGATTTAGGCTTACAACTAATTTAATCAATACAATAATAAACAGAAACGACAGGAGGCAAAATTGCCACTAGTTACTATCAAAATATTATACACCTAGAAGATAAAAATAAATAAACTGTACAGCTGTGTAAATAATTTAGAATGCAAAATAAATATATTCCAACCACGAGTGGCCAATCTATCAAAGAGCAAAAAGTTAGTTTATTGACAATATCCAAAACATAAAACACAAGGAGCTACTCTTATGGATAACTTCTGAAGAAAACTGCAAATCAGAGACAATTATTAAATACTTTTATAGTCACTGAAACCTGTTTTATAAGTGTTCAACAGTATAGTTTTGTAGAACACAATTCTTCCCTTATGATTTCATAGGGTTAATATGGCCATTAAAATATTTTTTAGTTGTTTTAAGGTAAATTAAACTATTTCGTGGCTGTAAATCCAAGGCTTCATGATTATGAATAGTTAAGCCCACCAGGAGGTAAAGATAAAGGTTTCTTATGTGGAGTTGTGTTCTTCCTTAGGGGCCAACAGCATCCAGAAGGTAAGAGGTAGCAACAGATTGCACTCTTGGAGAGTGTTGTGGAAAGTGGGTAAAGGAGCGACACAGCCTGCACTCTGGGATAGGCAGGCAAAAGTGTGATATGGAGATAAGGGGCATTAGTGTTGACAAAAATTCAAGAGCTGGATGACTGAGCAAAAATAAGAAATCCATCAACTATCCAGATGGTGATGGCACTCGCCTTTAATCCCAGCACTCCACAGAGAAATCCACTGATCTCTGAGATGGAGGCTAGTCTGATCTACAGTGTGAGTTTCAGGGCAGCCATAGCTACCCTGACAGAAAAATCCTGTCTTAAGAAACAAAAGAAGGAAGGAAAGAAGGAGGAAGAGGAGGAGAAAAAGGAAGAAGAGGAATAGGAGAAGGAAGAGGAGGAGAAGAAAGAAGAGGACGGGGAGAAAGATGAGGAGGAAGAAAAAGAGGAAGAGGAGAAAGAGAAGGAGGAAGAGGAAGAATAGGAGAAGGAAGAGGAGAAGAAGTCAAAAGATGATGAGGAAGAAGAGGAAGAGGAAGAAGAGGAGGCATAGGAAAAATCCCCACTGTGCTCTTAGAACAAACAGTTGATTAGCATACTGTGTGAAATCTAATGCTGTCCTGTGATTGAACTTGAACAGCTTTTGAACTTGTGACAAAAGCTTTGTTATTTTAGTGACAGAGAACTCTTATTTTTAAATATCTTTTTAGTAGGCAGTTTACAAAGGTCCCATAAAAGTTCCAAGAACTTTTACTGAAACAGAAACTATAGAATGATTTTTCAAAGATAGTAAATAGGCATATGTCTTTAACTGATTTAGATACGAAATTTGAAGGCAAAGCACCAATGCAATTTAAAAAAAATACAAAATAGAAATAAATATTTAATAGGGGATATCAATACTTCATCTCTGACAAAACAAAATTTTTGAGAAACATCACTTTTATCCATTCCCTTGCAAAGATTACATAATATCAATTTTAGGTTGATCAGTCTTCTCTACTCAAATGAATGATTCTTTCTGCATCCTACCCTATGCAGGTAATGTGAACAATTAAATAGTGACGGGTCAGTGGTAGAATATAAATGACCATAGAACCAGAAACTATTACCAGAATGAGCCCTGTGAGAAGACAATTAAGACGACTGGGTGCCTTGTGCTAATTCACACTCCTATAGTAGTCTCCTTCCATTTTCCTTACATGTACTCTGGAATGAGAACAAACAAGTATATCCCAGCTTTCTGTGATTTATGTGCCCGTGTTTTCACCAAATTTGGTTCAAGGAAGCAAGCCATCTAAAATAAATTTTCTAGGGGCAACTTCTTTCAATATGAGAAGCTTTAGATTCAATCTTCATCACCAAACATCAATGATAGATAGATGGATAGATAGATAGATAGATAGATATACAGACAGATAGCGATAGTTATATGGATTGGTAGATAGATACTTTACACTAAAACCCATTTTCTGTTCACCTAGAAATACTGAATATTCAATACAATTGTGAATTATGCATGGATTTTTGAAATCTTACAATTTTTAAAGGGTTGATTTCTGATTGTAGTCTAGTGGTTAATTTTGGCCTCAACATGACTTCACAGCTTCATTTTTTTTCCCTCCTAGCTTTTTCTTTCTCTTCTTCTCCCTCTCCATGTTTCTGCATGTATCATTTGTTTTTACTCTAATAGATGACACAGAACCCCTAAGTCTCAGCACATACCTGCTGCCCACTTTTGAAGCTAGATTTAAATCTCTGCTTCCTCACAGAATTTCATGTTAATCTTATAAAATCTTCTATGATGATACCTCATTTTTCTTTTGGCTAAGGTGCTTACAATGAAACGTATTTATAAAACGTAAAACACTTTAAGTAACACACTGCCAAAAATAGCCTTAAAGTAATATCGTTCAACCCCATGCTGATTCTATTCATAATTTTAATCTTGCAAAGGTATTTATTCCATTGAGAAATTTAGTCTTCAAAGTTAAAAAAAAAAAAAGACAAGTGTTTTGGTGAACTGACATAGTTCATACTAAAGAAAAAAAATCTGTTCTTAAATTTAAAAAAAAAAATTAAAAACACAAAATCCTCAAAAAGGTAAAGCTATAGTTTGGAAACATGAGACGTCTAGTTATTTTAATTCATATATGTAAGATGAAAGATTTAATATCTGGAAAGAATGGAGCTCTTTTTTAAGGCAAACTATTTTCTTAGTGCTATTCTATCACGGCAGATATTCTGAAAGACTAAGCTATTTTATCTGAACAAGGTGATAAAAGAATGTCAAACAGGCAAACATTACAATTGCAATAGTTTTTTTTTTCTTTTCTTTTCTTTTCTTTTTTTTTTTTTTTGTGTGTGTAACAACCATAACATAATTGCTTTTTTTTTTTTTTTTTTTTTTTTTTTTGGCAAAGCTCAAACACAAACTCTTCCAGGAATAGCACGACAAATTGATAAAGTGCAAAGCAACCCTTTATTCTTGCATTCCTTCTTTTTAATGTAATGAGTATCAGTAACTGAAAACAAAAACTAACATGGAAAATACTTGTTCTGTCATGGGAAAGGGCAGCCACTCCACAGTGCCACTCCATTTCATTACCCAATACTGTCTGCAACTTCAACCATTATTAAATGCCTATCCTTAAAATGAGAGAGCACTCTGATTTCAGAAAAAAAAGAAAAAAGAAAAAAACCTTAGTAACATTGACCATTTTTATAAGGAATAAAATCATTAGCTTCACACTTGGGATCTGTTTGAGCTCCTAATCATTGCTGTTAAGAGTCCACTTGCACAGACTTGTGCACACATGACTTCCAGCAGAAGAAATAAAATCTAGAAACAAACCGCAATCAGGGTTTTGTGGGATGAGCTCGGGTCAGGCATGGAGATTAGGAAATGAAGCTCGCATCAGTTTACTGCTCTCATGAGCAATGAACCCACAGCCAGAGAGCTAGCTGATTTTACTCTTCACTTTTTAAGAGATAAATCAGCGTTTCCCTTCGTGAGAGCATGGGGTAGAAATAGAGGTTAGTTTTGCTAAGGGCTCTATACCATGTGTTGAGCATGTTTCCCTGTAGGCAGAAAGAATTTTCAACAACAACAACAACAAAAACAAACTACCAAATTGCTTCAACAGCAGAGAGAATAGTCCCATTGAAAATGAAATTATTGGTAAGTGTCAAAATGGACAATTGGTGTCAATTCAAAGATGATTTGAAAGGGAGAAGAGTTGGGGAAATCACGCTGGGAGAACCCTGTTTGTATGAAAAACATCCTACCTTAGTGAATATCCATCATATCTAGGAATTCTGCTCCTCACAGTCGATGTAGATTTACACGGGAAAAAAAAAAATGTTTGTTCTGGGCACACAAATACCTTGCTTTATTTATTGCTGCCCTCAGTTTATATGGCTTTAACGCAATCCACCTAACACATGTGAAAAAGAAAAGACCTAAACTGAACTATTTCTAAGTAACTTAGAAATCTTTAGAACTAAAAGGTTTTAAGTTTTAGCCTTTTAAAAGAGTGATGTGTGAAATTAATTCTCTCCATCCTGTCAACAACTAGCAAAGTAAAAATGCTATTTTTCTTTTCTTTTTAATTATTAAATTTGATTAAAGAATAACTAAAGCTAGCTGAAAATTTGAAATATATTCTATATCTTTTTGAAAGATAATATATAGAGAGGAAGACATAATATTACTGTAAATTTTAAAAAGCTGTTGGGCTATATAAAGTTTATAATTAGCCCTACGATTATCACAGTGGTGTTATTTAATGAAAGATAACAAATAATAAGACACAGACACCTGTTAGATTTTATAATTGCCTTATTTAACTTGGGCTGGGCAGTTATTCCTACCTATGCTGTCTGAATCACATCACCATCCATCTCCCAGTCCCGATCCAATGCCATCCACCTTAATCCTCCTTATCTGGTCTACCTTCCATACATAATCCTATGGTACTTCCTTGTATTCTTCATCTGGGCCTTTTTATGGCATTATAGGAGTCCTCCTCCAGGCCCCTGTGACTTTTTCTCCAGGCTAAGCCATCATGGCATCCTCCTTCTTGCTCTCTTCCTGCCTGTCTCTCCTGTGATTCTCATGATTCTTATGTCTTCAAAAGCTCAGGAACCTTAACCATGTCTACCCAATTCTGCTCTGTCCAGGTATAGGGCATTTAATGAGCCACTCAGGTATAATGTTTTAAGCAGGTTTACACAAATAAGGATGAGAATATCCAAATCTTGAGGTCCAGTAATTAGCAATAATTAGATCAACCTCCAACACAATATGAAAGGGAAGATATGAAAAGGACTTAGCAGTAGGGTTTTTATGAGTGGGTAATATGATACAATTTGTTTAACTCAATGTAGTCATGTTTATAAATCAAATATGTCCTTGGGGTTGGACAGCAGTTAACAACCCTTGAGTTTACCAAAATCATGTGCAGCTTTTAAAAGGTGAAGTTGCTATGAGTCTCTGCCAAACTTTGGACAGAATGCAGGGAATCTTATGACAGGGGGTGGGGAGGGTAGAAAGAAAGTCCTGGAGGGGATAGGAGCTCCACAAGGAAAGCAACAGAACCAAAAAATCTGTGCACAGGGGTCCATGCATGGAGATAACCTAGAACCTCTGCACAGATGTAGCCCATGACAGCTCAGTGTCCAAGTGGGTTCCCTAGTAAAGGGAATAGGAACTGTCTCTGACATGAACTCAGCAGCTGTCTCTTTGATCACCTCCCTGTGATGGGGGAAGAGCCTTACCAAGTCACAGAGGAAGACAATGCAGCCAGTCCTGATGAGACCTAATAGGCTAGAGTCAGAGGAAAGGGAAGGAGGACCTCCCCTATCAGTGAACTTGGGGAGGGTGGGACTGGGAGGGAATGAGAGTGGGGGCTACAGCTGAGATACAAAATGAATAAACTGTAATTTATAAATAAATAAATAAAATTTAAAAAGAGGTAAAGTTGTTCCTTGAAAAGAGCCTAGTAAGCCCTCTTCCATGGTCTATTTTGAATTTTCCACTATTTTCTATTTTGACTTCTCAATAATTGAAATAGACCATGATAGCCTGACATCATGTTACATTCAACTGAGAAAGATGTTCCTCTAGGTGATCTGTAGCTTTGGGCCAGATGGTCAGAGCATCCATGGATTCTGTGGACCTGTACACTTTCAATCTGCTAGAACCTACTGCTCAACCCTATCAGTATGATAACTGATCAGTATGACAACCCTATCAATATGACTTCTTATAAGTAGGCCTGAACTATTTCTAACAGGAACTCAATGGCAGGCTCTTTGACCTCCCAAACCCTCAAGGGAGGAGCAGTACTGTTAGGCCACAGAGGAGGACTTTACAGCCAGTCCTGAAGCTACCTGATAAAACAGGGTCAGATGAAAGGGGAGATGGTCCTCCCCTATCAGTGGACTTGGAAAGGGGCAGGGAGGAGATGAGTGAGGAAGGGTAGGGTTGGGGAGGGAAAGAGGGAGCAGGAAACAGCTGGGATACAGAGTTAACAAAATGTAACTAATAAGAAAGATAAAATAAAAAAAATAAGTAGGCCTGAGTGATGAGGAAGAGACTATAAGACACATTCCCTGGGACTCAGTACTTGAATATTACTGTCTCTTTATTTATTTATTTTTCTTTTATTTAATTTTTTTATTCTCTTTATGAGGGTGTCAGATTGACGGTAAAGACAGTTGTGAGCTGCCATGTGGGTGCTGGGAATTGAACCCAGGTCCTTTGGAAGAGCAGACACTGCTCTTAACCATTGAGCCATCTTTCCAACCCCCTATTATTGTTTCTTGACACCATGTCTCCCTCCATCTTCAATGTACCATACCCTCCCATCTCTGTCCTTTCTATTTGAGACTGTTTTAAAGTATTGTATTTTGAGTAGACTTTGAAACAGTGAAATGAACTTTGTGCTTTGAGAACCTTTGTTTAAAACGTTTAAATACAAGTCCTATGGCTCATATTTCTTCATAGTTAAATAACAGATTCATTTTGAGGCATAAGAACGTGCACATAGTATTGCTTTTCATTCTACTATCTTTAAAATCAGCAACTCTCAAACCTTGAACTATTATGTAAGTACTTTACCTTCCATTATAGCTTATACTTAATTATAAGAAAATAAAAACATCAAAGCGTTGCATCAATGTAATAAAATATCATTCTTATATTTTGAGATTATACAGCAAAATTTTTCTAACATCTAAACATCCAGCACTAATCATGAAGTCAAAGATGTTGTCACTCTATGCTGACCATGACATGCTGACCATTTGATGCCTACAGATTGTATGCAATCAAACTGTTTATGACCCTTGGTATTTTTAAATCACTTACCTAAAATCTAATATATATATTTCCCAAACTGAAAAGAAGCATTATGGAAGAGTGTGTTTGTACAGGGGTGACTATTTGTCACACTAGGCTCTGACACCAGCATTAAAGCAACAACCAAATTGGTCAATATGTCATAAGCAGCCAGTTGGGGGTTAGTAACAAAATACTTGGATAACCATTCTATACCAGAGACATCTGCTTATCTTAGCGAGTCAGTAACACCAGGAATCTCTATAATCTGGGTACTATAAATATCATAATTCACTTAATTTTTAAAAAGATATAAGCAACACAGAAACTCTACACACCTCACACATTTTAAATATTAGCTGCATGCAGCACTGAGCAAAAGTATGTAATATTTTCAGAAGACAATACAGTTAAATAAAATAAAGTAGTATAAAATATGCATGTAATAGTAAACAAAATTCTGTTGATATGATTTATTTGGATGATAGATTTATTTTGTCCTTTCTAATTGGAGGTTAAATAATGCAACACTAATTATAATAAACTTACCATGTGCTAGACACTGTATAGTTGTCAATGAAATTCTTTTAATCTCTGAAAAGGTCTGATGAAGTGATGTTATTATTTTAAGATCTTGCTAATTGACACTTAGAGAAATTTCTTGCTTGTTCAAGGTCAAATGAAGGCCTAGAACTTCCCCTTTAACATTAAACTTCATGTTTGCAACCCAATAATTCTTAGAGGAAATTCTTAGAGGAAAAGCTTTCTGTTTGGACTGTGGACACTATACATTACTCTGGCAAATGAATAGACATGAAAACATTCGTAGCGTTTTTTTGAACATAAAGCAACCAGCTTGTTCTGAAGGCTTCAAGACTGTCCCAGTTACAGAACTTTCCATCAGCAATTCTATACACCTGCTCAGTCCTAAGCAAATCTATGCTGATCGGTCCCTCACACAAAAGGAATACTTAACCTGGAAAAATTCTGATGGTTCAGAAATTTTAATCTTAAATTCAGAAATACAGATGAAAGAGAACGAGTGCTTCTCAGACAAAAGTTACTATGTTTTTCCTGAAAATCATGTCTCCAAAGGAAGAGATAAGGAGCAGTCTGAACATTGGTGCATAAATAACACTTGCCTTTAGGAGCCTGTGTTCCTGCTCACAGAATGATGATCATAGCAAATAGTGAAGAATTTCATGAAAGATCTGGAGAACAGCTTCAAGGTTCTCATCCTTTCAGGCTTCATAAAACACTTTACAACCAAAGCGCCCCCTATCTGGGTCCTACCCCCATTTCTTTGCATAATTTTGGGAGTGTAGAACACTGGATTTCCTATCTTTGTTTTTCTCTGTATGGTTTGGACCCTTCCCCATGTCCCCAGAAGTGACTCAAATGTTCTCTTAGTCTAAGTGCAAAGCTATTTTTACCATGCTGTTTGGGAATCTCTTAGCACACATTGCTGGCAGCTTAAGTCAGTTACAGGTGCCCAGGGGTCATGTTTCTTGAAGTCCACAAGACTGAGACATGGCCTCTTCTTAGTTTTGCCTTACACTCACAGGCCTCTCCCTCCCTTTTTTCACCTCTAGGGCCACTCATCCAAGTTTCTGCAGACTACTCTTATATTCTGTTTGTTTTTCCACTCGCTTCTACCTGTTTCCTTTTGTTTCTTTTCATCACTGGTCCTGAGCTCTGCCTTCTCAATTCATGGTTTCTTTGAATCCAGTTATTTAATAATCTAGTGGTAGCCCACAGAAACTTCTCAGCCACTTCTCTGTATCTATCTCTTCTTTGGACATCCTTTCACCTTCACCGCCATCCGAAAACACAGTTTTCCAATAGCCTCGATTTCTCTTCCCAGAAATATCAACTTAACATGTCAAACTTCTGTCCTTAAATCATCCTTCCTCGGCTTCTACCTCAGGGATTCTGTATTGTTGCATACCCTGAAAGGATCATATTCTCCTTCAAAGTTCCTGAGCTACTTACTCATTTCTGTGAGTTTTAGTCACCGTCATCATCCTCGGTAAATCAAAATTTTAACAAGGGCATATCCACATGAAATAATTTCAGCAGAGTTGCTGCTTGTAATATTTTCACTTTGTTATCTTTAAAACAAATAAACCCCCAAATTTATCTTAATCATTTTCTGTACTAGGTTTTACAATCTATTTGGTGTGATTAGCATGGTTAGTTCAGTTAAAGCTTGATGAATCGAGAACAAAAATGATAATTACTGACTAAGCACTATGCATGATGTATGCAATGTGTGTGTAATATGTTACTTAATGTCAAATGCAACATTAAACTTATGAGATATATACCAGTCAAAGCACTTGACCTCTTAAAAGAATTAAACAACAACACAAACTAAAGCTAGGAAGCCATAAAAATGTCTTACTCCGAAGGTTTTGTTCCCTTTCTACCACAATACCCTACTTTCTTAAAGGCACATACTTAAAACCTACTGCTTACTAAGATATCCACAGACTTTTTCTCCCTTCTCTTTTCCTTGTACCAGAATTAGACACATTCAAGCTTTTGAGGAAAGATGACAAAAGGAAATACATTTGAAAATA
This sequence comes from Meriones unguiculatus, assembly GCF_030254825.1. Classification (NCBI taxonomy): domain Eukaryota; kingdom Metazoa; phylum Chordata; class Mammalia; order Rodentia; family Muridae; genus Meriones; species Meriones unguiculatus. Next base: position 115,797,150 of record NC_083350.1, on the reverse strand, counting down.
ATAATGAATTATGAATGACAGGATAAACTATTGAAAAATGCTCTACTATTTACGTAGCATAAGATTTAAAGACGGATGAACTCAGGGTTCTTTGAGACCATTGCTAATAACAATATTATTCTTATTGTTTTGTATGTGCTCCAATTTTTTACTCAATCCTTTTAGATTACCTCAGTGGGAAACTATGTACTGACCCCAAACTACCTAGTGTACTCTTGGAACTCAAATTGTTTACAGAATATGAGAGGCTTGTAATTGTGATTATCTTATTTCTCCATAGAACAGGAGGGAGATACAGATGCAATTAGTTAAGTTGGTTGGTGTAAATTCTAATCATTTTAAATAGCTAAAATAAAAAAAAAAATTGCTAAAATAGATCCCACTGAGGTAATCTAAAAGGACAGTTTTGGCTCATGCTAGAATTTTCATATTTTTAGGTCTCCTGTTCTGTCTAAACTTCCAAAACAACAGCAAATAAATAAATAAATGAATAAAAGAATAAATAAATGAAAAAAGTAAATACAAAAGAGGTGGGAGTAGAAATTGGTTCACTCCAAGAGGAATGTTAATACTATTTTACTACAAAATTTCTGCAACATGGTGGTACTAGGGATTTACAATTTAGTAGGGAAAAAATTCAGTAGGAAAAAGTTGACTTGACAGGGAGAAAAGCCACCCTTAGCAGCCAACCACCAATTTTCTCTATTTATAGTTTAGAATCTCCTTTCCCTATATTTCTAAACAGATTGTAAAATAAAGAATAATGTGATAGTTTTCATGCTCTTTCTCAGGTTTCTGATGTAAAAATATCAACTTTCCCCCATCTTAAAGTTAGCAGATTCTAGGAGTGGCTTTACCTTCGTGAGTACATCTGCAGACCAAGTAGAGACTTGTTTTTGTCCTCTTTCTCTACTAATTTCAGTGATGAATGTGTTTTATATATCATGCCACGTCTTTACTTTGAATTTATACACAAGTGTGAGGTGATGCGTTTTGATACCTGTTACATAACATTCAAATCAACTTTAACATATCTTGTGAAACATTCCACGTTTCTTCATGCTGAAAACCTTTAACATGCCTTCTTCTAATGTGTGAAGGTGTATGCATGTGTATGTAGGCCAAAGTCAGCTTCTGATATCCTACTTTATCATTCCCCACCTTGGTGCGTTTGTTTGTGAGATAAAGCCTCTTTCTCTGAACCTGGAGACCACTGAACATGATTTTCTGTCTCTACTG